>NC_139592.1:5898954-6486454 GCF_946808225.1 Silurus aristotelis
AAATACCTGTGTGCTATAATGAATTACAATTAGAGTTACAATTCGACCTAGAAGGATAGGATCTCTTTGGATGCAGTAGCATGAAATTCTCCCTTCATTTTCCAGCATGACAAATTAAGTTCATATGAAGATGTGGTGTACATGGTTTAAAGTGAAAGATCTGGAGTGGCCTGCTATAAAGCCTTCACCTCAACTCTAATGAACACCTTTGGGATGAATTGGAAAGCTGACTGCACCCTAATACATAAGTACTTGACTTTACTAACACACTTATAGCTGACTGAGCATAAATCTCCACAAGCACACTCCAAAAAATCAAGTGGAACATCTTTCCAGAATAGTGGAGGTTATTATAACAGCAAATGGGAAGAAAATGTCGAATGACGAAAAAGAGCACATATGAATCTTATGGTCAGATGTCCATTCTTTAAAGCTTTTTCTATCTTCACATCATCTCACCTTTAAATGAACTGAATATTTCTCTTGGTTTTCTTGATTGTTTTTTAATGGTTTATAATGATTATAATAATTTGACATTTTGGGGCTTTGGCTTATTTTTCAACATAAAGGGATTTAAGAGTTTAACAGAAAAACTGCAAGTGATCTAATGCAACTCAAACAGAGTTGAAAGTTTCTGTGATCCTGAAATGTTTATTCTGTGGGTCTTAATGAGGATCGATTTGAGAAAATAGACTCGATAGTTTGAAAAAAAATGCTGATGTATACAAGAGCATCTGTGGTTATTAAGGTCAACATGGCAAATATTCCACTGAGAATATTACCAAATACCAATACCAAATAATGTTATTACATTCAGGACACATTTTGGATCTGTTACTGGATATTGACCAACTGAACTATTACAGTCATCAAATATTTTTAGGGGAAAAAATGTTAGGGATATCAATAATAGAAGAGTATCTGTAAGGAACAGGACAAAAACACACAACAAGCTGATGATACTTACTCTTTATGCCAGTCGTAGATCTGGTGTATGTTGCCAAAGACTATTTTATCTTTTCCCTTCATGTCTTCGGGTACACCTTTAGTGTTTATAGTGGCCATGTAACCCTGTAAGGGATTACATAGACACGGGTTACACAAAAAACATGTCCATACATATTGTTACACTACATAGTATTTGTAAAGTTAAACATCAGTATTTAAACCTCAGATGTTACACCAGGTTTTAGCAATAACAACAACATTTTTGTTTCCAGGTTGGATTTATTTTTATGGTCATTTTAGTGCCACTGATTGATCATTTGCAAAATCTGAAAGGAAATCTACTTAATTAATCTCCTTAATTCTCATAACCTTCCCTGCATAAAGAGTGACCTAACTTTTAGTTCACTGACTGTATAGGTAACATACAGAAGCCAAACTTGAATAAAAAAAAATTCTGTGTTTTCAACAATGTGACTAATGCTGACTAGTAGAATGTTTAAAACACTGTCATGGACTCCAGCTTACGCCTTTCATCCTTAAACAAATATTTAGTGAAGAAAAGGAACTTTAAATAGTGTCTGGTAAGTGAATACTGTATAAAAAAATCCTCCCTGATTCACTAGTAGTTGTTTTGAGATTTTTTTAATACTATTTTTAGATATAAATGTCTATGTAAGTTTGTTGATTGAATGACTTTACATATTGTCAACATTACCACTGTACATGTTTAACTATTAAATGGACATATATATATATATATATATATATATATATATATATATATATATATATATATATATATATATATATATATATATATATATATATATATATATCTGCAGTATATATATATACTGTATCCTGGTCATGTCTATTGAAACAAAGTCAGCAAATATTGACACACATGTTCAGTATGCTTACAGGATACAGGATCAATAATACCAAGTGCCATAATACACATTCTTAAAAAAAAACAAAGATTCAAAATGCATCAAAAAATTGTAATGTAGTGGATCAGATACTGTAGCTGTCTTCAGCTTCTGTTTGCAATTAGTCCTGGCTCCTGCCATAACAGAGCCACTCAGCTCTGCTGCTTTCGCTTAAAAGCTAATTTATGTGGCATACCTAATTTCAGGAAAGAACTCGGTGTACGGCATGTGCATTCATAATTATTTTATTTGCACGTCTTTTTCCTGTATAATCTGCCTTACTCACATCCACTATGAGTCCCAGGTCAGCTACATACAGTTTCTCAGTCTCTATCAACTCTTCAAGGACATACCTGCAGAGAAAAGTAAGGCACCAGGGTGACAAGAAGTTTACTCTAAAAACAATTCTACCATCAGTATGTTCCACCGTCTTTTGATTCAGCATCAAGTAAATGCAGTCAGGTGCGCCACTCATAGCACGACTGAATGTTTGTGGAAGGATTAAGCACAATATTTAATTATGTTGTTTAAACACAGCATGTCTGCAGATATACAGGTAATGAGACTGTAACTTCTAACTGAAGCTTTACAATAAAATTGGGCATTTTAATTGGAACTAAATCATGGCAGAAATGCTACACATTATACTACACAATACTCTTGAGGTCTTAAATGTGACTGATCAGATGATGGAAATACAATTTCTATAACTGTTACTGTACATACACACATATGTCATTCAAATCACATTCTTATATTAAACCTTTCTAGCAGTAAGTGTTGGGCTTCTGTGAGTAGAGTATCATATCTCAATGGAGAAAAGAAAGGGTAAATAATTCTAGAGAGGGATGAGAATATGTATGCAAGACACTGTGAAGTAACTCCAAATTCCCATTAGGGGATCAGGTTAAGTTTTATAGCGAGACTGAACTCCAGACATACATGCTTTTCTCTAAGGCACTCCTCCGCTCTTCTTCACTGTCCACTGTGACGGATGATTGGCTAGAATTGTCATCCATCAGTGCAAAGCCATTGCCTTCCAGCTGCAGATTACTGGGTTGAAGATTCTGTGGAGAAGAGAACCGGATGATAGGGTTATGAAATATATTTCGTACTTGGCGGAGAAAGAGGCGAGCTCTTGTAGTCTCGCTGTTATGGTGCAGGTTGCCTTGGTGACAGGAAAGGAACATTTCGACTGAGTCTTAAGGATTGTGACTGAATGATAAGCGGGATTATCAAGCTTAGTCACTGCTACTACAATATCTTACAGATAGGATGTTGGATGTAGTCATTGTGACGTGGCTGGCCATTGTGCATGTTAGCGATGAATAATGTGGAATTTGGTCCTGCCAGATTGTGTAATATGCTGTACGAGGGGAATTGCAACAGTAAGAAGTTCCTGTCTTTGTTGTTAAAGTGTATATTGAAAGGTAAACTCGGGACACAATCGAGACAGGTTCATAAATCATACTACTTCCCCTAAATAAGAAATTGGAGCACAAGACCTACAGTCAACGGGAATGTGATAAATAGCTCAGGAATAGTACAGAACTGTAATTCAAGAAAGAAATCCTGTGTCGAAATACAAAGAAAAATATAAACGTCTGCCTCTGTACTGGGTACAAAAAGTTTCTTAATCAGTTGCCAAACAAATCAGTCACTCTGCAGCTTGTTCAATTTTTTAGTTTCCTTTTTTTTTCTTTGATAAATGTTTACTCCTAGTGATCAGAAGTTTAGAATAACATCAAAAAACACCACATGTCTATTAATGCATCATTTGCTATTCCCAGAGCCCTTCTCCACTTCAGAGAGAGTTGACTGCCGCTTTGGACTCATGCAGCATGACATATAACACACTGAGATTCTTGCGCTGATGCTGTGATGGAGAGCACAGTTCTTCTTTGCATATCCAAGGCTTCATCTCGTTGCATTCTCTCTTAGTGAGCTTTGTTGAATGAGACTTCTGCCATTCTCATCTTTAGCGCTATAAAGACAGCAGGGTGAAACTGTCAAGTCATATTCACTTCTTCTCTTTACCTAACTCACCACAGTGAGTGCAAGGGTGTGAGAGAGGCCCAGATTGAATAAATCTGGTCACATGTGGATGTTTTAGGTTTACAATTCCGAAGAAAAAAGAAATAAATCAAACCTGCCTACCAGTCTCAAAGCATTTCTTTAGTGCACAAAATCTATAAATGTTCGAGACCAGAAAGCTGGACCTGTGCCTATTTTGTTGATTTAAAAACAAAATAAAACAAATGGATGCTTTTTGCATGAGATTGGATCTGAGAGGAACTATTGTTATTTGGGGGAGGGGCTATCAACACTGTTAGGTTTCCATACTGACGTAGTGTATATACAAAAGATAGTCAAACAAAGACTATCTGAAAGTTTGGTTTGATGGTGCTATGCTTCTCCCATCAAAATGTTATGTTTCTAACCTGCAGTAAAAATAAAGGTCAAGTGATAGAGCAAAAGAGAATATCAATAGAACAAAAACGGCACAAAAATATACATAATATGTGCGATATATATATATATATACATATATATATATATATATATATATATACATATATATATATATATATATATATACATATATATATATATATATATATATATATATATATATATATATATATATACATATATATATATATATATATATATATATATATATATATATATATATATATATATATATATATATATATATATATATATATGGAAACGGATGATCCGCTGTGGCGACCCCTAATGGGAACAGCCAAAAGAAGAAGAAGAAGTTTTATATATCTGGTCCCCTGGTGGTCTAGTGGTTAGGATGCGGCGCTCTCACCGCTGCGGCCCGGGTTCGATCCCTGGTCAGGGAACCAACCCCAGCCACTCTTAGTGCCGGTCCCAAGCCCGGATAAATGGGGAGGGTTGCGTTAGGAAGGGCATCCGGTGTAAAAACTTGTGCCAAATCAAGCATGCGGATGATCCGCTGTGGCGACCCCTGATGGGAGAAGCTAAAATATATATATTTGTTTCATAGCTAGAAGTGGTGAGGCAATAAGATATTATGCCTAAAGTTTTTATATTTATGTGCTTTTGGTTATTGTAACACATTACATACACGTCAAATTGCGGTGTGCCGTAATTGAGCTATAATAATATTCATAAAATGTCCACACAAGTCAAAGATCCCGGAGTTGTAAGACAAAAAGGAATACTTATATACAAAAATTCCACACTTAAACTGCTAACCAGCAGATTGAGGGGATATTGTTGCATGCTGCCATTTTTCCAGTCATCAATGTGATGGCTCTAGTTTTTCCAACTGGTGGAAAAATTGAACTACAACCACAATCCTAAGATTGATTACTTTCTGTTTGGGCCAGTTCTTGTTTTTAAATGCACATTGAAAAAATACACCGAATGGGTGTATGATTGTTAAACCTACTGTACTGTATGTGCTTATAAAGTATACACAAACGGACAGGTGCGGATGTGCAAATATTATTTGTGTATGGGTGGGTGTCTGCACACACACACGATATTTGCAAAGGTATAATAAATATACTTCGCTGGAAATTTAGTTCATCACTGTGTTTAGTGCGCCGACACATGCAGAGGCATAAAGAGTGCAGTGTATATCTACTTCATTATCATTGGTACCTTCCCTGAGATTTATATTTTCACAGGAATAGCTCGGTCCTCTGGTCATGCTGTATAAATGGAACAGCTGCACTCGTGTTGTGCTTTGATCTGTCCTGCTGGATTTTACTTCGCAGTGTTGTGTTTTGCTGTTTTTGTGTGTCCTGCTTGTTGCGTCGAGTTTGAGCGATGCCGTGCTTTAGGCTCGAGGTTGTGCTCCCCTGCTTGGCTGACAGGTTTCCTGGCCATACTCTTCACCTCTGATCATTTCCAGATGTACTCAAGCCTCATCCATGGGAGAGATCCCCCGATCATGTTCCCTCCTTTAATGCACGCCTTGTTTTTCTTGTGTTTCAGGAGTCTGTTTTCTTTTCTCGCCATTTAATAATAATAATACTTTTTTTTTTTTGTACTTCCTGCAGGAAATTATGTTACAGTTAAATACAGGGCAGGGAAGCTTTTTTATTGTTTCTTCATTATTTATTTTTTCCTGGTGCCTGGTTGGACATTATTCATGAGTCCCAAATCTAACAATCTGCTAGAAATGGATCTGGCCACATGTGTACAAAATGCAAAATGCTAAGGCTGTGATAAAGCATGCTGTTTCAAGCACTTAGAGGATCCTTCCATTTGACAGAGGAGGGCTGAATTGCTGGAGCAGTTATATGTTCCTTCAGGAATTTTCCATTAGCCAACAAACAATAAACTCTTGCAGGAACCCCAGGGTCTGAAGCACAGAGGCAGGTGAAGAGGCAAAATATAAGCTTTCAGCAAGGACAGAAAGACACTACATAGAGACGCAACATAAAACCACTGCACTGAAAATCTGGTTAGTTGGTTAGTGACTGAAAGGAAGTGCCAATGATTTTAGCAATTTCCAGTAAAGGAAATATGTATGAGGGCATGACCTAAAAGGGACTGATTATTTTAATCCACAGCTCTCTCTTTCTCTCTGTTTCTCTCTCTCTCAAAATTCAGGCTTAATGGCACTTCATATCACCTTTGTTTACTAAAAACCACAACGCACTTGAATCACCTTCAATCATGCTCTTTCACCTCTTTGCAGCACCGGCTAAAAACTATCCTTAGTTCACACTCAGGTCAGGCCTACAGTATGCATCTCATCTAAATTATACACACACACACACACACACACACACACACACACACACACACACACACACACACACACACCCCGAGTTACTTCATCACATCACATCACATGACAACCAAAACGGAACGCCCAGACGTGATCTTTGGAAAAATAAATGGCCTAATGACCATGACTAAGTACAGAGCACCATGGGACACTGACTTGTAATTATGCCCTTATAGATTTTAATCCTTGTGGAAATTTGCACACATTTTAAGCTCTATACAAGGACAGAGGGGCAGGGCAACAGCTGACCCCTACACACACACACACACACACACACACACACACACACACACACACACACACACACACACATACATTTCTTCTCTCTCAGTAGCCTGGAACCTGGTGTAGATAGTACATCTTCCTATGTTGCCAAAACATAGGCATGATTAAGCCTACTGTGAACTCATTGAATTGGTTATGGGCGGCCAAGGCTCATTGATGCATGTGGGGAGCGAAGGCTGACCCGTGTGGTCCGGTCCAACAGACGAGAAACTGTAGCTCAAATCGCTGAAGAAGTTAATGCTGTTAATGCTTGATGGGTCACCACTATTTTGGCAGCAAAAAGCGGACCAACACAATATTAGGCATTATGCCTAACATTATGCCTAATTGGTGGCCACAAAGTTATGCATGATCAATGTACAACAACAAAACAACAGATTCGAAATCAACCCAATGTAATCAACCCTAAATTTTTATTAGTATGTTAATGAATTTTCCGAAACAGTCCAGCCCAGGGCTGATGATCCACTTGACTATTTAAACTGTGGGTGTGAGATCATTGTTATGATGAGCTATTTTGTATTTATTTCACATTATTTTATATCAAAATTAATATCTTTGTCTTATTTTTTTTTAAATGTTGTTTATCACATCTATAATGTAAGCCATAAGAGAAACTACCTTGTTTTATGGACGTTCCACAACATTAAACACAAAAGCTACAAGCTTTTTGCGATGCATGTCATCAAATGGAAAATCGCAATGGCAGAGGAGCATAACATTATTTAGGGCTGCCATGTAATTGAAAAATAAACTTTTTTTTTCCAGTGGTGAATTTTGCAGTGTATCTTACGACCCATTGATTGTTTTCCTTTAACAGCACACACCATCCTGATTACATATTACAACTAAACCCTTTTAGAGATTGTTCTGACAGCTGTGACAGTCTGGCATTGTAATTTACTGCACCTGTAGGCCCAATTTACAACATATTTGATTAATAGCACTGTCACTAACAGTTTCCTCCAATTAAGCGAGGATGTGGCATGTCTGGTAACGATGTGCTTTAAATCATAAGAATTCGATTGCTTTTTTGGTGGGCTTTTTTTTGTGATTCTGGAGTTGTAGGTGTGAGAAATGATAGATTAAGGAAAACTGCCAATCCTGTAAAAGACACAGAGAAGAGTATTAGCAGTGACGCTTTGTGTGATGCGTGGAGCTGTGTTTGTTTTCCCTTGGCTCCAGTTTACGTGTAAAAAGATGTGTGGCCTTTGTATGTGTGTATGTGCGTGTTTGATCAATGAAGGTTTTCACCGCTTGTCATCATTGCTTTAACAGGCAGCCTGGTTACTAATGAGGCTGTCCCATTCCTTCTGGCTTTTCTCACACGCTGAAATTAAACATCCATCACTGCTACTGTGAACACTGACAGTTCCTTCCTTGTCCCTCGCTCTTTCTACGCTCTTTTGTCTGAGACACTCAGGGAAGCCTCAGCCAAAAAAAAAAAGAACACACTAAAGTCTTTCTCTCTCTTTCTTTCTCGCTTTCTCTCTCTCTCTCTCTCTCTCTCTCTCTCTCTCTCTCTCTCTCTCTCTCTCTCTCTCTCTCCCTCTCTCTGTCTCTCTATCTCCTTCTTTCTCGCTCACTCTTCCATAGGTGACAGACTCACCTGAGTTAGGACAAGTGAGGCAGAGCCTTGAAGGAAATCACACTGGTGCCTGTGTGATTGTAGGATTCCTGAAGCATCTTCAGAGGCAGGCAGACCATCCCTCCATTCCTACACACATATACACAAAATTGTCATGACATTCAGTCTGTTGTGCCATAGTAATACATTTAGATTTATTTATTTATTACAACTCCAGAAACTGAGGACAGACATAAGACAGTAGGACACAGAAGCCATTTTTCGGCACATGGCCACATGGTGTGCAATAAGACAGATGCAAACCCCAGGGTAGTCTAGCAAATCAGCTGCTGTCCCAATGTGTGTGAACTCAATTATTAGTTTTTTCACTTCAAAACCTGTGAGAGCTGTGGACTGTGTGTAAAACTGTGTGAAGTGCACTGTTGGATATAAAATATATATGTATTGGAACTCGACTGCACCCTAGGCCACTGCACCGCACCTACATCAGTACCTGACTTAACTAACACCCTTGTGAATGAAGGAGCACAAATCTCCACAAGCACTCAAAAACACAAAAAAAAATCTAATGGAACATTTTTTCCCAGAGGTTATTATAATTGCAGTTGGGACTAATTGTGGAAAAGCATGTTCAAAAAAGCATGTTCTTATCTTATCATCTCAAACTTTTGTCCATATAGTGGGTAGGTGAGGTCTTCAATTAAATCATTGCATTTCCATATTGAACACTCATTGGCTATGGTGCATTATATACAGTAAGATTGCAAGTTGACATGAATATATTTAGGCTGTGATATGTTTTTTGTTAACATTTAGAGGTTCTTTCCAACTAATGTGACGACTGACTAGACCATTTTTCAGTCCAATTTAATGATTTGTAGAAATAATTGGTCTGGTCATAAGGTTCAAGAAGATTGTTCATAAATTGTGTTAATTATTCATGAGCAGCATTATCATGAATTGCAGTATAACAATTTGGAATATATTAATTTTAGCTTTATAAATATTTTTTACATATTTATTTATATTTTCTAGATTTTTTTGGTAATTTCTGACTGTAAAGATTTGATATATCACACATTTGTTTGCTCTTTAAAATTTGCAATATTGTATGCATATATCTTTGTAAGGTTTAATATGGACTTTACTTTAGATTATTAAAGTCCAGAAAAAAAAAATCATGCAAATTGCACTGGCATTGGGGTTTAGAGCTTTAATAAACTTAAAGGAGTTGATTGAAAATATATTGACATACAAGTATATCAGGTTGAATTAACGGATAATGTGTCTCTAACCAGCTCTTTGTCTATGTTGGTGAAGATGGTGACACAGTCCTCTGGTGCCCTGCTATTGCCCAGCTCAGGGTTGCTTCTGCTGGGTGGAGGAGGTGTTTTGCCCTCCACTTTGCGGATCGATCTCTCCCCCTTGATCCCACCGACTGACCCGACGCTCAGCTTTCGCACCGGGTTGGTCAGCCACTTCTTCAGCGTACTCACAGAGCGGCGTGAGCTAGGCGAGTTCGGGGCCGAGCTGCCTGACGCCTGGGGGGGTAAAGAGGCCACTGACGTTGAGATACTGCCCTCACTGCCCGCTGTAGAGTATGAATCTGGACACACAGGGAGAGAGACAACAATCATGAGCAACGAAAAGAAAACAAATAAGGCTGTCTTGCATAAACATGGCTCAGTCATTCACACACAACACACAAACCACCAAACAGCTGTGTGACACTAAACATGGGCATGAAGGAGCTACTGTTCAGTGTGTTTATGTGGCACTAGTAGTGAGCATGAGTTTACTGGCTCTGTGCCTTTAGAAATACAGCGGCAGCTGTTGTAACCGTCAGAGTTAATGTAGTAAAACAGTATTTCACTGATAAAACCAGACTGACTGACTGTCCGCATGTTGTTTGTTACCACAATAAAGTCTACTTTCAAGCTGACCAATGGTGTGCGTGTACTTCTTTCCAGAGGTTGTAGTAATGTGGTTTTCCCAGGCATTAAACCTGATATGTTAAAACTCTTAAAGGCAGTTCTAAATAAAAGGATTAAGGTTATGATATCAATAACACACAAACATAAAGGTCTGACATGACATCAAGTATATTAAGTAATTTAATTTAGACCAGGGATGGCCAGACACCATCTTAATAAACATAAGGAATTCTATAAATAAATAATGTCATTAAACTGAAATACAACATATAAAAATATGGTCAGTTTGAATTTGATGGCTGCAATAAGTTAAAAAAAATTTTGGACAGGAAAACAAAAGTCTGGAAAAAGTATTTGTTCTGCATTAATTACAATAGCCTGACTTTGCAATGGGTGAGTCAGGGTGCTGATATGGCCTACCTATAGTCTAGGCCTTTAACAATTTTTAAACAATTGGTGCATCATGATACAAAAAATACAACAAAGAACACCCAAAACTGTTGAAGAGCTAGAATCCTGTATCAGACACATATGGGACAACATTCCTCGCCCAAAACATCAGCAATGGGTCTCCTCAGTTCCTAGATGTATACGGACAGAAGACTTGATGCCACACAGTGGTAAACATGGCCCAGTTCAAACTTTTTTGAGATGTGTTGCAGCCATTAAATTCAAAATGAAATTTTTTCCTTAAAATGGTATGTATATATCATTCTCATTTCAAACATTTGATATGTTTTCTATGTTTTCATCTTCTTTTGGCTGCTCCAATTGGGGGTCGCCACAGCGGATTATCCAGCTCCATACTACCCTGTCCTCTACATCTGCCTCTTTCAAACCACCCCACATGTCTTCCCTCACCACACCCATAAACCTCCTCCTTCGCCTTCCTCTTTTCCTCCTTCCTGGTGGCTTCATCCTCAGCATTCTCCTACCGATATACCCCATGTCCCTCCTCTGCACATAGTCCAAACTATCTCACGTCCTACATGGCCGCTCCCGCTAATGAACTCATTTATAATCCTGTCCATCCTCGTCACTCCCAATGAAAATCTCAGCATCTTCAACTTCAGGTATCCTTCTATCACGAATCACTCCTGCCACTCTTCTCCACCCACTCCACCCTGACTGCACTCTTTTCTTGACTTCTCTAACATATTCTTCATTACTTTGCACTATTGACCCCAGAAACTTACACTCCTCCACCTTCTCCACCTCTTCTTCCTGCAACTTCACCACTCCACTGCCTTCACTCTCATTCACACACATGTACTCTGTCTTACTCCTACTGACTTTCATTCCCCTTCTCTCCAGCTTGTACCTCCACCTCTCCAGGCTCTTCCTAACCTGCTCCCTACTCTCAACACAAATAACAACACCAACCTCCGCAAACATCATAGTCCACAGAGACTCCTGTCTGACCTTGTCTGTCAACCTGTCCATCACCACTGAAAAAGGAAAGGGCTCAGAGCCGATCCTTGATGCAGTCCAACCTCTACCTTAAACCAGTCTGTCGTTCCTACTGCACACTTCACAGCTTTAACACTGTCTTAATACATGTCCTGCACCACCCTCACATACTTCTCTGCCACACCTGACTTACTCCTACAATACCACAACTTTCTTCTCTGCACCCTGTCGTATGCTTTCACACAAACACACAATGCAACTCCTTCTGACCTTCTCTGCACTTCTCCATGAACATTCTGAAAGCAAATATTGCATCTGTAGTTTTTTTTTTTAGCATAAAACCATACTGTTGCTCACAGATGGTCACCTTTTCTCTCAGCCTGGCTTCCACTACTATTTCCTATAACTTCATGGTGTGACTGATTAACTTTATTCCCCTGTAGTTACTGCAGGTCTCCACATCTCCCCTATTCTTAAAGATCGGTACCAGCACACTCCTTCTCCATTCCTCAGGCATCCTCTTACCTTCCAGAATCTTGTTAAACAATCTAATTAAAAACGCCACTGCCATCTCTCCTAAACATCTCCACACTTCTACTGGTATTTCATCTGGGCCAGCCGACTTGCCACTCTTCATCCTCTTAATAGCTGCACTAACGTCCTGCTTATTAATCCTATCCATTTCCTGCTTCACTATCTCCACACCATCTAATCCTCTCTCTCTTATTTTCCTCATTTATCAGCTGCTCAAAATTCTCCCTTCACCTTCTCAACACACTCTCCTCACTAGTCAACACATTTCCATCTCTATCCTTTATTGCTCTAACTTGAAGCACATCCTTCCCAGCTCCGTCCCTTCCTTACTGTCCATCTTATCATACAGCTCCTTATATGCCTTTTCCCTTGCTTTCACCACACCCCTCTTCACCTGCTGCCACATCTCTCTTGTATTCCTGTCTACTTTTCTCTTTCTCATCTCTCTGTCTATCCCAATTCTGCTTCACCAACCTCTTTCTTTTTATGCTTTCCTGCACTTCCTCATTCCACCACCACGTCTCTTTGTCTTTCTTTTTCTTTCCAGATGTCATACCAAGTACCTTCCTAGCTGTCTCCCTTATCACTTCTGCAGTAATTGGCCAAATCATCCAGCACCTCTTCAGCACCACCGAGCCCCTATCTGACCTCTTCCCTGAATCTCTATGTTTTCTATGTTCTATTGTTAATCAAATATGGGTTTATGAGATTTGCAAATCATTGCATTCTGGTTTTATTTACATTTTACAAAATAAATCTGTATCACTATCCTTACTAATAATCATGAACTAATCCTTACTATCCAAAGACCCCTTATTTAAAAGTTATTAAAATTTGTAAATATTAGTTTAAATCATTTTACACACTTAGTTGTGTTGTCTTTGGGGTTGTCAAGATAAACACTATTAAAGAAGAAATAAAGGCTTAAAAAACTAGTACATTACAATACTACATTTGGGTTTTCTTTTTATTTAGCTTTTCTGACTTTTTTTCTGTCTTTGTTTATTATTGTCTTTAATGGTGAATGTGTGTGTGTGTGTGTGTGTGTGTGTGTGTGTGTGTGTGTGTGTGTGTGTGTGTGTGTGTGTGTGTGTGTGTGTGTGTGTGAAAGACAGCGCACTCCAATCTCACATCACTCAAACTTGAAGTGATCAATCTGATTCGCCTCAAGGGAGGAGTACCAGTTATCCAGTCTGCATTGTGACCCAGGGGAGCTAAATATATTCCCTGACCAGCTGAGTCTGTGAGCATGCTGCTTGTGTCACAAGGACCCTGGGAAGGGAGCTAGGGGGGGTGTATACAGGAAGCACTCATGAATCCTCACCCACAGTAAAGGAGGCAAACTTTTTTTGGGTTCTCACCACATCTATCTCGCACTCCACTTCCCTTCTCTCTCCTCTCCCCCCTCTCTGTCTCTTCCTACTACGGTGCAACAGTTACATCTGGGTGACATAGTTATAGCCCCAGGTGGCAAGGGCTCAGGATATAGACAGGATATAGTGTATATTCTCTGTCAACTTCCAAAAGCAGACTTCCTGTGGCCTCAGGTCAAGCCGGGTCAAATACAGTGGCTAAAAACCAGCAAAACTGGATAAGCGAATGTTTCATGGAGGAAGCGTCCCCTGCAGTGGATATCAGTTATTCCATTTTAACACACTTTTCAAGTTGTGACTCGATAACATAATAAAGAGTAAATGGAATTTAGACAAAAATCAAAAGAGGAGGAGTTACAACTTCTGCTTCCAGATGAGCAGAGGAGTGAATTGTCTTTCTCGCATCATATTACTGCATGTAATTGATCATAAATTATTACAGAGTACCTGCAAATCCATAACAATTTGATAACTATTACTATTATTTCTATAATGCTATATTACTATATTACTGTAATACCATTACTATAACTATTACTGAAAACTTCTATTAAATTTGACCAAAATGTCTGTTTAGATTTTTATTTAATTTTTTTCATTATTGATATAAAATCGAGCACAATACAAAGGCCACCTGCCTGCTTTAATTCATACAAAAATTTTTTCATTAAAGCACCATTACTACATGAGGAGCTCAGTGAGATTAATCACCAGTCCTTTAGTGATTATTAAGTAGGCTAGAGTGACAAAGTATAATTACTTTCCTCCTCCAGTAACAAGTGCAGTTTTTGCAGTCTTTGCAGTTCAGCTCGTTTGAAAACCTACTGATTCAAATTCAATGGATTATTGTTGGAAAAATGAATGTTATCAGGAATCAGGGTCTGCACAATGACATTACGGAGTTCGAAACAATCCTCTATTGTTTATGATATCCTTCACAAATCAGTCAAGAACATACGCTAGGAAACAATGTGTTGTCCTTCACCTCAGCCAATGTACCTGTCAAGTCATATCCATGTAGGAATTTATGCATGGGCAGTAATTTGCATGTGTCTACATTTCAAGTATTATAATAATAAAAGAATGATAATATATAATTCAGTGTAATGTGTCTAAATGTTAGACTGGTGAGTTTATGTCTAAAATGTACATAGTGCACTACATTTCCAAGCGCTAGACTTTCAGCATGCAAAATTGATTTTAATTGATTTTTCACATAGGGTTTAAATCATATGCTAAAGGATGCTAAAACATCACTACAATCAGTGTCTTCTGAAGTGTATTTCATCGTGTATTTTTTGAAGAGGCCTTGATATTGTGTTTCGATCTTCTATCAGGAACATCCCTTCAAGTGAGAGGAAGTCGCAGGCCAGCGATATACGAAACTTTGTCACCCTGAGCTTGCGTTTCCAATGTCCACCGTTCACATAAGCTGAATGGAAGTGAATGAAATTAAAAGTGTAACGTGATGCAGCTTTAAACGAAAGGTTCAAAAAAGTAGTTTTTACTTCCTTCTACATAATTGCATACATAGATATGAACAAACTCATTAGGTATGTTTAAATGTGGCAAAATATTCCCTAGTAATCAGATTGATAGCTCAAGAGGATTAAATGGCTTTTCATTTAAACACCTCAATTGATCTAATTGAGCTTAATCGGAATAAAATAATCAAGTCAACAGCACGGTGTCGCATGAGCAGTGAGGTGGTGGGTATGTTTTTAATTACATTTTACATTTTCTAACAGATCTTCTTTACTTTTTTGTTCGGAATAAACATTTATGTGAAAAAGAAAGTACACCCTTTTTTAATTCACAGGTTTTACAATTCAGGACATAATAAAAATCATCTGGTCATTAGCAGATCTTAGAATTAGGTAACATTCACATATTACATTGTGTCATTATTTAATTTGACATAAATCAAACCAAAAAGAAGAATCCATTTGTAAAAATCTAAAAACACCTTATGATTCAACAGATTGCAGAGCCACCTTTTGCAGCTATAACTTAGTAATGGTGTTCTGTATTACTTTATCAGTCTCTCACATCATTGTGGAGAGTATTTGGCACACACTTCTTTACACTGTTGTGTTTAACTCATTGGGTCCTGCCTCAAAATTTCAGTCTGGTTGAGGTCTACTGATCAATTGACTCCATTAATGATGGGCATTTGATTATCAGCACCTGGCTGCTACTTAGCCTTTTAAATCCTATGAAAAAAAGTAAAGGTATACTTAGATTTTCACACATGGCATCTCCATTTTGGCAAGATTTTTGTAAAATGAATAATGACATTGTGTAATAGGTAAAACCATAGAATTGAAAGATGATGTACTTTTATATTCACATGATTGTATGTATTGCAAATGTAAGTGAATATTTAAATCAAATTTTAGTGTTTAGGATACATATTAAACAGTCTGGAACAGAATCTGGAATTAGAATGGATAATTCTCTTTATAAAGGTGCCTGCCAAATGCTTTAAATTGGGAAACTTTTGGGAAAAAATACAAATGCTTTCATATTTTTTTTATTAACATACCATATATGAACTTTCGTATTAAGATACACTATATGGACAATAGTTTTGGGACACCTGGCAATTAGATTAGTTTGTGCTTTTTAAACATCTTTTTTTATACAGCTTTTTTGAACAGCTTTTATAATAACTCTTTCACTCTTTTCGGAAGATGTTCCACTAGATTTTAGAGTGTGCTTCTGGGGATGTAGGGAGAGGTGAGGAGGCCTGGGGTGCAGTGAGCTTTCCAATTCATCCCAAATGTTTTTAATAGGAATAAGTCAAGTCAAGTCAAGTTTATTTCTATAGCGCTTTTCACAACAGACATTGTCTCAAGGCAGCTTTACAGAAATCAACAGTCAAGGTGGATGGTGTGCATTTATCCCTGATGAGCAAGCCGACTGTGGCAAGAAAAAACTCCCTTAGATGTTAGGAGGAAGAAACCTTAAGAGGAACCAGACTCAAAAGGGGAACCCATCGATCCATGGATAAGGCCAGAGCTATATTGCAGGCCACTTAAGATCTTTAATTCCAACTCATGTGAAGCATATCTTCATGGATCTGTCTTTGTGTACAGGGGCATTGTCATGTTGGAGCAGGTTTGGTCTCCTAGTTTGAGTGAAGGGAAATTTTAATGCAACCCGAATGTGTGTCTTAATGTTTGTCAGATGAGTGTATATATAATTAGTAATTGATTTATAAATATTGCAAAAGGATTTTTTAAAGTATAATTAAACACATATGGCAAACCTTTATTTGTTCGATAGACTGATATCCATATTTTTTAGCCATGTGTTTGTGTGTTAGTGTGGTAATCAAGCAATATGTGTCTCTCCATGGTGTACTTTCTGCATTGGTGTCCATTTAGTGTGCATTTTCACATTAGGAGACTACAGAAATCATTTCAAACACCAAGCAGAGCTATCACAAGAGTGCACGGTTTTGTACTCCTGACTGTGTGTCTCTCGCACACACAGTTGGACAGAAGTCATTCCTGGAAACCCCCCTATGGTGCATTCTTGAGAGCATGTGTTTCAGTTCAGAGCAGCATGAGTACCGCTTTATTCGCTCCTCTATGATTAAAAAAAAAGCTGTCACAAAAGCATAATCTTTGTAGAAGAAATGAGAACTCCAGACTGCAATAACTGCATAATTGTGCTCTTTTAAGTGATCCATAAACAAGATTACTGCTACAGTGAGTCATGGAGTTTTGAGGGGACGAGAAAATGAGAAAAATCCATCAGTTTCGTGTGTTGTGGGAAGGTCATTTGAGCGTGCAGCTGATTGGAAGATCAAACGAAACGAGACTACTTGTTCTAAGAATAAAGAGGAACACAGCTGGTGCTGGGGCTTTTTTATGCACCACACCAGTGCTGTTAAACATGCTTACAAACTGCAAACTAATGTTAAAGGAACCTTTTTTATTTCACCTACACCAAATATAATCGATCCACCAAGAAATTCTTGGTGTCTGGTGTCCCAAAACTGTTTTTGTCAGTCTGGATTTTTGCCTTGTTATTTTTATAGTCTGGCTGCACTTTATGATCTTGAGGACAAAACTCTGGTACAGTTAGTCTCTTAGCATAAAATCTAGCTAGGCATGAGTTTAGTATTGTAGATAGTTAGATAGTAGATAATACATAGTTAGATAGTAAAATAGTAGATTACCAAGACAAAGAGGCCAAAGGGGTTCGAAAAATACAAGTCAAGAAGCTTTTATTGTCATTTCAACTAAATATAGCTGACGCAGTAAACAACGAAATGAGACAACGCTCCTCCAGAACCCTGGTGCTACATTAAACAACATAAAGCTACATAACAGAAAACATAACAGAGCTAAGGACTAGTACGTGTCCTCGCCACATAAAGTGCATCGTATGCAACCTGGTGCAAACAGTGCAAGACAGACAGTGCAAGACAACACAAGACAGTGTAGGACAAATACACAAAACACAAAATAGCACCACCAGTAAACCTACAGTAGAAAACTGAGTACAGGAGTGTACCTTGTAATTTAATCAAATGTAAACAAAAGCGTTTGTGCAAAAAAAAAAAAAGCAATAGCAGCAGTCAAAAAGATGTGCAAAAGCTCAGAAACTCAGTAGACCAAAGAAAATAATATCTATTGTCAATAATAATTATCCTACTTATACTATCCAAGGATACTTGGAGGGCAAGGGAAGGTGGGGCACAAACTGGACTGGCACACACACTGTGAAAAGCAAAAAATTTTAGTCAGCCCACAATGCTTTTTGGACGAGGGGAAGAAACCAGGTTACTGTCAAGGAGCCACCAGTGCTCCCTGAACCACCTCCCTCCAAAGCTCACACTCACACTCAGCCTCTCAGTCCTACTAATCACCTACACCTGTCCTGCTCCCACTAATCACCTACACTTGTCCCCCCCTTTACCTGTCCCCTTTATAAGGTCCCTATTCTTCTTCACTCACAGGCTTCATTACTTCCAGGCTCCCTGTGCTTCTATGCTCCCTGTGCTTCCAGGCTCCCTGTGCTTGTGCTTAGAAATATGATGTTGTTACAGGATGCAGAAAAACTAGTTCATGCTTTTGTTACTTCTAGATTAGTCTACTGTAACGCTTTACTGTCTGGGTGTGCGAGTAAGTGCATAAATAAGCTTCAGTTAGTTCAGAATGCAGCAGCAAGAGTCCTCACTAGATCTAGGAAATATGACCACATCACCCCTGTTTTAATCAATCTACACTGGCTCCCAATCAAATCTCGCATTGATTATAAAATACTACTACTAACGTATAAAGCACTTAACGGTCTCGCACAGCAGTATCTGAGTGAACTTCTGTACCAGTATGATCCTCCATGCCTACTTAGATCAAAAGGTGCTGGCTATCTGTTGGTTCCTCAAATAATGAAGACTACAGCAGGGGGCAGATCTTTCTCTTATAAAGCCCACAGTTATGGAACAGCCTTCCAACCAGTGTTCGGGACTCAGACACAGTCTCAGTGTTCAAGTCAAGGTTGAAAACTTATTTTTTTAGTCAAGCCTTTTATCAGTAGATTTTTCTTAGGTAAAGGCTCAGATCTGGAGGGAACATGGATATAGAGTGTTTGGTGAACTGGTATATTTGTATGCTGTCGTCCCCTCACATTCACACGTTCACTCGGGTTTGTTGACGGTGGTGTGGTGGGTCGTCTCTTATCCCAGAGATCCCTCATGTCTGTGTTACCTTCTGGTTCTCCCTTTTAGTTATGCTGCCATAGCGAGTCTTGCCGGAGTCCAAACTGCACAGTGACATTAACTTTCATACACCAATAGGGACACTTAATAATCCATATCCTTCTCTTCCCGTCACCCTCTTCTCTCTCTCTCTCTCTCTCTCTCTCTCTCTCTCTCTCTCTCTCTCTCTCTCTCTCTCTCTCTCTCTCGGTCGAGTTAAACATGCTCCTGAGGCTCCAGTGACCACTGTTCCTGCCCCTCTCCCCTCCGTCGATCTTCACACTTCTGTGCAGCTTGGGACGGTCTCTCATCAACACCTTGGGTGGTTCCATGTAATTCCGGAGTAGAACGGGTGCTTTGAGGATGGATTGGACTGTAGTTGGTGTCGGCGGTCGGCTGCACTGACTCGGGAGTGCAGTTTGCTTCTGATCGTCATCACTGTACCCCGCAGCAGTATATCTGCTTCAAATGGACATTTGGTGCAACCCAGATGAGGATGGGTTCCCTCTTGAGTCTGGTTCCTCTCATGAGTCTGGTTTCTTCCTTATGCCATCTCGGGGAGTTTTTCCTTGCCACAGTTGCTCATCAGGGACAAACATACTTACAAAAAACATATTTACGTTTAATCACCACATTATCTGTGTAAAGCTGCTTTGAGACAATGTTTATTGTTAAAAGCGCTATACAAATAAAAATGAATTTAATTGCTTCCAGGCTCCCTGTGCTTCCATGCTCCTGGCTACACTTCTAAGGAGCACCCAGTTAAGTGTGCCATTTTGCTTCAGTCACTTCTCAAACTCTTGTGTGTGAATTTGTGGACAATAAAGAACATTCAGTATTACTCCCGGTTTCTAACGCCTGGTCTATCCGTGACAGTTACAGAGTAGAAACACCCAAAGCATATGGAGAACAATCTCCACACACCTAAAGAAGAGGTGGGTTTCAAAGTCCCAACCCCAGCTCACTTATGATTGATCTGTTATATGAAAATATTTTAAAACATCCACCTTATGATCGTACGACTTTATATTAACTATTATTACAGTATATCCTAAGCACTCTGTCAGAATCCATGTGACACCTCATTGGCATTAGATAGAGTGCATCCTTATAAAGAACATTTTGAGTGAGATCAAGAAGAAAACAACATTCAGCAAACATCTTGCCTAAACAAGGTCATTTGGGTCAAGGCTAAAACTGCTTTTTCAAAGGAAGCATATCTTGATAAGTACAAATTTATGATTATGAGTATTATTATGAGTATGTAGCCTATATGTATATCCTGCTCTTTTCTTGTGTTCTTTTCTTTTCTAATGATATTTGATGTGGAAAACTAGAGAAGCTTTTCTAAGCTCAGCTTGCCTTAGACTGGCTTTACCACCCAGCTGCTGCTCTGACATAATTTAAAGTGCCGAAACACACAACGTCCCCCTAGAGCAGAGCTCCGGAACCGAATCATTTTTTCCTTTCTTTAATGGGGGCTGTGTCAGTCTGTAACAGAAAATTGTATGGGCTGGAGTGACTTCTTCTTTTTCCGCTTTCCATTAGGGGTCGCCACAGCGGATCATCCGTCTCCATACCCCCTGGCCTCTTTTCCTCCTTCCTGGTGGCTCCATCCTAAGCATTCTCCTACCGATATACGCCATGTTTCTCCTCTACACATGCCCAAACCAGCTCAATCTCGCCTCCCTCAAATTGTCAACAAAATGTCCTACATGTGCTTTCCCTCTAATAAACTAATTTCTAATCATTTTTCTATCCTCATCACTCCCAACGAAAACCTTAACATCTTCAGCTTTGCTGCCTTCAGCTCCACCTCCTGTCTTTTACTCAATGCCACCTGTTCGATAACAATGGAACGTTATGAGTAAAATCTATATTTAAAATAACACTTTCAAAATACGTTTTTGTTCAGAGGTCCGTTCCAAATGTGGGGAAGTGCCGTAGTTTGGGGATCCCCGCTGTACAGAGTAACATGTACTGCATGCACAACATGCGCGTACACACACACACACACACACACACACACACACACACACACACACACACACACACACACACACACAAAAACAGTGCCTTTACAGGAAGTGAGAAATAAAAAACATATATCAGCCTGCAAACTTATATAATGTAAAGAACCAGAAAATCAAGCCTGCAAAAGTGGGCTAATACAACAATCACTTTTTATCCGTGTCAATAGTTATTTCCCTAATCTTCAATGTCTGTTTGTCTTACTGTTCATCACTGAGATGATTTATCTCTCTTGCCATCTCTCTTGTCATCACAGCAGCACATAGAGAGCCGAGTGCATGAGTATTATAGAGATTATTATTATAGAAAAAAGAGCTCCACTCCTAGATTGCCTGGGGGCGATCAGGGCCATCGGCAACTCATTTCTCTAATGGCGTGCTTGAGAGCAAGGGCAGATTATGAAGATGCATTTTCCTAATGCAAGTGCAGCACTGGTTAGTGGATTGGATAATTAACAGCCAAAGTAAAAGGCAGGCATATAAAGCCTGCATCCCTTCCTGTTATTGGTTAATGCTGGGCTCTCCCTCCTTATACATTTCTCCCTCCCCCACCCGATGGCTCTGTTCTGTTCCTGTTCTTAGATCTAAGCTTTTTGTGAAAAAAAAAAATACACTGGCACCAAGAGGCAGCTGCAGTTACAGTGTAGTCAATAAGTATACAGACGGTTGTTTTCACTCTCTGTTCTGGCATATTGGATTTAAAATAAAACAATGAGCATGATGTAATGAAGTTGAAGTACTAGAGAGTTGGCTTTAAATCAATGTTATGGTGTTTGTGTTCCAGTCAGAGTGGAACAAAACTTTTCTCATTTCCAAAAATGTTGTCATATAACTATGTCATGCGCTGCCACTGAAATATTTATGCATGGAATTAAACATGACATGGAGAGCTGTTATAGGAATGTAATGAACAATAGTTGTGTAATGCAAAGCAAAGTTAATGTTACTACCACCGAGTTGATTATTTTTGTTATAATTTTGCATCCGGAATGTTTTGTTCCATTTACAATATACCTTAGCGCTGTGAAAACAAATTAACATTTTGTAATTTATTTATGACTGAAGCATACTTTTGACCATTTAAAGTTTTGTTTTATGTTGTAAAAAGCTTATGAAAAAAGAACGCACAATATTTTCTGTTCTGAAGTCCTTCCCATATTCATTTATTCCCAACAGTTGTTCTCTTCATTTCGTAGTGTGTCTCTTGGATGCACTGCTTCCGATACGTGTTTTTGGATGTTAGATTTTTTTGTCCAATTAGATTTCAGGCTTTATGTGCTGCCATGTCAATCTAATCTGCCCAGGGCCTGCAAAGTTAATACTACTGGCTCTTTGGCCATAGAGAATATTACCAACGGTTCTGTTTCTTCAACCAATCAGATTTCAGATTCGCCTCACAGGGCAGCTAGCTGGCCCAGAATAGCGCCAGCATTTTTCCATCCTCTGATTGGTTGGTCAGAGGGAAACTGTTACAGCCAAGTTCCACTGGCAAAACAGGTGTGTAGCTCTGCACACATGAATACATCTGAGAAAGACGTTTTTACGCCTACGAGGAAGAGAAATTGATTTAGTCTCAGACATACTTAAAAATAAATTTTCCAGAAAAGCTAAACATCGTGAGGAGGTGGGCCAACCCCGAAACTAGCTAGCTCTTCTCAGCCCGGGAAAGGGTTTGTTCATCACTTCCAGACCAGTGTATACAAGTGGTACCACTGGATTACAGCCTCTGAGGAGCGGTGCAAATTATGAGTCTGCATCTCTGGTGAGTAGGTTGTATTTTATTTTAAATTTTTTAAGTTTTTGTCATGTTATTATATATAATAATAGTGTAATCATTATTACTCTTAGATTATACACCTCAATAGCACCTTCTGACTAATCAGAAGTCCGAATTCAACCACATTGTAGAATAACTATTGGTATACTACATGGACAAAAGTTTGCAAAAACCTGACCATTAAATATGTTTGATTTTTTTAACCTCCCATTCCAAACTTAGTTCCGATTTGCTGTTGTAATACCCTTCACTCTTCTGGGAAGATGGTCCACTAGATTTTGGAGTTTGCTTGTAGAGATTGGTGCTCATTCAGCCACAAGGGTGTTAGTAAAGTCAGGTACTGATGTAGGTGAGGAGGTCTGGAGTGCAGTCAATGGTCCAATTCATCCTAAAGGTATTTAAAGGGGTTGAGACCAGTGCTTTTACTCTCCAACCCATGTGTCCTCATGGAGCTGGCTTTGTGCACATGGGCATTATTATGCTGGAACAGGTTTGGGTCTCCTCATTCAAGTGAAGGGAAAATGTAATGCTATTGCATCCAAAGACATCCTATACAATTGTGTGCCTCAAACTTTGTGTTAGTTTGAAAAGCTGAAGAACTCCATGGTAAAGAAACAAAAACACAGCATCTAAAAAGGTCTCTAATTTAAGGTGATGAAAGCAAATTGTTTTGTTTGTCGTGATGTGCGGCTTCTGAATTGCAACACGTGCACCAGGAAATTGAATAATGTAGCTACACTCATTTAATCTGAGAACTAAAAAGGTATCACTGTCAGAAATAAGACATCCAAATAAAACAATCAAAGTCTTAAATCCAAACCTCTGAAGATTTTTATTTAGGTCAGCATATTCAGTATAAAAAGTGAACTATAGCAATAAAAACCTCAGTAGATTCAAAGATTGTGTCAGGAATGAACAGGCTGAACTTAAGTTGTGAAAAAACCTTAATTTTTCACCTTTAAAAATCTCTGAGAACAAATTCATTCAAGGTTTCCAATATATGTATACACTTTCAGACCACAGTTTATCAAAAAGGGTTGCATTCCAGCGGCATTTAAAATGTACCTCTATTTTACTAGGCATGTCAAAAAAGGAAGAAGAAGAATGTGAAAAAAAAACGTCAAATGTGTGTGTTCGCCGTAGCGAGACAAGAACCAAAACACGAGTCAAACATTTGACGATCAAAACTGTGTGTGTGTGTGTGTGTGTGTGTGTGTGTGTGTGTGTGTGTGTGTATACTGACCAAAAAACAAATGTGTAACCTTACACGATAACGTTCTAATGGTGCACATACTTTTGCACATCTAACTTGTGTGTATTTAACCGTAACCCTAACCTTAACGCTAACCCTGCATATTGTTGCTAGACATTTGATGATCAGCCCTCAGGTGCAGGTTCTTCAAAGAATCTGCTCTCAGGTTTCACATATCGATTGAATGCTGAGGCAACCATTCAGTCAGAGTACAGAGAGAGCAAGAGGGAGTGTGTATGTGTGTGTGTTTGCAATAATGAACCTAAGAGCGTTGTAGTCTTGTGGGACCTGAAAGCCTTTAGTCAGCTCTCAGTTGGCCATGCCATAGAGCATGCATTTGGCCACTGCCCAAAGAGCATGCACTGCTGTTTAGCTCAGTGACGCATACCCACTCACACTTTTCGCCTTTGCAGTAATATCTAACCTTCGACAACATGAGTAAATAGACAAAACGCACACATAGACAAACATCCTGCTCTACTATCCTTGTGAAACATGGCCTAACTTCAAACACACAGCAGGTATGAATATATGCTGGAATACTGCATTTAGATTCACTCTAAGTGACAACAATTTTCAGCAGAGCATCTAGTCCTACCCACTCCCATCTCTCTCTATGTGCACTCAGTCCTGGGTCCTCGGATTATATATTCCCTACTCAGAGGAAATTGAGCTGTGTAAGGCTGATACAGGCCCAGCAGACTAAGTTCAACTGCATGCAGGATGCACCTGGAATACGAGGTCACAGAGCAAGCCTTAGGTAAATGCTCAAATACTAACCCCAAAACCCCAGAACCTGATTTCCTGCTCCATCAGGAGCACACTTGAGTAAATCTAGCATTGCTGGCTCTGATTACAGATATTTCTCAGGTTTATTTTTGCCCCGAGAGCAGCACCGCTGTACGGCTGTGCCCTCATTTATGCTCTCGTTCCATATTTGGGGATTAAATCCTACCATTTTTTTGTTTCACTCTTTCAGTTAATGCATTCTGACTGTTGGCTGTTCTTTCTGTTGGCTTCTCTGAACAAAACTGAGTGCCTTGTTCTTTCTGTCCATGAGCCAAATCATAACCAAAGATGCTGATATAAGCACTAAGGCACATGGCCACCAGGATGACATGCTGAACTGCAGATTCAGGCGTTCTCATCAATGCCTCTTCTTTTACAGGAAACAAGGAAAAGGTGCCTAATGCAGTGGAATTAACAAAGCTTCTACAGTTAGCAAGGTCCTGTGTTTGCTTTCCACCTAATAGTACTGCGACGCCTAATGACATTCAGCGATGGATAAGAGAGCATTAAATGAGCAAAGAGAAGGCTCAAAAGTGACAGTAATTCAGCATGACTTATGGACGGGGCTCCGACCTGAGAATTACTCAGAGCACAAGAGTATAATCAGGAAGGCCCTGCTGGTACATTATATCCTATAAATGTGCTGATTAGGCTGTCTGACTCAGTATTAATGTGTACAGAGCCAGGATAAACCCATATAAAGTCATCTTGCTGACTCTTAGTTTTAATTTCTGTCTGCTAACAGTTCCAGACGTCTCCGAAGTGCTAACTCCAGCACTGTGGTTGTTACATGAGTCCAGCTCCGAGCCGAGGCTCGCTGTGTGAGTGGAGGAAAGCCACAAGCAATAAAGGAAGAGCCTGTAATATAGTGATTTAGCTGTCCTTCCTTCATTCACTTCATGAGCTGTCCCAAAGGACACTAGTGCAATGACAGAGAGAATGAGATTATAAGAGCAGAAGGTCATACTTGAGACACAGTGGACACATGTGAACACAACAGAGTCAACCAGACTAAAGTAGCATAAGGCTTGTATATGAACCGATTTCAAAGTAGTTCATGTAAATGTGAAATGAATACGATAAAACAGTAGATCATGTAACCAGTGGATTTCCAGACCAAAGAATCAATGTACAACAAGCTTGACATTATGATCCAAGATAGAATGAACTAGATATGATTTCTTATGTCTTCTTATGTCTTATATTTGTTCTAGCAGGGAACAATGTGTCAAATATGCTGAGAATCCTGCTAAATATAAGTGCTGGAACTTGAGGAAAATTTAGATAGAAAAATGCAACACACCAAGTAACAACATTCAGATGCTGAAGCATTACACTTAATCACAAACACTCCAGAAACTATTCTAAGAAGACTACCAACCATACATGAACTAAATGTCAGAGATATAACAATAAAACCACTCATATCATATGGAAGCCATTTGCTAATTCTTGTTTTTTGAGTCTAGGGGTTGGACCTGGAACTATATGGCAATACAGCACTGAGCACTCATCAAATGAGAAAATAGGATTCGAGATGTTTTTTGAAAGAAGAGAGATGATGCTTTATAGAATGGTTCACTAGGGGTAACTGCAACTGCACATACTGTTGTTTTTTTTACAAGTCAGACAGAAGATTGTATTTGTGCATAGTTTCCCCTTCTTCTACTATGCTCAATAAGCCTATTTTTTTTATCTCATTAAAATTCATGAGATCTTATGCGATAATAACCAGTGTTAACCTGTTAAAGGTTTCTCAGGGGAAAATATTTATACTTTTATCTTGTCATATACAGTATAATCTCATTAAATATGTATAAAGAAAATAAGCATAAAATCAATGGTTCTGCAGAGTGCAACCCTTACCCTAGTCCAAAGCCTAGCATACCGAGCGAACAACCAATGTTTACATGGAATGCTGCATTTTTGAGCTACTAAATGTCTGATCAGAAGAAGAAGAAAAAAGAGCATACCCGCAAGGTACATCACCAGAAACTAATGTATTATATGCTAGTCAAATATTAAAGAGATTATTTTATAGCAGTAATCTACACATGTGTGAATGAGGTGGAGGGGTGCGGTTGCAGGGAGAAGAGGTGGTGAGTTTAGGTACCTAGGGTCAACATTGCAAAGTAATAGAGAGTTCAATTCAATTCATTTAAATTTGTATAGCGCTTTTAACAATGAACATTGTCTCAAAGCAGCTTTACACAGATGATGTGGTGATAAAAAATTTATATGTTCTTTATAAGTGTAAGTTTGTCCCTGATGAGCGAGCCGGTGGCGACTGTGGCGAGGAAAAACTTCCCGAAATGGCAAAAGTGATTGTGTTAGCGAAGTGAAGAAAAGAGTGCAGGCAGGGTGGAGTGTGTGGAGAAGAGTGATAGCAGGAGTGATTTGTAATAGAAGAGTATCTGCAAGAGTGAAAGGGAAAGTTTATAGGACTGTGGTGAGACCTGCGATGTGGTATGGTGTAAAGACAGTGGCATTGAGTAAAAGACAGGAGGCAGAGCTGGAGGTAGCAGAGTTGAAGATGTTAAGATTTTCAAGATTTTCATTGGGTGTGACGACAATGGACAGAATTAGACATGGTTTAGATATGTGCAGAGGAGGGACATGGGGTATATTGGTAGGAAAATGCTGAGGATGGAGCCACCAGGCAGGAGGAAAAGAGGAAGACCAAGGAGGAGGTTTATGGATGTGGTAAGGGAAGACATGCAGGTAGTTGGTTTGAATGAGGCAGAAGTAGAGGACAGATTGGTATCGAGACAGATGATCCGCTGTGGCGACCCCTAAAGGGAGCAACCAAAAGAAAAAGAAGACTTTATAGCACTAATTAGGCTAAGTCTACTAGTAAGCTAACTACTGTAATCGGTTGACATTGACATTAGTATTTTCTGATACCATTTCTAAAAAAAACAAAAACAAAAACAAGGTTAGCTAGGGTTTTTTTCTTGAGATAAAAGTACTTAAATGTAGATTCTTGTATTTAACTGCTGTCAAAGATCAGGTCACTTTACAGTTTGTATTAATCTAGTATGGAGCTCTGTATCAGAGTCCACCTTCTCATTGCATTCACCTTTCTTTTAAGTGTTCAATACGTGCATAATCGTCACTTTAGTGTGTTTAACACACTGTCCCTATTTCAGATTAAATACTGGATCAGAGGCAACTTGGTGGCTGTCAGCGACATTTCCAATTGTTCTTAAAAAAAAACATTCAAAGTGAAAATGGATTCATGAAGCAATCCCACGACTCTTCACATGAATAAAAGGTGTTTGTCTTTTTCCAGCTTGTCATTCTGGCAGTAAATGTAAGCTCAGTTCTGTGGCCCAGACTGATCCGGAGTCATGCAGAGGGGGTCTATGGAAAAAGCAAATATATTCCAGCGCAGCTGGTCCCAGGAGTCACTCTGAGCGCATCTCTGCCAGTGAGCCAATGTACTCCTTTCCACTGGCACCATTAATTGAGCCTGGCATTGCAGCTGCCATTTCAATGTGGGTTTTGGGGCAAGTGGGTGAGACACACTGACATACAATATCCAGGAAGTGAAAAAGGAAATTGTAGCACTTCAGGCTCATTTTGGCACAACTCTTCTTAAGTTTCTTTCGGCTTCTCCCGTTAGGGGTCGCCACAGCTGATCCTCTGCACGTTTGATTTGGCATATGTTTTACGCTGGATGCCCTTCCTAACGCAACCCTCCCCAATTTATCCGGGCTTGGGACCGGCACTGAGAGTGGCTGGGGATGGTTCCCTGACCGGGAATCGAACCCGGGTCGCAGCGGTGAGAGCGCTGCATCTTAACCACTAGACCACCAGGGGAGCACAACTCTTCTTGAATAAGCTGCATATAAGGGGTTTTGAGAGGTAGCTAGAGGAGGAGAGTTAAATAGTAAGAATTACATCTTTATTTGGGGGTAATTGTGAGAAGGCTGATCTGTGGTTTCCTATATTACTGTTAATGGCAGTCTCTGGATCTATATGTAATTTTGCAGAAAATTTAATCTTCACCTGGACACAAGTAAAATCCCCTTTGCTTCTGGTAGTGGTTAATTTCTGGAAAACTGGAAGACAATGGTGATTACTGATTACTGATTCTAAGGCAAGAACTTGTCCTTCAAGTCAACAGAGCATCTCTTACATTTTACTCTAATGCAACTCACCCCCTATAAAAATATCTGGCAACAGATAAGACATATTTCTTCTGGATTGAATAACGTGAAGTAGCGAACAATTGCGGAGGGATTCACTTCAAACCATCTACAAAGAATGTAAATACATCCTAGTGTAAAAACAGTAACCGCAAGTTTTTATTATTGTATATATTCTGAGTATGTGCTAGTTTAAAGGAAGTAATGTTAGCATTAGCATATAGTAGAGACAGGAGATAATGCACAAACTCAACAATTTGGTTATTTGTGTGAATCCGGTTATTATTGTGAGATTTCCGAAGAAGTCAGAACTCTTCTTTGAGACATAAGAACTATGAGAAACAGCTCAGAAATACACACTCACAGAGAGAGAAAAGGTAACAGAAGGGTATAAATAGACAAACTATTCAAGACTGAATTCAGTGCAGGTGCTCACATTAGCCCAGTGATTAGACAGACCCGAAACAAGCAATGTAAATAAAAAGTGCTTAACTTAAAACACAAATGAATACAGTAAAGAAATTTGTTTGACAATTAGCAAAAACAATGTATCTCCTATAGAACAATCCAAAGATCCCAAAACCCCTGCACTAGACATTTGATATCTCAAATATTTCAGATATTTCTTTTTTTTTTTTTTTGGCCATGAAGCTGTTCATTAAGTGTCAGCACATGATGCAAGACTAATAATGGTGTTTATTTGTAAATCTTTTTTATTTTCTCATTTTTATTTGACTGTTATCCCAGGAAATAAAGTGTTTCTTTACTCTACCATTAATAATTGCAGTTCGAAGTCCATGTAAAGTTTCATTGAAGCACCTGATTCCTTCAGGGTCCATCATTTTTTATAATATCCATTATATTTTACTTTCCCAGTTATGAAAATAAACTTGAGCTGTTCTTCATGTAGTCATGGCAACAGAACACTATCCAAACCTCTATTGCTATCATTTCCTGCTTTCTGACAGCTTTTCTTTTGAGAAGAAAAAGTGATCAAGGTCCAGATGGTACAGGATCCAGATTCAGAACAAGTACCAGCACTTTGTTGATGGAAAAGGGCTGCCAAAGTTCCAGCCCACCAGTGTGTGTGTGTGTGTGTGTGTGTGTGTGTGTGTGTGTGTGTGTGTGTGTGTGTGTGTGTGTGTGTGTGTTTAGCTTTGCACTTTAGCTTTGGATTTGTGAAGTTGCAATGGAGACCCAGATGGTACAGAGGAGCCATCTGCAGTGATGAGTCCAGAAAGGATCCCCAGAAGGGTGGTGTGTGTGTGTGTGTGTGTGTGTGTGTGTGTGTGTGTGTGTGTGTGTGTGTGTGTGTGTGTGTGTGTGTGTGTGTGTGTGTGTGTGTAAAATTGTACAATTATATTTATGATCGTAAGCAGTGCTCATTCTTCCTTAAGAGCAGCACAGCCTGCCTCCTCACCTCCTGTCTCCTGCCTACGGCTACATTTACAGCATTAAGCTATGAAACACAAACCCCACACCACAGTGGGCAACACTCAAACTGACAACAAACTGCAGACTGATTTGGGCCATGCCACCTGAGCCCTCATCCTTTTCTTCTTTCCTGCATCCATGGCTTAGAGGTGCAGATTTAGTAGCCTCCAGTGGCACCACTCGTGCATGGTCACTATGCTTTAAAGGTCACTTTTGGTCGGAAGCCTGCACATCACAGGCATCTTCTGGGACAGAAACAAGCTCTGCTTTTCATTTGTCCTCTCTTAAAACTCGAAATACTTGAACGCTTAGGAGACACGTGCACTGAACATTAAATGGTGCACGCAATGTGGTCAAGATAATGTTGCAGATCCCTGAAGCCTGTGTTCACGAGCCAGTGCGAATGTAAGCTTAGAATTTAATTTGGGTTATGATGTTGACACTCTGTTTATGCTGTTTATACTTTGGCTCCTGGTACAGAGTTGAAATACTTTTTTCCCCTTCTTCTGCGGGGAAGGATAGACGACACTGAACATTGCAGCTTCTTTTACTGATGGATTAGGAAAGTCTTTCAGCACAACTCTTTGTTTCTGAAAGACATCAGCATTCGCAGCAGCAACAGACTTTTTTTTCTGAAGTATTAGAATATGAAGTGACCGAATGCATAGTGAATGTGTAAAGCATCTGTTTGGCTCATTTTTCAAACTCCCATTTTTATTCTTTGCCATGGCTCTCGATTATGTCGACGTCATATTGCCATAGCAACTAAATCCATGGGGATGGGGGTGAGGGACATCTACATGAAAGATAAGTAATCACAAAGATGCACAACACACACACACACACACACACATTTTATATGCCAGCTTGGCAACACCTTGTTTACAAGCTACTCAGGACATTCATCAAAATTGTTATAAATGATAGAATTTGCAACATTCTTAAGGTGACATGTATTTAGGTTTTAAATGTAGTTTTATGCAGTGTGTGACTTATTTCTACGCTGAGAATATTATTATATAGAAGAGGCTTCACGTATCATTAATTGTACAATTACAATTACAATTACAACATTACGACATGAGGAGACCATCAAGTTACAATTTCAAGTATTTTCATGAATTTTACTCGAGTGTTTCTTCTAACAGTGTGTTCATGTAGCTATAAAATATCCATAATCTGTTTATTCAGCTACCATAAGAGTTTGTCATAAAGATTTATTGATAATAATTTATTTGGATAATTGTAAAAGGTATACAAATTGCTTCATTAGAGTATTAAATACAGCACAATAATATACACCTTCTTTGTCTTATTTCTGTCCTGTAATTTACTGTATGTCACATGCTACTTAAAAACTATATCATATTAGTTGTTTTGACAGTTCATGCCCTCACATTATGCTAATAAGCTCCACCCACAGGCTATAAGTGTATATATTGTACACTTGTCTGGACACAAGCGTCAGGATAATTAAGTTTGTAAACTGTTTATTAGCACTCCTCACTACTGTGTAATAGTTTACAACAGGACTCAAACTTTTGAACACCACAATGACAAACTGTCCGCTTTTTGTGGAGACATGGACTAAAATGCCATTTCAAGAATCCCATCTTTTTTTCTGTCAGCATTATAACCTCACAGACAATAGACAACAAGAAAAGGGTTATGGGTTATGATCAAAAATGTTTTTTTATTTGTAAAAGTATCCTTGCTAACTGACCCATTGTGCCCAACTCTATAAATGCTGGATTGTAAGACTGCCCTACACGATGCTGATCAATGTGTTATGATGGTCCAAGTGAAGGTAACCTTCAAAATAGTTTTCAAGTCACCGATAAGCTACTTGGTGGTTGGGTTAAGATGATAAATCGCTTATTGTATTCCTCAACTGTGTCACTTTGGACAAAATGGATAAATGTAAAAACCACACCACTAAATGAGTCATCCTCTTAATTTTATTCATGCTACAAACGTGTTATTTCTCTTCAGAACATTTAGTGCATTAAATACAAACAAACAAGCTACAACCCAGTGGCATCCTACAGCTGACAAGCACATATGCTGTGGATTTCCCCATAAGGTCAAGAGGAACAATATACAGACCCATATTTCTCAGTACAGCAACCCAGGACCCCCTTCCTCAGAAAGCAGCCAATCATCTTCCAGTCAAATGCCACAGCTGGAACCCCCATCCCCCCTTTGACTCCCTTTTTGTTTCCATCAACCAAAGGCCAAACCGTTAAGCCATGAGAGGTTGCAGAACTGTTTGCACTTCACTGAAAATTAGTTTCTCAATTTCTTGAAAATGTTTGGCAGTCCTCTATTCTGAGGACTCCTCTGGGGACAACAGCTCTGGGTGGCTGCCAGTACAGACCGATAGAGGACGTTTGTGTTTTAAAAAAACAAAACAAACAAAAACAATTCTGTAATACAGCAAGTGGAACATGCGCAAAAGGTCAGAGAAAGTCCTCTTTCTCGACAAGTGGCCTTCGTCACATGGAGGAACATTTACATCAGACAAATATAGATGGAATTTGGATGGCTGCCTTCAATATACTGGGTTTTTTTTTCTCTCCTAAAAAAGGTATGGAATGCATGGCTGCAATTAATAAGTCATTCTCACCCTATGTATGCTGAAATGCATCAGACTACCTAGAGAGAACACGTTAGAGCAGGGGGTTTGTTAGAGGGATGGACCACAAACAACACCACAGCAAGGAAAGAAAAAGGTTGAGAAGTGTGAATGGACGGTAAAACAGCGGCAGGAAAGAGAAAGAGAAAGAGACTCACATAAATAATAAAACGGTGATTTGACCCACTTGTAAATCATCTGATATTTTGAATTCAGCATGGACTATTTGTTCATCCTATGTATGTGTTTGGTAAACCTTGTAAAAGAAGTGTATCTTACAATGAGAGATATGTCAGGAAAGTAGGTATGACAAGCAAAGAGGGAGTGTGAAAGGGGGATCTGGTCTCATGTTAAAAAATATTTCTGTTCCCCTGCATCCTTTCATTTGAAACTACGTGTGTTGCTTTTTGGCAATCCCACCAGGACCAACATCTTACGAGTGGATCACAAAGAGTTAGTAAAAAGCCAGGAGTTGAATATGTTACAAACATGTTCTCCACAGCAGCCTGAATCACATGCCATGTAGACGCTGGTTTTGGAACACCGATCGTGAAATATACAGTATAAAGTGTTTATGATTTCTGTAGTTATTATAAAACACCAAATACTGCTTCTCCACTCTCACTGGTATTTTTGATTGTTTAGGAAACAAGGGGAACCTTTTCAAAAGCTGGCCCGCATCTCAAACCATTACATAATCGCATAAGGAAGGTTACTAATGAGCAGCATAAAAATAATTACACATGCGGAGGACTTTACAAGTTCTGTCTTCAAAGACATAGTTTACCATCTAAAGTCTTGTCCTTCTGCATTATAAACATAGACAATGTTCACATGCGAAATGAGGAAAAACACTTTTATTGCTTTTGGTTTAGTTTGCATAGCTGATTAAAAGGAAAGCAGTCCTAGCATTAACAGTACAATCTGCAGTGTATCTGTGATGTATCATTTCGCTAATAATCTTCCAGAAAAACTGTTGCTCCTAGTTCCTAAAGCAACAAAATGACCACAAACTGAGCCCCAAAGCCCTAATTAAGCAAATCTGCAGTCTGAGAACCGGGTCGTTCGTGGTTGGAGATTACAAAAAGTTTCCATCTAATTACCGAAAGTGTTCTTATATCTGCTCTCACATGAAAGTCCTATAGTGAAAAGGTTGTACATAAAACACGTGAATAAGGGGTTCTCCCTTGTTCAAAATGCTGGCCATCCAAACGAGGAAACCCTCTTAGAAAGCACCAGTAGCTTTTTGTCAGCGAATAGATCCTGTAAAAAAGTGTTTTTGTGATCACAGTTGTGATCAGTGATTGGTCATTGGAAACAATTGTGATTTGTCACTGGGTAAATACTGGTCAGTGATTGGTCATTGGAAACAGTAATGATCAGTGATTTGTCGTTGAGATCAGTGAAAATCAGTAGTTGGTACTGAGGTCAAGTCAAGTCAAGTTTATTTGTATAGCGCTTTTCACAACAGACATTGTCTCAAAGCAGCTTTACAGAAAACAACAGTGAAGGTGAATGGTGTGCGTTTGTCCCTGATGAGCAAGCCGTGGCGACAGTGGCAAGGAAAAACTCCCTTAGATGATATGAGGAAGAAACCTTGAGAGGAACCAGACTCAAAGGGGAACCCATCCTCATATGGGTGACATCAAGAGTTTGGTCATAAATCTTTCTTTTAGTTGGTACTGAGGTGCAGTGGTTATCAGTGATTCATGGTTAGGAACTAGGGTGATTATTAAGGGGTTGTTTGGCTCACACGAGCGCAAATCGCTGTCAGGCTTCACACACTGACTGTGAGTCAATCTGCTCAAAAAGTGGCAAAAGTCACTTTTTTGCTAGGGTTTTTTTTTTTTTTTTTAGAAATTAATTGCTAAAGGCAATTAACATCTTGCCAAATCTAGCAACGAAGTTTCCAAATGGGCAATGAGATCTCAGCAAGTGATCTCTGTCTGTTGCCATCTGCTTACATGTCTCACAGACTTAGCGAGAGGTACAGTAGGTTGTAAGGAAGTCAGGACCCAGCTTACCAATGGAAGGAGAAAAAATATTGGATATAAAATAAATCTTATGAAAAAGACTTTTCAGTGTTTAAATTATTGTGACTGTGAGACAGAGATGTGCCTATCAAAAAAAAAATAAAAAAATAGACACAAGCGAGGGTGAAGATGCTAGTGAAAATGCAGAAGAAGTGATGGTAACATTCATAAACACAACAGGAAAGGAAAAGCATTGTTACTGGGGAGAGTGAGCATGAGCAGTCTGCCTGAGAGGAGAAGAAAACACACACACACACACACACACACACTCTTCAGAATGTCTGTCCGCTAGCATTTATGAGATTACCTTCAAGTTCTTTGAATACCTTTCATATGTGTAGGAGGCTGAATAGTGGTTAAAATGGAATATTGCAACACATGGCCTAACTTCGACTCATACTAAAATTCTGTTATATTTAATCACTGACTTTAAGTATGATTAATATGATGCACGTACATACGTTCCGGTGAAGTGCCAACAATCTACAACAATGTCTTAGTCAGACAAGCCCACATATTAGAAATCATGTAGTTTGTGTCATGTGTGAGTATTATGCACCCTGGTGACCACTTTATTTCCTCAATGAGAGAGGAGTGGTTTCATCACTTCAATCAAGATAGCAGCTGTGAAAAATCACCATTGAGTGCTCTCTAAACACTAATACAGCCAATCCTGGTCACCAGAAAGAATTAGATGTGTAGTTTAAAATGTTAAGAAGTGTTTTATTATTATAACCACATATTCAACTGATTACAATCATATATATATTTCAAAACCAAAGAAGAACAATACATCCACATTGCCAAATGAATGCATCTGGCTACTTAAATTTGGGCTTTAAAATCATTTTGATATAAAATATGAATTTAAATGACATCTAACCCTTTTTCTGACTTGCAATTCATTAGGCATACTGAGCACATGGGGTGGTCTTGGTATTAATTTCATGTCTTTTAGTAAATGCAGTTCTCCAAACGAGCAGCAGGGGGCTCTAAACTTTACTTACAACTCCTTTAAAGAATGGTGTTACAAAAGTAGGGTTGAAAAGGAAGCATAGTTCTATGAATAGGATGTTTAAATATATATATATGCAAATAAGGAATCCAACATAATGAGGAAATAGAGTGTTCAGATAAGTTGTGCTATTAAAAAAAAGCAAATAGAAAGTTTTATGCTTTATGTAAACACAATAAATACTTCAGAAAGTGCTGTTCAAGGAAAATAATCCACAATAGGTAGTGTGTTACAGACCAATGTGAAGCAAAGTTAGTTGTACCACCACAAAGTGAACCATTTTCCAATGAGCTGATGTGTTTTATTCCTCTTATGCCACAGCATTGGCAACTCTGGACATTCCTTCAATAAATGTTGCCTTAGTGGACACATATATAACAGTTCATTGTTTTTTTTTTTCATTAAACATTTTTATGTTTGTATTAGATTATATTGCATCTGCTAGAGAGGTCTGTTTTTAATGAGTTACTATAGAAACAATAATGCTGCAATAGAAACAAATCATCTGCAAACAGCAAACTAGTGGTTTAGCCATATTAGAGCACCAGAAATCAACTTTGTGTATGAGGAAAAACAGCTCTGTAACTATGATTATAATGCCTCGTACTGCACTCCAGGTTGCACCAAAAATAAACAGAGACCGAAGATACTATTTCACGAGGTAAAAATATCTCGTGGTTTACCGATTAATCAGAGGAACAGGATGAGTGATGAAGAAAAAAAAACCTGCCGTGAATCACTGCAGGTTGATGCTAATTAAAATAAGCCTCCTTTTTGTTTTGCTCATGTTGGCCTAAGCTGTGTTTTTCTCTTGAGGTAGAGCTCAGTTTCCTGTTTTTAGGAGGGGGAAAGTCAGAAGGTGAGTCGACACAGGCATAATGCACTCTGCTGTCCTGCAATTGCTTTCCAGCCTCTTCCATCTCCTCACCCACTGTTTACACTGTTGCCTGTTATAGTGACACAATGTAACTGATCATCTCAGATAGTGCAATTTCATGCTTCATTGTCTAAGGTCAAAGTATGGAGTAATGATGCCTGGGGATTCTGAGGCACAGTCCACAAAACATTAAGTACCTCTCAACAAAACATAAACTTAAGCCAATCAGCCTTACATGCACACACACACACACACACACACACACACACACACACACACACACACACACACACACGTATATATAGGTTTAATCCAAAAGATCAATGTTAAGCTAAATGGCATTCTGAGCACAGTTGCCTTAATTGCCATTGGTCGGTGTGGTCACTGAGACAGAGAGGAAAACGTCATACCGCTCAAGCCTGCTGTGCTTGTAAATAACAGCTGCAGTGCGCAAAAGAAACAGCATGCTAAAGCAAGATAATTATGACTATCAAGGTCTGGCTAAACTGCAACATGCACAAGCAGTTTGGGAAAAAAAAATGCTATACCATTTAGAAACATCTGAGCAGGATATGAGAGAAAAAATGACAGACAAAAAAGTGACTCATCAGAAATTCTATGCATTGACATAGAAGAGATAAATAATGCCTGTCAGACAGATCAGTTCAGGGAACATGATTCCTGAAATGCCTCGTTTATTGGTACGCTGCAGTGAAGGAGGACATGAATGGCCGGCCAAACTGGCACGTGCAACTAATTCACTCTAAACCGCCTGTGAGCACCATAAATATCTAAATAAGGGCTGCATTCCTAATGTGTGGGTGTGTGTGGGTGTGTGGGTGTCTGTGTGTTTAAGGTAAGTTGGGTCAATGAGAGGAATTAAATGCAGTTTTGCCTTAGTTGGAAACCCTGATATGTAAAGGGAGTGTAACTCAAGAATGTAGCATGAACGATCTGGTGCTGAATACATTCAGCTTGTTGCCTTTTATTCCAGAGCCTGAGTAAACATTTAGCCCTTATTCGAGCATGATTAAACACTCTTATATAAACCAGCTGGTTATACCCTCCTCCATCACGGAGAATGCAACCGAGGTGCCTAAGAGATAAAAAGGCCAAAAAGAATATAAAAGGAATCAATTTTAGAAAAAAAAGAAGGCTGAGAGGTCACAGATTGGCATAAGCAGTTTCTATTTCGCCTTCGGCTCCGTGTTAATGTGATTTATATTAAAGCAGCTGGGTCTAAAGTTAATTCCTAGAATTAAAACAATATTTACTGACTCGCAGCAGCGTTCGCTAAATGGCACCCATAACTGCAGGCTCTGCAGAGATGGAGTGGCACTGTCATTTTCCATTTCAGAGACAACATTCTGTTTCATCGTAGACACCATGAATGAGCCAGAGGGAATATCATACATGCATGGGGAATAGCTAAATCTGAGAGAAAGAACGACAGAGAGAAATACAGAGGAGATTATATTGGTGCATTTCTCAAGTTTAATAAGTGCACACTGCTACTTTTAGACCACTTTATTTGCTCTCAGTTTCTTGCTTTTCTGCTTTAACCATAAAGCAAGGGGTGAATAAATTTGTTTGATTTTTTTATAAGACTCCTCAAGTAAAACAAGAACTTTCACATGGGTCTTATATACCAGTACATAATAGTTGGTAACATTCTGGTATGTGCTCAGAACAACAACTCTGGATTGTATGGTGGCCCAGGAAATGAACCAGCAACCTCCAAGCAAACAGGTGAAGTTAAATAAATTATATTACCTTTTAAAAGCTATATATTTCCACAATCTTGCTCAAAGCATTTGTGCTTTTTTGGGGCGTGGCTTAATTGTAATGGCTTTCATCTTCCTATTTCATCTTCACTAGCTGCTCTATCTGATCAGGATGTGGATCTGGGAGGACATCCCTGACGCAATTTAGTCACTAATTCACCTTCTGGCATATTTTAAGGAGGTATAAGGAAACTAGGAAAACCCAAGAAACCCACCTCCCCAACACACATACAGACACAGGAGGAAACCCATCCTGTAACATGAGCTCAGGATTGAACCCGAGATTGTGTTGCCATATTCATCCAATCTCCACTTAAATGCCTTAGCGTGCCGTTTATGAGGTCTGTGTGGAAAAAATGTGCTGCTATTTTAAATAAACTTTTAGTTATGTACATTTAGTTAGTTATACACTGTGTACAACTTTTATACAATTTTACATTTATTGTATAATTTCCATATTGTAAATTTTTATATCCCACATTCTCTCATGCCTTACACACAACCTGCACTGATAGAACTTCTCATATTTATTCATATGTATGTTTATATTTATTTTTAGTGTAGTTACACTAAAACTAAATCCCGCACATTTTAACAATGCCAGAGCTTTTATATGTATTTGTTGTACTTTCTCAACTGCTCATGCACATTTTCACTGACATTATCTATCTATCTATCTATCTATCTATCTATCTATCTATCTATCTATCTATCTATCTATCTATCTATCTATCTATCTATCTATCTATCTATCTATCTATCTATCTATCTATCTATCTATCTATCTATCTATCTATCTATCTATCTATCTATCTATCTATCTATCTATCTATCTATCTATCTATCTACAGCAAGAGCACTGCAAAGCTTGGCCATAACTGAGGGAAACCTGTTTCTGAAAATCATGCATTTTGTGTGTGTGTGTGTGTGTGTGTGTGTGTGTGTGTGTGTGTGTGTGTGTGTGTGTGTGTGTGTGTGTGTGTGTGTGTGTATAGGTGTGTTCTGTGTGTGTGTGTGTATAGTGTTCTTGGATGATTAGTTGGATATTACAAGCAAGTTATCACTTTGTTGTTACTACCAACTGCAGTTACATCATACTTCCCGCTGTTTTACTGAAACACAAAAATGTGTGTTCCTCGAAGACAGAATTACAGTGTTCAGTAATTGGCTGAAAAATTAAAGGTGTACAGCTGAGGAGCAGCAATAATGGCAGGAAGACAGAAAGCACACGGTTTTCAATCCTGCTGGTGAAGAGGAAGGAATTGTTTTTCTCTCTGACTCGGTCCCCTACTGTCCCATAAACCCACGTGCTGTACATGCATAAAGCATGCACAAATCGCCTCAGGAGCCTTGCCACAGACTGTTCTTCTATCTATAAACACACAAGCAGCACTTCCGCAGGTGTGTGTTTTGCTAGAAGGGTCTAAAAGGAAACTTGCAAAAGGAATCCGTAATCAGTAGGAGGAGTGACAGGTATCTGTTGCTCTGGCTGAGAATGTGCCGATGAGACACTGATGGCCATAAACACACACATGCACACACACGCAAACAGCTTTGCTTAATCACATGTGCATGCCTACACTCCATCAAGAGGAGAGATAAGGAGAAGGTGGGAGGGCATCTGTCAAAGCGGATTTTATGCAACGGAATCAAGTGAAAAATGAAGAACAGATTAGAAGATGGATGGAAAAAAATAAAAAATAATAAAATATATATAATGTGTGCTTTTGTGATCTCACAAGCAGACAAAGCACTTCGGGCCAAGTTTTTAAACAGCTCAAACACTATGGAGGAAAAGCCCACTGCTATTAATATCAAGTGCACAGTTTAAAGATAGTAAATTAGAGGACAGCGAGAACCAGAATGCAGGAGTCACTGACCTCTGACCCTGGCATAACAGCAGCCGCACTTTACCAGGACTTTTCGGAACAAGTGTTGGCAGGCGCAGCCCCGGTGGTGGTGGGCACCCTTCATGTCGTATCCCAATCACAGGCAGCCAGTCTACCAGGAACCAGCATGACCCATGGCCCCCACGCTCTCTCACCCAGATTCACACACTCTCGCCCTGTTGAGTTAATCCCAAAAGAGGTAACCGAAGAACCTTGGTAGACAGTGTGGGAGAGGTTGATGATAATGGTGGTGGTGATGATGATATATAATAAAACCAGTCCAAAAACCAGGTTTTGGTAGTCACAGGTTCTCAGTGAAAGAGTCAAGATGCGGCAAAAGGCTCAGCTCGCTTTCTGTCTTTCTCTCCCCCTCCATGTGCGGCAATTTTCCCTTTTCCCTGTTCTCTTCTGCTCAGAGCCTGGTCAAATGATCAGACAGCACCACTGGCTAAAAGCACGAGGTAGAAACAGAGAGAGACACAGAGACGGGAGGGGGTGGAGGTGGAGCTCCTCTCAGCAACTCCAGTCACTGGCTAGTCCACAACACAGCTCCCACTCCCCTCATTTTTTCCCTCTCTCTCTCTTCCTCTCTCTCTCTCTTTCTTTCTCTCTTTCTCTCTCTCTCTCTCTCTCTCACCCTTCTCTTTACAGATTGTGTTCTCTTTATGGATCTCACTTCCTTTTGTTTGTTTTTTTTTGTTTTTTTTCTTATCCTTGTTATATCAATAAGACTTTGAGTATGACACTTGGAAGATTACTGATTCGTGGCTTCCACACAAGCAGTCAGTCAGAAACCAAACACCATTCAAAGGCAGAACCAAATATAAACACAAGTCCAAAATAGCTGCACATGTTAATGATATAATTATATCTGCCATGCCAGGACAAAAGCTGTTGCTCTGTTGAGTCAGGGTGAATTCTGGAAGCTAGTGGGGGGTTTTGTGGTTCTGTATACTCAGCAGTGAGCAGTCCAGTGCACACATAGGACAATGCAATGTACACTTGTGGCTAGCTTATGACTAAAAAAGAGTGCTGATATACTTATTAATGTACTGACAGAAGTAATGGCATGCATAGGTTTGGGAATCTTCAATTAAACTTAGAAACTAGGTTGAAATGAATAAAGAAAAGTGTCTGAAAGTCCATATATGTCCATTTTTGTGCAGTTTTGCTTTTAGGATGATTATATAAAATCTTATTAACTTTGGGGGAACTTATTGAGGTGCATAAAGTGGCACACTTTATGCCTCGTCTTATTTTTCAGCTTTATTTCTATTGCATTAAATGGAAATCTTTTCATGAAATTGCATATATATATATATATATATATATATATATATCCCAATGATCTCCCATGAACACACCACAAGGTCTCATGGGGATGCCATTCATGACCCATGGATTCCAATGAGAATCCCTTCGGGAATTTTCCAATAACTAGGCACATACAAGCCACACATAGAAGCTTTACTTATTCAGCTTGACCTATTCAGATGAAATTGTCACTAGTCTTGTTTCATCTGAATTATATAGTATATTTGTTCGATTTTTTTGAATATTTTCTTTAGTGTGTAGTTATTTAGCAAAAAAACTCCCATTTATATTATATTTTACCGCAACGAATAATCTAAAAGCATAACGTGAACAGTAACACCAAACTCCCAAGAAAGCATTAGGACTCCCCCCACCCCCTAAACCTCTCTTTAACCCATGACCCTGTGCTGAAAGTGAAAAAAGGGATCAAGATAATGGGAGATAACCAAAGCAACAATTGTGTAACTGTCATCTGGTGATATGTGCAGAGGTGATATATGCAGCAATAATAGCCTTCAGTCATGAGGATGCGAAACATAGAAAACTTTTATTGATTTATTCAAATGCTTTGAAAAAAAGGTTTTGTTTTCTAGATTTCGTAGGCGTTTGTTCGGAAATGCCTTTGGAACGTGTTCTTTTGGCTCCTCATTGTTGCGGAATTATCTCATTAATAGTAGATGTCAAAGACAATTCAACCACATTGCTGTTGAATTCTTATTTCTGATTGGCCAGAAGGTGTTGATTTATTTTCTATAACTGCAGCCTCTGAAAGTCATTCCAGCTGCTGGGAAAATCACAGGTTTATGGTGTAATATGTTATCTTTTTCTATATTAACATCTTGCACAGGGACTGGTATGGCTCGTATAGCTGAATTTTAAAAAACGTGTAATTGGTCATGTGTCAACATTTTCTGGGAGACGATGTTCACTTTCCATTTTTCAAAAGGAGTCTTTATGGAAGTGCTAATGTTGTAACTTTAAACCTTCCAACACAGGAAAGTCTTCACGGAGGGCTTTGTGATTAAAAAAAAATCCTTGAAGTCACTCAATGTGAGAGAGATTAAAGAGATTGGTGAGGGAAAAATTGGTTATAGCTGCTAGAGGCAACCAGTTGTTTTGTGGACAACATTATACTTAAATACAAAAAATGAGTCGTTCTTTAATGAATCAATAATAGCACTTGATAAATGATGCTTTGCTGAAGTACAGGAAGAATGAAACTCTCCATGGCAATACTGAACACTGATGTCACTAGAAAATAGTCTAGAACTTCAGACACCATTCTTTTTCAATATTTTCCTTTAACGGCAGAGATATTGTGTTTTTTCTTACATAATTCATATACAATCATAGCTTTCAAGTATTATGATATATTTGTGATGTTGCCCACCCGTAAGAACATATGGGGAACAATTCAGTGACATTTGAACACAAACAGTGTGACAGGTTGAGGGGGGAGCAGGTTAGGAGAGAATTCCTGCCTAATTGAGCCAGCATGTGTGCTTAGGGGGAAAAGTCTGTGTCTGTGTGTGTGTGTGTGTGTGTGTGTGTGTGTGTGTGTGTGTGTGTGTGTGTGTGTGTGTGTGTGTGTGTGTGTGTGTGTGTGTGTGTGTGGGTGTGTGTGGGTGTGTATGTGTGTGTGTGTGTGTGTGTGTGTGTGTGTGTGTGTGTGTGTGTGTGTGTGCTGGAATGCGAGCTATTGAAGGTTTTGCTGAGAGAAGTTTGTGAGACGAAGCGTGTCTGTACATTCTACTCTGAGGACAACATCAGCTGAGTGAATCCCACCCACTCCTTCTCCTCTCATCCATCTACTTAGCCTCTCACTCTATCGTTCTCATCCTGTTCTTTATTTCTCTCTCTCTCTCTCTCTCTCTCTCTCTCTCTCTCTCTCTCTCTCTCTCTCTCTCTCTCTCTCTCTCTCTCTCTCCCTCTCTCACACCCCCTTTAGTCCCTCTAGAGTCCAATTATTGAATATAGCAGAACAGAGTTTTATGTATAAGCTCGAAACCATTTCCTTCTCTCGTCCTTTTTGGATTGTGTGCAAACTCTGTATGAAAGCAAAGCATCAGTTACACAGCAAGTTATCTAGAGAAGTTTTTAGATATTCATGGATAATTAAAAGGTACAGGCTGTCTCTTTTGCATTACCTTCTAAGACACACCAACAGAACACTAAGACAAGCAGTACTTAATAATTTGACACACTCTGGCTATTTTTTTTAACTCGTACATTTCCACAGAACCCAGAGTTTCTTTTCTGAGCAGATGTTAGCCAAATGTACAGCGTTCCTTTCAAAAATAGTATTGAGCCACAATAATTAATATTTTTAAGCAATACACTTTTATATGTAACCTCTACAATATATTCAGCCATAGTTTTCAGTAGCCACTTTACCTTGTTGTATCCAGAGAACACAGAACACCACACACAATTACATATTGTTCAGGGATCTCCATGCTCTATGTACAAATTATTTCTCATATTAATTGATGACTAAGCGCAATTTAGCATAGACAAAAGTATTGGGGCATCTGACTTTTCCATTCAAACTGTTCCCCAAAAAAAAAAGTTGGAGGGTGTTTTGAATGTGGTAGAATGAAATGTTTCCATCACTTGAACTGCAAAAACCAAACTAGTTCCAGCATGAGAATGCCCCTCTGCACAAAGCCAGCTCCATTAAAATATGGTTTACATGGATTGGACGTAGATCTAGAGTGGCCTGCTATAGCGCTCTGACCTCAACCCTATTACAGATCTGTGGAATGAATTGGAACACTGACTGCACCCCAGGCCTCCTCACCCTACATCAGTACCTAACTTTACAAATGCCCTTGTGGCTAGTGGAACTTCTTCTGAGAAGAGTGAAGTTATAACAGCACAATGGAACTAAATGTGGAAAGAAAAGTTAAAAAAGGACATAAGGATTTGATCTGATCAGGTGTCCACAAACTGTTATCCGTATAATGTATGTCAGCTGTGGCACACAGTTCAGTCTTACTCTTTTTTTTTTTAGCTGTAATGAACATCCATAAAAACTTTTGGGAAATCAGCTCTTTCAACAAGTGAAAAATCACTATTGAATAATAATAATGTAATACACATCATTAAATGTGCACAATCATTAAAGGTAAAGGAATTGGCATGAATCTAAACCACAAGGAAGATCTGACAAATGCTCTCATGCACTGTAGGCATATAAAGGCATATAAAGGCATATCACCCCCACAACAACACTATTAATTCTGCGTGTGTTTTTAATCAATAACACAGGCATAAACCTGGTCTGATCATCCTCACAAAATAAAATAACTCTACCAAGAAATGGCCTACATGAGTAACTATCATATATAATAAGCATATCATCATCTGAGGGAAACCAACATTTCCTAAAGCACATTAACTACAGCAGAGATATTCACATTACAGAGAGCTGATAAACGTGTGTCAATTTAAATACATGTAACCAGCCTGACTTCAACATACGAACAAGAACATGCTTGGGTTCATTCTCCAAGAACTACTGGAAGGTCATCCAGGCATTTGTTCAGCCGTGACCTTTGTAGTTTAGCAAAAGGCTGCTCTGCAAATGTGCCGCTTCGCATAAGTGACACTGTACACGCTCGTCTGTTCAGTGCTCAAGTTCTGCTGCCTAAAAGAACACCCTGAAAAGAAAAGCACAACGTCCGTGACATCAGAAATTGTGCGATTCATAGCAGTTCAAACAGTTCACCGATTTTCCCAGACCAAATGGAGACAAGCTGTAAGCAAAAAGTAATCACACACACACACACACACCGAGAACATCTTGTGCGTCCTTGCATGCTGTGACTGTGCATGATCCTGATAGTAGCTGGAGAACAGAATAGCTTTGCGTGAAAGCTTGAAGGACTGGGGGTAATGAAAATTTCTCATCATATAAGAGTGTGGGCAATAAAGCATTCGCCGCCACTGATAGACATATAGAACATAAATCTACCTCCTACACTAGGGAACCGAATCCACCCACACACACCCACACACACACACACACACACACACACACACAGACACACTATCTCTCTTTCTTTCTTTCTTTCTTTCTTTCTTTCTTTCTTTCTTTCTTTCTTTCTTTCTTTCTCTCTCTCTCTCTCTCTCACACACACACACTATTACTCTTTTCATCATACTTTTATACACACTCACAGAACACATCAGGATTTTATAAGAAGTTCATAAAACTGCAATAATTGGGGGACATGTGTAGGCGATAAATAGGATTAAGTCCTAGCTTATTTTTTTAGTCTAATTATATTTATAGCATTATAAAAACACACACACACACACACACACACACACACACACACACACAGAGGACAAAGAGGTTAAATCAGAGATCGGATTGCGCAGTAAATAACTATTAAATATTATTTAAGTATGCAGAAGAAAAGCATTTATTACTAAAACCTCAAAGTATTTGTTTACATCCTTACATGTCATTAAAGTATATAATTCACAGCAGGACGTCTAAAAAGCTTGTGTGCTGTGCTGCATGATGCAATCGAGTGCATTATGATTTGTCATCAGTAGAGGGTGTGTGGGCAAGAATACAGCTGTTCGCCTCGTTTCTTTCACCTTTTGATTATTACTTAAAAGCTGGAGTGATTGAGTTTTATCCATAAATGTTCGGTAAATATGTGCTTTGTTACAGGAGCTTATAAATTAAGGCACTTGTTTTGATGCAATTCTTCAGAGAATGAAGCGTCTCCTGAAATCTTGAAATGAAAAAAAGGTGATTTCTAACTGGGTTGTGGTTATCTATGAGAGATGGGCTGGTTTAAAAAACAAATGCTGTTGGTGCAAGAAACAAAAAAACAACATCCAGTGAGTGGCAGTTCTGAGGGCAGAATCTGTTTACGAGTGAGGTCAGAGGAGAGTGAAGTATCCGAAAGGAAGGCTACAGGAACTCAAATAAACTTGCTGTACAACCATAATGGGCAGAAAAGCATCTTGGAACATTTACATTTATGGCATTTGGCAGAAGCCCCAATCCAGAGCGACTTACAACTGAGCAGTTGAGGGTGAAGGACCTCCCTCTCAGAACACTCAACATGTCCAACTGTAAGGCGGGTGGGCTATAACAGAAGACCACATCGGGTTCCACTCCTGTCAGCCTAGAACAGAAATCTGAGGTTTCACTGGAGACAGACTCATTTAAATCTAAACAAAAATCTGATCTGATGTGAAAATTAACCATATCTCTTGATTGGAAAAATTGTGTTGCATTAATAAGCATGTGTAAACGTTTAAAAAGTATTTAAGGAGCAAAAAGTAATTATGCTGAATAGAATTATATTAACTGTATATGTGCTGGTTTTATGTATGTGGAAAATGTTCATATGTAAGAATGCAGTAATAAGGCTCTCCTGGTTTCTGGTTCAGTCGTATAATCTCTCTGTCTGCTACACTCTCTTACACACTCATTTACAGACATACACACATATACACATACACATACTCTAAACACAGATGTGCAAACCACACTAACCACCACTATTTGAGGTGGCTAAAACGTAAGTATCCGAACAAGCTTCCAGTTCTCCGAAGACTGGATTACCGGTCCTGTTTGTGTATTCAGGAGCTGAGCAGCACCTGGGGTGGGGTCCTTTTATCCCTTCATACTTCACTCCAATTCTGCTATATGCATTGAAAGCCTATTCAATTCAGCCTGCATGATCCCTAGCGGAAATCAAATCCTTAGCTCATAAATCATAAAAGGTCAAGTCATCTGCACAGAAATGGGCTTCTGGAAAAACATAAGTGACATGGTGAAGCTGATGTTCTTTCAAAAAGCCGGAGCCTCACATTCCTTCCTGAGCGTTAATCAAGGATGTAACAGGTCAAGACACAGATCCTCTAGCAAAGCCACTGCTGAGTGAGATAGCCTGCCTGGTCAGAGAGTTTTTGGATGTTTGGATGAAATCAGAAAGATAAGTGTGATATGTCAGCATAGAGTGATCACAGAATTTCATAAACAGCTCAGAAATAGTGTTTCACAACATAGATCTGCCAAAAGTCTAGCTTGTTTCTTTATTTTTATTTTTTTTGTAGCTTAGAAACAGGTTCTGCTTCAAGCCACAACACGGCTGCTCTTTTCCTTAAAAGACAATGTACAAAAGTAAATAGATCAAATTTAGTGTAATGCAATTCAGCTCATAGGCAGCAAAGGGGGCTCTTAAAATTACAGACTGCTCCTTTTATACAATCAGTTCACTATGAGAGCACTATGAAAAAATGATAGCAGTTAGGTAGCACATTTAGTGTGCCTAACCCACTCGTGTTTTTTTTTTGCAAATGATAGCTAGCAGCACAATACAAAACACAATATGTAGCATTAATTTTGTTCATGACACCCAACCCAGCCATTGAGTTTGCACAAGCCAGTGCACTCTTAGTGCCGGTCCCAAGCCAGGATAAATGAGGAGGGTTGCGTTAGGAAGGGCATCCAGCATAAAACAAATATGCGGATCACAAACCAATATTCCATTCCTGAATTGGTGGAGGCAGAGGTTACAAACAACCACCACAGTTACTATTAGCCAACAGGGTACCAGTGGAAAATGGGCTACAGTTGACCAAAGGAGGAGAAGGAGAGGGGGAAGATATTTACAGAGACAGCAAAGAAAGGAGAAGTGAAGGAAAGTGGAGGTTCAGGTTGGCACTTTAAATGTTGGTACTAACACATCATCTGAAGGTAGAGAGTTAGCTGATATGATGGAGGGGTTAAAGGTAAATATGTTGTGTGTTCAGGAGAACAAGTGAAAAGGGAGTAAGGCCAGAAACATTAGAGGTGGGTTTAAACTGTTCTACCATGGTGTGGATGAAAGGAAAAATAGTGTAGGGGTGATTCTAAAGGAGTGTAGTAAAGGTAAGGAGAGTTTTTGATAGGGTGATGAATGTGAAGCTGAAAATTGAAGGGGTGATGATAAATGTCATGGGTGCCTATGTGCCGCAAGTGGGTTGTGAGATAGTTAGATGAAGTGGTGGACAGTGTACCTAGTAAAAAGCAGACTTTGTTGTGCATGTAGCTAAAGGGAACAGAGGTGATGAGAAGTTGATGGGTAGTTATGGCAGGGATGGGCAGGTGGTAAATTTTGCTAAAAGGGTGGAAATGGCAGTGGATAACACTTATTATAATAAGAAGGAGGAGCTTATAAGAGTGGAGGAAAGTGCACACAGGTGGACTATATTCTATGCAGGAGATGCAACCGGAAATAAATTGGGGACTGTAAGGTGTTGGCAGGGGACAGTGCATTTAGACAGCATCGGATTGTGGTCTGTAGGATGGTTTTGGAGGTAAAGAAAAAGAGGATGAGAGTGAGGACTGAAAAAAGAATAAGATAATGGAAACTGAAGGAGGAAGACTGTAGTGTAAAGTTCAGAGAACCGGTCAGACAGGGGCTCAGTGGTGGTAAAGAGGTGCTGGATGATTGAGCAACTACTGCAGAAGTAGGGAGTCAGCTAGAAAGCTACTTGGTGTGACATCTGGAAAGAGAAAGAAAGACAAAGAGACATGGTGGTGGAATGAAGAAGTGCTGAAAAGCATTAGGAGAAAGAGGTTGTCGCAGCAGAATTGGGATTGTAGAAAAGTAGGCAAGACTACAAGGAGACATGGCAGCAGTTGAAGGGATGTGGTGAAAGCAAAGGAAAAGGCATATGAGGAGCTGTATTAAAAGTTGGACACTAAGGAAGGGACAGAGTAGGGAAGGATGTGCTGCAAGTTAGAGCAATAAAGGATGGAGATGGAAATATGTTGACTAGTGAGGAGAGTGTGTTGAGAAGGTGGATTAGGTGGATTGGATTAGTAAGCAGGAAGTGAGTGCAGCTATTAAGAGGATGAAGAGTGGCAAGTCAGCTGGCTTAGATGACATACCGGTAGAAGTGTGGAGATATTTAGGAGAGATGGCAGTGAGCAATGGAGAAGGAGTGTGCTGGTACCGATTTTTAAGAAAAATAGAGATGTGCAGTCCTGCAGTAACTACAGGGGAATAGAGTTGATCAGTAACATCATAAAGTTATGGGAATGAGTAGTGGAAGCCAAGCTGAGAGAAGAGTGGACCATCTGTGAGCAGCAGTATGGTTTCATGCCGAGGAAGAGCAGAATGTTGATGAAGAAGTATAGAGAAGGTCAGAAGGAGTTGCATTGTGTGTTTGTGGATTTAGAGAAAGCGTACGACAGGATAGAGAGAGAGAAGTTGTGGTATTGTATGAGTAAGTTAGGTGTGTCAGAGAAGTATGTGAGGGTGGTGCAGCACATGTATGAGGACAGTGTAACAGCAGTGAAGTGTGCAGTAGGAACGACAGGCTGGTTCAAGGAGTTGGGACTGCATAAAGGATCGGCTCTGAGTCTTTTTCTGTTTGTAGTGGTAATGGACTGGTTGATGAACGAGTTCAAACCGGAGTCTCCATGGACTATAATGTTTCTGAATAATATTGTGATTAGTGGCGAGAGTCGGGAGCAGGTTGGGAAGAGCCTGGAGAGGTGGAGGTATGCGCTGGAGAGAAGGGGAATGAAAGTCAGTAGGAGTAAGACAGAGTACATGTGTGTGAATGAGAGGGAGGGCAGTGGAGTGGTGCGGTTGCAGTGAGAAGAGGTGGAGAAGGTGGAGGATTTCAGGTACCTGGGTTCAACAGTGCAAAGTAATGGAGAGTGAGTTAGAGAGGTGAAGAAAAGTGTGCAGGCAGGGAGGAGAGGGTGGAGAAGAGTGGCAGGAGTGATTTGTGATAAAAGGGTATCTGCAAGAGTGAAAGGAAGACAGGTTGGTTTGAAAAAGGCAGATGTAGAGGACAGAGTTGTATGGAGAAGAATGATCCACTGTGGTGACCCCTAACGAGAGAAAGAAGAAGAAGACATGCCTTGATAATAAAAATGTCATACAAAACACTCCTCTATAACTCAATAAGTTTCTCTTGCTGTACTGTCCACCTGACACATTTCGACAGTTTCCCTGAGGTGATTTGAAGTTATCGCACTAATTGTATAATCAGGTTCGATGCTCCTATTGTTTCTGGGTTTTACAATCATTGTAGGAGAATTCACAGTGCAGGAATGTGTGCAAAATCTTCTAAAACTGCCAGAATATCGTTGGAGACATAAAATGATGAAAAGACTACAGATTTTAGCCTAGCATTATAGGAATCTTTTAGGATTTAAAAAATTTGCCTCAGTTGACCAAATCATTGCCAAAATCACACAGTAAGCACCTGGCTTTAGTCATGTGATGCAAACCAACATGAAATAGAATTACTGTTGTGAGAGGTTGAAGATTATAAACATTGAAGACAGTGTGGTGGTGGCTCACTGGTTAAGGCTGACCTTGAGCTCAAACCTTAGCTTCCTACCAAGCTGGAAATTTCTCTCTGCTGTTATGTACAGTATGTGTGAATATTATAAATTCCATTACAATATTTCAAAATATCGGTCTGAAATAGGGTCTAAAAAGACATCTCTGCATCTCAATAAATTAGAATATCAATAAAAAGTAAATTTATTTTAGTAATTCAATACAAAAAGTGAAACTCATATTATATAGATTCATCATACACAGATTGATATATTTCAAGTGTTCAAGTGTTAATTTTGATGATTTTGAACAAAAACCCACCAACAAACAACAGCCAAAAAAAACGAAATACTTTTGTAATACTTTATAAAAACAATCAAAAAACAATTTTAGTGAATTGTTGGCCTTCTGGAAAGTATGTTCATTTTAATTTAGGTGATCAGTCCAGGGCACTGCTGAGGTGGTATGGAAGCCCAGGTTTTTTTGACAGTGGCCTTCAGCTCATTTGCATTTTTTGGTATCTTGTTTCTCATTTTTCTCTTGACAATACGTACACCAGAGATTCTCTATGGGGTTCAGGTCTGGTGAGTTTGCTGGACATTAAAGCACACCAACTTTTCTACATAAAGCTGGTCAGCAAAGGGGAAGCATGAAGTGGTCTAAAACTTCCTGGTAGACGGCTGTGCTGACCTTGGACTTGATAAAACACAGTGGACCACTAACAGTAAATGACATGACTCCCCAAACCACCAATAACTGTGCAAACTTCACACTGGACTTCAAGCAACTTCGATTATGTGCCTCTCCTGTCTTTCTCCAGTCTCTGGGACCTTGGTTTCCAAATGAAATGCAAAATTTTCTTTCCTTTCATCTAAAAAGACAACTTTGGCCCACTGAGGCCTATTTATCCTTTGCCCAGGGAAAACACCTCTGACATTGTCTCTGGTTCAGGAGTGGCTTGACACAAGGAATGCATCAGTTGTAGCCAATGGATACGACTGTGCCTGGTGGCTCTTGAAGCACTGACTCCAGCTGCAGTCCACTCTTTTTGAATATTCCCAAATTCTTGAATGCGCTTTATTTCATCTTTTTCTACCACATTATTTCCTTTCATTCGACTTATCATTAATGTGCTTGGATACAGCACTCTGTGAACAGCCTGCTTCTTTGGCGATGGTCTTTTGAGTGCAGGGTGTCAATGATCGTCTTCTGGACAGCTGTCAAGTCAGCAGTCTTCCCCCATGATTGTGGAGCCTGAACCAGACTGAGACTCCATTTAAAGGCTCAGGAAACCTTTGCAGGTGTTTGGATTTAATGAGCTGATTAGAGTGTGACATCACGAGTCTCCAATATTGAGCTTTTGCACAATAGTCTAATTTTCTGAGATACTGAATTTTGGGTTTTCATAAAACTTTCATAAAAGCCATAAATCATCAAAATTAAAAGAAATAAAAACACTTAAAATATATCAGTCTGTGTGTAATGAATCTATATAACATATGAGTTATACTTTTTGTATTGAATTGCTAAAATAAATAAACTTTTTAATGATATTCTAATTTATTGAGATGCACCTGTATTATAAATAGCATATACTCAACACCAATTTAGTCAGAATCCTAGTTTAATATTTCTCCACATGAAGGACAGAAATCAAACCAAGAAGCTGTAAACTGTAAACATAAGCAGACATGCAGCAGAGACCATATCACAGAAAGCTAGACAGTCATGGTAGGACATAGACCGTGTGTTTTCTCTACAATCACTCATTACAAAAAAAGCTCAATTCTCCAGCATTATACTAAGCCTGTATGAGTATAAAGTAAACCTCCGACATAACAAACTAAAATCCAAATCGAGAGATGGAAACCTTTTATTTTATCCCGCTGTCTCACTTTACTTGAGCAAGGCCCTTAACCCTCTGTGCTCCAGGGGCGCCGTGTCCTGGCCGACCCTGCGCTCTGACCCCAGCTTTTGAGCAAGCTGGGATATGCGAAGAACAAATTTCATTTTGCTGTAATGTATATGTGATAAATAAAAGCTAATCTATTCTATTCTTCTATTTTATTTACTGTTTTTTGCCTGCTTGTCTTTTTTTGGCATAGCTAAAGCCCAGTTTAGTATTTGGACAGAAGCACTAATCCAGCGCTATGGGCTCCAGCTCATTTTATGTAGTGTAAACTGTTTACTAGCTTGTCTGCAAATCCCAAGCCCAAGATGTCTGTTTTTTCACACAACCACACCCAACCCCTTTCAGACACACACAAAAGCCTAAACACACATGTACTACTCTGTATACATATAAGTACAAGAAAAAAGTACCAAGTGGTGCCTTTCGCATCCCCCATGGGCTTATTACCCACCATCACTATCTCCCATCAGCTCCACACACAAAGATCAAGGATCAAACAAGTCTCCACACATGCATTACCACCTCTTTTTTCTCATACAGTTCAAACATTTTCCAACAGATGTTATCTTATGTAAACACAATCCACACAACTTTCTTGTCTACTTTCTGGAAACAAACCAAAGCCCTAACAGATTACGTAAGACATTCTGACTCCGACCTTGACCTAGTGTCGTTGCTTTATAAAGCATCACACTTACAAGCATCTTGTTGGAAAGTCCTACGCCAAGCAACACATTGATTCTTCCGCCTCTGCAGCATCTCGATGCAGTTTGGTTTATTTGGTACCTGCTGAAAAAGGCTAATGTGGACAAAAAGCGAATAATACTACAGTGTTTTTCTGAGAGCCTGAGGGATACATGCTGAACCCTGTGGCCCGTAAAGAGGACTTAGGACTGAGGACTGAGACAGACGACAACCCCGCAATCACAAATGACCTGGATCAAAGCTATACCTCCAAATGGTTCATCAAATAGACATGTCTGTGAACTTTGTGAAAAAAACTTAAGATGCAGCAGAGACCTTGCTGACTGTTCCACCGATTTGTCTATCATAATTTCACAACTAGGGTTGTTAAAAAAAAATCAATCAGACCAATAAAATAAATATGAACGCTTCTGATTATTTCTATGTTCATATATTTAATTGATTTATTACAGTATTACTAATATAAATGATCAAAGGCTGTAAACTTAATTATGCTCTAAACCATAAAATCCTAAATTTCTGTCGATTTGTTCGGCAGTGAAGACGTGTATGTAGAGGGTAATCCAGTTAAATCTAAAAGCTAGTATTACTTGTAAAACAAATCTAAGCTGTGTGTGCTGGACATGCCTAAGCAGTGTGATCTCGGTAGATCTAGCTTAGCTCAAGATTCCGAACACAATAGGCAAAAACATTTCATGAAGTAACTGGAACATATGTTAGGATTACACAATGGGCATGTGTGCAAAGTAAAATATTTAACAACAGAATGATTATTTTCATACAGCATATTGTCTCAAATCAATACAGCATATTGTCTCCAAGATTTTGATTCTTTTATTGCAGCAATTTGCCAGAAAACTGATTATTTATTAAAGAACAACATGCTGTACTGTTTAACTCTTTATATGTATATTTGATATTATGGAGCATCTATAAAACATAGTTAGTTCCTGTCTTTTTTTTTTCTATCTATTAAAGTTATGTCTGTAATAATTTTTTTAATAATGTCTTAATGAAGCATTTTCTCTTGTTACAGAGACCAAAGTCCAATGTCCTGAAGACTTCATCATACAGATATCATCACCATATGAATATGTGGATCATCTGCCACACAAGTCTCTGTAAATGAGTTGTTACTATAGAAACAATAACATATCAGAATTAGATCATTCATATAAACCACTGATTTGAATAACAGTGCTGATGTTATACCACATTTATAAACATTTCAACCGGATTTAGGAATTTACCAGTGTTTTGATAGTCATAAGATTGTCTACGTCCCAGAGTGACATGAAAATTATGAATCTTGAAAAACTGGATCCAAACTTTACATGTTTTCTGTTTCAAGAACTGAAAATGTGTTTATTGTTGTTTTATTAATTGTTGATTGCATGTGAAGCCTTAATAAAAGACCTGGCATGTTATTAACCTTGTAGGGCTTTAAAAAAAATTTAAAAAAATGAGTTTATGCTGTTTGTAATTAATGGCTATTTCAGGCTAATCTATGCATTTAATTAATGAAAAAGCCCTGACTCTCTTTTTTTTCTTTTTTTTTTTTTTTTTTTACAGTAAACCATTGTATATGTTGATTGTCAATCTATACACATGTGGTGAAAGAGAAAAGGAGGAGTATGGCTTTACGGTGCTTTTGACACAGGCTCATCCTGCACGTAGAGGCGTCTGAATGCTTTATGGCTGACGTTTCAGTCCGTCTGTTTTGGCCTGCAGCCCAGAGCAGAGGCGCTGAGAACAGCAGTCTATCAAAATGTCATCCACTCAGGAGCAATGACCTGAGAGTCTCCTCTCCACAACAACCTCCCAGTTTATTTTCAAGCCCCAAAAGTTTGCACTTTTACTTTATTTACGTGCACGCTCATTGATTTAACACTGACATCTGCTTCTTATTTTCCAGCACAGAGTTTAGCTTGCTAACTGGGATCTCATGTGAACTGCAAGGCAGGTGGTGAATAATGGATTACTAATGTTGATCCGTGGTCTCATCATAATTGGATAAGTAGTGAAATAGCCGTGTTTCAACCTGTTTACTCATACAAATATATGCGATGTTAAAGCCTGACGCATACAGACTCAATTTTAGAGCAGGCCAGCTGGAAGACCATGGTAGCCCTTTTAAGGTCAGGCCTGGCTCAGCCACCAGGTCCCCTGAGGGCTAGCTGTAGATTCCTGGAGCTGCCTTTTTTTTTAACAAATAAGAAATCAGAAATATAATGGACCATAAACCTATGAATAAACGATTGTAAAATAAAAGGTATTACATTTAAGGTTACACTCCACATTACCCTAAGTTCAGTTTGACTAAACTGGACGTTAGGCCTGAATGCAAAAAAGGATTAAACATAGTTATAAAAAGCATTTCACCTGATGAACAGACTGCATTCATTTAAAAAAAAAGGCGGAATTTTTTAAGTAATTTATGAATATTCATGAATCTATATGAAACATTTTTATAAATATATTTATAGGTTGCTAAATTGTTTACATATTTAAAGATGGTGTGATAGCGTAAGTATTTACCTACATTCCTAAAAAAAAAAAAAAAAAAAATTTAAACAAAACATTTATTACGGCCGACATATTTAGGTTGATATTCAGGCATTATATATCATCAGCCGCTTGCTATATTACATTTTAATCATTTATGATTAACAACACTATTAAAACTCATTTTAATAAGATTCTGGCACAAGATTTGTTACCTTATTGCAAAACCTTGTCTGGTATCTTTTCAATATTCAGTATTATACAGGAGTCAAGTAGGATTAGTGTCATTTTATGTTGGCAAACATAAAAAAAAAAAAATGTGAATAGATTGAATACTTTTTTTTAGCATGATAATAACCACACTCGCAATATTTTTACGTGCAAATGAAATATTAAAGGCAGTTACTGATTACATGTGAGTATGAAAATCCTATGGAAAACTGCGACATGAAAAGATTATGCATCTAGCATTGGTGAGTAGACAGCAATTCCTGGAAGCCTCGTTGGAAACTATTAAAGACAAACTTTAAATACGATCACATTTCCACAACTCTTCTTCCCTGTAACTCTCCAAGAGTCCTGTGCCCTATAGCCCACTCTCTTGGTAACTTGGTAACTGGCTGTTTCCTGTTGCTGTGTATTTATGCTTTGCACTTTAACAAAGATCAGCTAACGTGTATGCACCCAGCACAGCCTGGGTTGTTATGAATAAGCTGCTTAATGACTCGATCCAAATCGGAGGAGTTGGCTAATTCTGTTCACGGGTGGGATGCGAAGTGTGCTGAGTGAAAAAGGGAATTTGGGGTGAAAAAGTAATATAAAGGAACAGCAGCAGAAAAGAAAGGTAACAAATGAGCAAAAGAAAGAGCAAGACAGCCTTGCTTTGAAATCGCAGCGTCTGCATGTGATTTACAGAACACTGGCACAGTCCTGTGATTCCAGTGAAGCCACCAGGAGGCATATTGATTTTAATCTTTAACAGATGGGTGGTCTACAGTGTTTCCATCCTCCTCTGAAGTAACGAGAGCCGAGACCTTCTCATCCTCAGCAAGGCATGGCAACTCCACCATGACCCTTTCAAATCTTATTAATGGGCCACTTAAATTGCTTTACCATGACAGAGAGAGACATGTCTTCAAATTTGAAAAGAGTGGTCTCGAGACCTTTCACTAAAGTAGATGTAGTTTGTAAAATATTAAAGTTGTCAGTGATAAAAAATATATATAAATTGGGCCCTGATTTAAAAAATCCAAACCCAGATAATCCTGTGTAATTAGAGTGCAGGGAAACTCTCGTCAGCAGAAGACATCACTGGCTGCTTGTGGCATCGCTTAAATTTTATATTCAGTTTTGGCAGCTTTTCCTTGTAATTTCATTTGAAAAAAAAAGTGCTTCCCCATAGGCAGCACTTTGTATGTCAAGTCAACATCTTTCCATATGGTCCAAACCCTAGTACCCAAGTCCCTAAAGGCAGTTACAAAGCTCCTTTTGTTCCATTGCATTCAAGGAAAGAGCAAATGCACGCAAACTTTTCCTAGGCAGAATAACTATGGCTGCATTTGATAGCCTTTTTTCTGAAGGCAGCTAAGCTTGCCTTTTTCCGGGCATCTGGAAGTTGTTCTTAGCACCCGCTCGTCAGATTTTTTTATCGAACATTAGCAGCCAGTCCGGTTATCAGCACAGGCTGTGCAGTTAAAGGGTGTGGTTCATTTACCTCAGAATTACCCCTGAAACAAATCCAATCTGATAGAACCCATGCTACCTCTGTTTATCACAGTCATGGCCACAACAAAATGAAAACATTGGTATTATATCTAAATTTGTAGAAATTGTTTGGAAAGCTTAAGTTTCAGGTAAAAAAATGAGCTGTCATGTTTGTGCATGAGATATACTTAACTGACAGAATTATAATAGTCAGGGGGCGGATTTCTAAATATTTGCCAGCTTGCATACAACAGAAGCCTGTCCAATGAGACAAATACTGCTCCTGGTGGCTATTAAGAGTAATGATGGGTTTGTAGGCAAGAGCTATTGCCTGGTCATGCTAATAGCTTTTGGCTGATCAAAACAATTAATCATGTCAGTTAGAATGGACGGTAGATGAGGCTAGAATCTTTAACTATCACTGTGGGGGGGATATGTCTTTTCTTTGACACTAGAATCATTAACTCTCATTGGCGAGGTGATCTGTCTGTTCTTGACTCATGTACAGAGTAACTTTGCTATTTCTGTTGACTGCAGCATTTTACCATTCTGTTCTCGGGCTCAATTCTGGAAACTTTACCACTGTCACATATGATAGATTAAAAATGTGTCTGAGTTGAGCTGAAAATGACCAAATAAGGCCTCTAAATCTTACCTTCTTTGTCTCGTTGCCCTCTCTCAGGGCTGTCCCGAGATGCCTGCTCCCATTCGAGCCTTTCCTGATCCCACTGAGACTGGCTTGATGCCTTTTGCTCACCATCCATACGCAACTCCTCTGAACTCTCTGTGTTCTGAAAGATAATTAATGAATAAATAGATAGATAGATAAATAAATAAATAAATATAAGCAAATAATGACCATGCAAATAAGAATGACATACTTGCACAGTACAGTGCACTTTATTTTTTTTTTTTTTATACCACACCATACCGCACACGGACACTTTACACCACACCATTCCGCACACGGACACTTATGGACATTTTACACCACACCATATCACACACGGACACTTATGGACAATCTAAACCACCTTAAATTGTCTATTGTTTACCGTTTACTGTTTCACTGTTTACTGCCATAAGCATCTTTTTGTATATACAAAAAGATATCTCTATATATTTTTATATTTTATTTTATATTGTATTTTTATTTATATTTATATTTTTATACTTTATTTATCAGTCTTTTTTTTCTTTGTATTATTTTTCTCCCCATCCTATTCCCTCATGCCATCGTAATAAGCATTTCACTGCATGTCGTACCCTGTATGTATGTGTATGTGACAAATAAAATTTGACTTGATTTGATTTGATTTGAACATATCATAGTGTTATGTTCTGTTTCCCAGAGCACCATACTGTTTTCCTTTTAGATTTGATTGCTTTCACAGTTTACATGCATGTCATAGTCCTAGGCCTGAGTGATACCAAAGTGAAAATGTGCCAGCCGTCTTCTCAGAGTCCAAGGACAAGTAGCTACAACTATCTGGAGAAAAGCTTAAAAAGCTTGTGGGTACGTAAATTAAGTAATATTATCCAGTGGGAACACCAGACTGAAAACTCTAGAGAGGGAGAACAGAGTAAATGGAAGAATAATGTTATCCAATATGTGGCAGTGGCAGAAAAAACAAGGAGGACTTTCAGTAAACACCAGTATGTAAAGTCAGCAAACACATTTGACCGAAACAATCCAGGGTCGTGAGGAATGCACAGATGAGGACATTGCTGAAACAAAACATCCACTTCATTAGTGCATGTCCCAACACGGGAAGGGAAATTCCTGGACAAGGACAAGGTGCACTCTTTTTAGAAGGACTAAGTACATGTTATAAACAGAAGCCATCAAGTTTGAAGACTAACGAGGCCATATATGTCAATCTGGCACAACCTCATCTCTGATCAGAGAGGAAGGTAATTGACACCACCAATTACCGATAAACAGTGATGTTCTGGCACGTTTAATGCAGCCGTTTCACGCATTTTCTCCTGATGTCACATCAATCTTTTGACTTTACTGGTGAAATAAATACTGTGTTTAAAGTGCAAGGATTTTACCTCCATTCAATAGCTTTTTGGGTGAATTGTGAAACATTATTGTGATTGAAACAAGGACATCACCATGACTTATGACACATTCAATTAAAGTTTGTAAATCAGATTTTACAGCTTTTAGGAAAAAATAAAAAATAATGTGATGTCCAGATGGTGCCCTCCCCTCTTAATTTTAGTACACTATTGAAGTAACTATTTAAAATAACAAATTATTTTAAATGATTTTATAATAGTGTTCGCTTTAGATTACACAACATCGCCACATTATTTTGTTAAATCTATGATACCATACAGTTTGTCATTTTAAATCATGATTACTAATGCTATCTAGCTAGCTCCACTGTTCCGTTTCCATTTGAAATACAGTCACAGATGTTATGGAGGTGGATTTTTTTTTTTTTTATCATTTTGTTTTTTAGGGAAATCAAAACGAGATAAATGTAGCACACATTGACAAACAACAAACATGTATGTTAATTTTTTTATTATTATTATTATTATTATTATTATTATTATTATTTAGCTTCTTTGTATAAATAAGAGTTGTAACTTTTCTGTTGACCATATTTGTTATACAGAGGAAACATTATAAACCCTGAAAAGTTTTACAAATTTATGGTACTTAAAAACAAAATATAAATTCTGGATACAGCTGCATTCAGAAAGTATTCAGACTCCTTTATTCTTTATCCCACTGTTAGTTTGCATCTTTATGATTAAAATGCTTTGAATGTGTTTTTTTTCAATCTGTACCTTGTATACCATAATAACAAGATTTAGATTCTTAATGACACTTGGGTACATCACATTTTTGTGGATCATTTCCGAGATGACTGAACTATTGTGATGCATTACTAGTTGATTGTCCTGCATCATTAATAAACAAGCTACAGCTGGTCCAGGATGCAGCAGCCAAAATTCTCACAAGGTCTAGAAAATATGATCATATAACCCCAATCTTATCGTCCCTACACTGGCTACCTGTTAAGTTTTGAATTGACTACAAACTACTGCTACTTACTTACAAAGCACTAAATGGTTTAGCTCCCAATTATCTTTCCAGTCTTCTATCACGCTAGTCAAGTCAAGTCAAGTTTATTTGTATAGCGCTTTTCACAACAGACATTGTCTCAAAGCAGCTTTACAGAAAACAACAGTGAAGGTGAATGGTGTGCGTTTGTCCCTGATGAGCAAGCCGTGGCAACAGTGGCAAGGAAAAACTCCCTTAGATGATATGAGGAAGAAACCTTGAGAGGAACCAGACTCAAAGGGGAACCCATCCTCATATGGGTGACATCAAGAGTTTGATCATAAATCTTTCAACAATACAGAACAATTTGTGATCATCATAGATCCAGCATCAGCTTCTCCATGCCAGGGCCTTTAAACACTCGGCATCTACTTCTCCATGATCATCCATAGGTCCATAATCTTCACGAGGTGGGACGTGACTGGAGCTGGCCAAACCTCAGGATGCCTCGGGATGGGGAGAGAAAGAGAAGCAGTGGAGAGGAATTAGCGTAGCTGCTGTTCATGATATTAACAGCACAAGTTGATAATGTGCATGTGATCAGATGTTCTGGAGCACAAGGTTACGATGTGATGTGTGTTATGTGTAGGCTTTGCTAAAAAGATATGTTTTTAATTTACACTTAAACTGGGAGAGTGTATCTGAACCCCGAACACTTTTAGGAAGACTATTCCAGAGTTTAGGAGCTAAATGTGAAAATGCTCTACCGCCTTTAGTGGACTTTGCTATTCTAGGAACTACTAGAAGCCCAGAGTTTTGAGATCTCAGGGAGCGTGACGGATTGTAGCGTGTTAAAAGACTGGATAGATACATGGGAGCCAAACCATTTAGTGCTTTATAAGTGAGTAGCAGTAGTTTGTAGTCTATTCGAAACTTAACAGGAAGCCAATGTAGGGACGATAAGATTGGGGTTATATGATCGTATTTTCTTGACCTAGTAAGAACTCTTGCTGCCGCATTCTGAACTAACTGAAGCTTGTTTATTAATGACGCTACAATCCATCACGCTCCCTGAGATCTGAAAACTCCAGACTTCTAGTAGTTCCTAGAAGAGCAAAGTCCACTAAAGGTGGTAGAGCATTCTCACATTTAGCTCCTAAACTTTGGAATAGTCTTCCTAAAAGTGTTCGTGGCTCAGACACACTTTCCCAGTTTAAGTGCAGATTAAAAACATATCTTTTTAGCAAAGCCTACACATAACACACATCATAACCTTGTGCTCCAGTACATCTGATCAAATGCACATTATCAACTTAATATCATGAACAGCAGCTAATTCCTCTCCACTGCTTCTCTCTCTCTACCCATCCCGAGGCATCCGGAGGTTGCTCCAGCCCCAGCCACGTCCCACCTTATGAAGATTGTGGACCTTTAAAGAAGTGGATGCCGACCCCGCAAACATCCCGAACCATCTAGAGACGTACCAGTGCCAATTGGATCCCACTTCATGTGGAGTTTGGACACTGGACCTCCATGAGTGTTTAAAGGCTCTGACATGGAGAAGCTGATGTTGCATCTATGATGATTGCAAATGTTGAGCTATTTTATGAGTTATGCTCAGTAGCTCCTAGTTTTATAACCACAAATGACTGTATAAGACTGTAGAAAGAACATTACTCATAATCTTACATTCCAGTGCTCATGTTAGTTCTCACTCTCCAGTGTTCTGTGTTTTTTAAAGACTATAATCACACTCTTGATGTCACCCAAATGAGGATGGGTTCCCCTTTTGAGTCTGGTTTCTCTCAAGGTTTCTTCCTCATAACATCTAAGGGAGTTTTTCCTTGCCACAGTCGCCATGCTGCTCATCAGGGACAAACGCACACCATTCACCTTAACTCTTAAAATTCTGTAAAGCTGCTTTGAGACAATGTCTGTTGTGAAAAGGGCTATAGAAATAAACTTGACTTGACTTGACTTGGGTCACACTCGTGTATATTAGGTCTAATAGCTGAAAATGGGTAAAGAGCAAAAAAGAAACCATGAATACAACTGACTCGAAAGACCCTGACTGCAGAGTTTAGAGACAGGGTTGTGTCGGGGAAGACTACAAATATTTTTGCTGCATTGGAGGTTCCTTGGAGAACCTCCATAATTCTTAAATGAGGAAAGAATGACTCTTCCTAGAGCTGGCCACCTGGCTATCAGGAGAGAAGGGCCTTGGTAAGAGAAGTGACCATCCAATGATGAAGATAGGAGAAACAGTTTCATTATTGAACTTACATAATTATTTGATTTTATCCCATGTCATCAAATATCACAATGATGGCATGTAACAAGGAAGGTTTTTGTTCCTAAGTTAATTCATGATTTATTACTAATAACCGCTATTAACACAAAAACAGAGAAGCACTCAAATAATCCAGCTCCAATGGGATGTGTACCTGTACAGCTGTGGTGGGGATTTTGGCCTACATCTTATATTTGGTCATGAAGTGCTTACAAGTGCTACTCTGTTTCCTAGCTTAGTAAAACAAAAACAAATTCCTCATTTTGGATGTCCTGGAGCACTAAGGAGGGACCAGCCTTACCATTTGTCATGGTATTCAGCCAGCATGCACACTTCTCCTCATCAAACCTGTTTGCTCTGTCTCTAACCGGTATGACAAATGGGTTTTCTTTACTCTAATATTTTGATATCTCAGAAAATACCCAAGAATTCCCTCAGTCTGTCTCTAGGACAATGCACAGTCAAACACCACTCACATTTTCTTTAGGAAATATCATATTTTAACAATCAGTATATGTTGCTCCAAATATTATTCACTTTTTTCAAATTTCCTTCATTTGATAATAGTCAAGAGGAGGACATGCTGCACGTTTTTGTTTTTGTTTCCGGATTCTGTCTCCTTATCTTCATAAACTCCACCACATATAAACACATAACCACTAATCTCGCCTCTGGAATGTGTTTGTAATAGCAAATAGTTACTGTGCAAAGAGGTCATGCCAAGTAGGCTAGTGGAAAAGCAAGGATATCATTAGTAATTTTTACATGAAGGACCTGATCTGTCTGGCAGAGCAATACGGAAGTACAATATCAATAATTTTGTACTGGCTTAATACCAAAAAAAGGGTGTGCACACAGTCATAATCAGGATCGATAGCTTAAATCTAGCCATTCTAACAAATGCACTATTTCTGTTTACAAGCATCTGATGTCCATCATTTCGCAGTGATTTGCTGTTTATAATGAAGCAAAACAACAAGCAACAAATGTACAAAACACTATGAAGGCCTCAGTCACTCACCCAGTGTTGGCTAGGCATGGCTAGTGAGCTCAGCATGTCCGCCATGGCACCAAAGATATGATCAGTGCGCCCCTGGTTCTTCTGAAGAGGTTTCATCTTTGCACCAGTGTTCCCTTGCTTGTTTCTATCCTCCTCCTGTCTTCCAGTATTCCTCTTTCCTTCCTCCGGCACACTACAGTACGGTATTCCTTTTTGCCTGGCCCTCTGCAACTCTCCTGTACATAAATAATTGATTGTGGAGGAGCTGAGGGTGCTCTTGTCTGGGATGACACGTGCCTTCTTTATTCCAGCACTCCTCACTGGCTGCTGTGTCTTGGAGAGACAGTGCAGTTTACTTAGGCCTCGTCCAGAATCTCAGCCGTCCTTGTCTAGAAGACCACTTCACAAAGCATCACGGCACAGGTTCGGTTAAATTCATTTCTTTTCAATTCTTTAACCTTCACAGTGTCCCATTCCTTTCTCCTCATGCTATTTGGCTTTTTAGTACCATTCTTGCTATGTGAGGACTGACTTTCTAAAGTCTGGAGTCTCTGAAGTCTCAGTTTCTCTAGCCTGTTATTGGCTGCGTGCATCTACCACCCCTTCAGAAGTCCACTCCTCCCTCTTCCCCCATACATCGCTTGTTCCCTAGTGTTCTCTCTTGCACAAGATGTGGATTTGGAGAGAGGGTGTTTGTTTCTCCTCCTCTCCTTGTTTGCTTCTTTACTATCCACAGATCAGGTCTTTCTGGCGTTATCTTAAATGCATTTAGCGGCATATGGTTTGTGTAAACACCAAATAAGGCAGCTGAAGTCAATAGTTAGGAAAAAGGGAACCACAGAGAAACCTGGTATGAGTTATTCACAGCGGTTATGCTTCAGGATTACATTCGCATAAAAACAGGAATCTGTGAACTTTTGCCACTGAATAGCGCTCTCTATAAACCATAAGCTGAAACAACAAGCGTGATAATGGTATGGGATGTACATGTATATGTATATGTATATGTAAGTGCCACTGCATTCTGGTATCCAGTAATCTTATCTCTTATCATGCCTCAAATAAGCAGACTGAATTTTGTTTAAACTGCTTCACCTTTTCCCGTACAGAGCAGACATACACATTCCACTGTCTGCAGATTGTTCCTTCAACATCTGGCTCAGGGTCAGAATAACACTGAAGATTTACAAACGTCAGTGGGATTGCTCACTCTCAGCTGCCAATAAGCCACACACGGGAATTAACTTTTCCTACACATAGATACTCCTGAGTTAATGCTCAATTGTGGGATTTTCAGAAAGTTAAGTTGTATGACTGCAAGGTGAAGAGGAACAAATACAATAACGGGAACGTGTTTTAAATAATCTGCTTAAGTCACTCCTGGCGGGAATGAAGAAGTGTTAAAATGGCTCATGGAAACACTGCCAAGGGTTTAATAATAGTTTTGCACATGGTTGTTTAGAACTGGCACTGTGTCTAAACTTAGAGCTCATTGGCCCTTCTTGTTCATCCTCAAGCTCAGCCTGGGATCAAACGGCATGCTTTGCGAGACCAGAGAGCAAAAGGAGTCAAAACCATTAGGATAAGGCACTGGGGTTTTTTTTTCACTTCTGTCAAAAATCAATATAGATTTCTGTTCTTTTCCATTGGTTTTAAAGTGGGTTACAATAATGTTTTGTGTTTTCCATGTGGGTTGATAATGTTGGGAAAACAGTTTAGCAGATCTGTGATTCATTTAAGACACGTTTGATTGCTTTCGAATGAGATTTAGCGGTGTCTTACAGGCATCTGCTAGGCTTTGATGGAGTCCCTGTGTTAAAAGAATGTGATGTAATGGTGATTTAGTGAGCAAAATTTACTTTTTTGTGTCATTTAAATTTTAGGATGACCAAAAACACTGGACTGATTGTGTGACAAATATTCCATAAATATAGAACAATTTGCTTTATTGCAAGCTGACCATACTCTAAATCTAAAACTGGAATCCATTATGATTGTATCTGTGAAAACCTTTTCAAACAGATGGAGATGTTTTACCTTACTCAGTCATGTAGGTATCTTCTTAGGAAAACCCATTTCTATTCATGGAGGCCACTAAGGTCCTTATTTAGTCCATTGTCACCTAGAGGTAAGATTACTACAACTAGCTTCCTCCTACACACCATCAGACTTCACTACTCTCCACAAATGACACATGGACCTGTTTTCTAACCCAGAATTTCTCATAAAACACCATTAGCCCAACACATGTATCTGTAGCAGTCCTAGTCCAATTTATAAACACAGATTCTTATCTAAATCATAAAAAATTCTGCATCACATTCTCCATAAACCTATTTCCCAGCTAAACTTGAACCGGCATCCCTCAACATACAAGGATGAACATTAAGACTCTTTACTGGCTGCCAGATGGTGGATTGACCTTCCCCTTGCTATCCAGACAGTTGAGTCATTGTCTGTCATTAAATGAAACCCAAAGAAAATCCCTCCACCAAAACAGATAAATGGGAACTAATTGAAAAATTTTGGTACTGCAAGACTATTAGAATTGGATAAGGACACCAAAATCTATAAATACAAATGTTCAGCATAACCTATTACACAAGGCATTGAGATTCTTTTAAAATTAGGTCAACAGAGGGAGTCACAAGGTAAAAAATCCTTTGTGTGGTCTCCCTCTTCTGGCACAACGGGGGAAATGCACTCATTCAAAACACATTGAAGTCAGTCGGAGATTACTGATTACTTTTACTGGAGTATTGTGATGGCAAGGAATAAACCAATACAATATTATAAAGCACACTCTATGAATAAAGTAGTAATAGTTGTTGCAGTAACAGTAGCAATAGTCCTTATTTCAAATAGGTAACCACTTGAAAAATAAAACAAAAAACCTGCATGTGGCTTACATAAATGTCATATTTCTTTGAACTTGTGCACTGCAGTCAAACTTCCTCTCTCTCTCTCTCTCTCTCTCTCTCTGTCATTTCCTGTTTCCGGTCAGCCATGGAAGAAAAAGGGCAAGGGCCTCTTGCTCTCTTCCTGCTCAGCTCAGCTCCCTCCTCTTGTTGTCTTCTATGTTTTGGTGACCCTGGCTGAGTATGCACACACTCCCTATACACATTTCCTATCATCCATCATCAGGTCTGTACCTCCTCGAGATGAAAAATTAGTGAAAATATAGTACAGAAGAACTACAAAAGAAAAATCTCATTCTTTAATGAGTGAAAAAAAATATATTTTATTTATTTATTGTTAAAAGCAATTTAATGTGTAATGTGTATTAGATATATTCAACAATTTTGAAGAGTTTTCCTTTCCCGAAAACCCATATTTCCCTACATTGTCATTTATTTCTCTGTTTTCAATGCTGTAATAGAATGTGTAGAATGAGTGATAAATAGTAGGTATTAAACACACCTGAAACAGTCATTCAATTAAACTTGGCCAATTGCACTTCTCATGATGGATGTCACTCAGCTGTTCATGTTAACACACAAGTGCACAATTATGTCACAGTAAAAGCAGTAGGGGGCAGTATACGTAATTACCTTTACTTTTTACGTACACACTTTTAAGTAGGGCTGCAACTAACGATTATTTTGATAATCGATTAATTGAACTATTGTTTTTTGACTAATTAGATTTTTTATTAGATGTTTTGTTAATTATAACTAAATAAAACCCTAATTCAGATTAATTATGTATAAAAGTGTGCTTTAGAAAATGCAAAGGTGACAAATTGACATTGTTTGTCTATCTTTAATTTTGACATTTTAAAGCTTATAGTGGCTGCTTCTTGAGGAGTGCATGGGGGATTTCTCCTTTGAAAACAATCCAGTCATGCTGGGTTGTTTCTTTCTGTTCAAAAAAATTAAACTAAAATAAAAGCATTTGAGTATGCAAGGTGAAGCAAGTTGTGTAAAAATCAACATTTGTATTGTTTCTAATGATAAGTGCAGGAGGCGAGTTTACAACCGTGCATTAAAAAATCTATATAAAATATAATACAACAAATATTATAAAAAAATTCTCCAAAAAACTGATAATAATGAAATTATATATGCAAGAATTAAATATACAAACATTGAAAACAAAAATTTGAACGTAGTTAAGCTGCAGTAAATCACTTTTGAAAAAAGAGAAGTTAACAGATGTAGTAGACAAATGCTTTAAAATGAGAATGAAATGAATAAATGCAGCAAGATAAATTCATTAAAAAAAAAAAAAAAGTCAATATATGCATTGGTGTATAAATGAATAAGCATTCACTAAAACCACAACAGTGACTAAAACTCTAATCTTTTACTGCTGTTGTTATTTGCTGATAGATTTAGTGTTTGTTTGCACCGTTTTATTTGAATCCATCACTATGTTGAGAGAGATGTGATTGTGCTACCTGATGTTTACGAGACACAACAGAGCAGATTCAGTTCAACTGTCCCGAAGTTACACACAAACAGTTAAACTACACCATTTTAACATGATGAGGATTATACACTTTTTCCTGCTGTTGGTTGACCCTGTCCTCTCCACCAAGCGGTGGTGTTGTCATTCGTTCATGCTAACCAGTAACTTGAGCAGCCCAACTAAACGATAATGGCATTCGTTGACAACAAATTTCATTATCGATTATTATCAATTATAATCGATTTTATCGATTAGTTGGAGCCGTACTTTTAATAATATTCTGTTTAATAACAACTGTGGATTTACGTTAGTAAAGTCTTTATAGATAAATCTGTGTGTGTCTGTAAACTCACACAAACTCATGTGCAATATATCCGAACCATTCATTTGCAATATATAAATGAGTGCAATAAGTTATTTTTCAATATATATACAGTACAGACCAAAAGTTTGGACACGCCTTCTCATTCAAAGAGTTTTCTTTATTTTCATGACTATGAAAATTGTAGAGTCACACTGAAGGCATCAAGGGCTATTTGACCAAGAAGGAGAGTGATGGGGTGCTGCGACAGATGACCTGGCCTCCACAGTCACCGGACCTGAACCCAATCGAGATGGTTTAGGGGTGAGCTGGACCGCAGAGTGAAGGCAAAAGGGCCAACAAGTGCCAAGCATCTCTCGGGGAACTCCTTCAAGACTGTTGGAAGACCATTTCAGGTGACTACCTCTTGAAGCTTATCAAGAGAATGCCAAGAGTGTGCAAAGCAGTAATCAAAGCAAAAGGTGGCTACTTTGAAGAACCTAGAATATGAATAAGAATTTTTCAGTTGTTTCACACTTTTTTGTTATGTATATAATTCCATAAATAATTTCACATTTGTTAATTTATAGTTTTGATGCCTTCAGTGTGAATCTACAATTTTCATAGTCATGAAAATAAAGAAAACTCTTTGAATGAGAAGGTGTGTCCAAACTTTTGGTCTGTACTGTATACATACATACATTTTCTATACTGTATCTAGATGACTCTGTCACCAACACAAATTCTTTGTGTGTATGAACACTCTTGAAATAAATTCAATAAAATACATTTCAATCTTATTCTGTATTTGTCTGCATGTATTCCATTGTGTGTGTGCAACAGCAAACATATTTTCATATAGACCCTATGGTAATGCCTCCCTTTAATGTCTTCTCTCACTCTGACATCACTCTCTCTTTGATTGGTGGACGTGAAATAACCTGAGACAAATTCTTGCTTAAGCAAGCCATGACGCTTAACTTTTCTCATACTTTGAGACTCTAGAAAGAAATACAGGGGGAAAATACAGGATGAAAGATGGAAAAAATTAAACAGCCAAGGCTAAAGAAGTTGGATAAACCAAAAGGCTCTCGGCTCCATGTTAACTGCAGAGAAGGAAGAAAAAAGCCTGTTGCTGTTTCTGACAACTAATCCCCAAATCTCTTATAATCAGGATTTAAGGCAACATCCATGGAAAGGTTTGAGGAGGTTATTCAGCTAACTGAGCTGTCTGTCTCAGAAGTGTTAAAGGAACTAGAAACAAACAGGACCAAAGCTTTTCTTTACAAAAATTTAAAGCAAAGTATTTTGGCAGTTCAATTCATTCAGGAGACACATTTCTCAACACAGGAGAAACATGTGACTACAGCAGAGATACCTGAACTACTGAGTACAAATTATGGTAAGGCAACAAGGGACAAAGAGCAGAGGGGGGAAAAACAGGTTTAAAGCAGGGTTTAGATTTGGGTTTTTTTCTCAGTTACAGTGATACAAGTTACAAATTAATTGTCCAATTTATAACACTTATTATTACCTGCTGGTAGCTGTTAGTCTGGTCCCATACATTAAAAGAGTTTAAGTCTAAAGCTCAATAATATAAAAAAAAATAGTCGATTGCTGAACAATTGGCTAAAATGAAAAGCTGAGTCAACTCGTGAATCTTCATTAAATATTATGAATATTATGTAAATGCAAATAATGTGTCAACTTGTTTAATATACTGTAAATCAACACCTGTGGCTTTTAATTGTTGTTCATTTTCTATGATTAGTAAAGAATAATAGAATCTTGTTCAAGACAATTGAATCAAATCAGATGTTTGTGGAATGTGAGACTTTTGGATATATAGGGTATATCTAGTATATTACCACACGCTATTCGGTTTTAGCATGTTGCATTAGGAGCACAGAAATGTCCTGCCTACTGTTTGTTAGGGCTGTGCTATGTTTGTGGTGCCAGTTGAACAAATCTGCTATTGGAACTAAAAATGAGGCAGATTTGGTTCTGCAAGGACAGACTGTTTATGGAAATGAAGCACAATATTTTGTCATCTTCGCCCGCTGCCTACCCCATCACAACGCCACTCTCTGTCACCCCTCAGCAGTTACAGTATGTTATCACCAGTAAAAGATAAATAGAGCATTGAAACTTAATGGCCATGCTGAATTGGCTGCTTTACAACCCTACAACACTGATGAGACACACATTGGCTCAGTCCAGATAAAGAACTTAATATGTGTAACACATTTTGAGTTGTTTTCTCAGGAGATGCTCAGTTTAAAATGTCAGTAGACTTTAGATTTTTGATGTTAAAGAATGTAATTATAGTAGAAGGCTATTTAATAAATTCTCCTTCAGGACTGGTTGGTGTTATTAGTTCAAATAGACTACTACTAATACTTAATAGACTACAATTACTACTACTAATAATAATAATTATTATTGTCTTCATCATCATCATCACTATCATCATCATAATGTTTAAATTAATGAAGTAGTGCAAAATTCACTGTACTTTTTGTGAAAGTCATTTCTTTATGTTCTTTAATAGTCACTGTGATGCAATTGAATGTGCTGGGAAATCATTGTATATTTAATTTATATCTTTTGTTTCATTTATCAAGAAACATATATCATCTGTTTAAAAAATCTAACTAAGAAACAGTTCATAGCTTTACTTTTATAGGTTCACATCTGTTACAGCAGCAGATTATCAGTCACAACCCCATTCACCTAATGTGCCATGGTCAGGATTTCCATCCTCTTTTAGTCCATGTATAGCACTCAGACCCTTGTGCTCTCTGACAGCAGGAGTATGCTAAGTTTAAAAATAAAAAAGCTTTACTTAGATTCATACCTGCTCTCTGCAACATTACTGAATGTTGTATAGTCAACTACTGTATACTGGCAAAATTAGTGTAGAATGATCAGCAATTCCAACACTGTCTCTGCAGGAGACCTGGCTGACTAAATATGTGATACAAACAGGGATGGAGCTCCTGCTCTGTGTGTGATATATAGTTCTGAAGACCCAGATGGCTAAAGTTATCGTGCATGAGGATCCAGATCTGGGCCTAGGTCCAGGTGAGGATGACTTCGAGTCTGATTCTTGGGATGACTCAGACTCTGGAAGCAAACTCTCCGATGACTCTGTTCTTCCCGACTATAAACCAGAGGAAAATATGGAGGGCACGGTCAAAACTCTGTATCAGGCATGTGCTAAGAATCAGGCCTCATCTCTGTGGCAAATGCTGGAGCGGGGCGTGACTCAGGAAGAAGTCATGGAGCTGGACACCAATGGAAGGGTAAGAGTTCAGCTGGCTTACAAATATTTTATGATGAAAGAAAATGTCTGAGAATGCAAATGACAGACATAAGATTATAAAGATTAAGATAAAGATGAGGGTTTTGTCCTGTTTTTTTTTTTTTTTTTTACAGAACGGCCTTATGCTGGCAGTTTCCAAAGGCTTTGTAGATATTGTGTATGGCCTGAATAGGTGTCCATTTCTGGATATTAATTATCAAGATAATGATGGAAACACAGCACTTATGATTGCTGCACAAGCAGGTAGGCATTCTTTCAAACAGTCTTAGTTTAATTAATAAATAATGCAAAACAACAACTCTGAAGAGACTCTGCCAATTTTCATGCAGAGATGTAAAAGCATAGCTGAAATATCTCCAGTTCTGTTTTGCGGATCATGGAAATTGAGATATGGTGGATATGGTGGGTCAAAAAAATCTAAATGTAAGACCTACATTATGCTGTACACTGCAGGTTTCGTTACTATCCTAACCTACATCCTGAACTACTATTCTGGTGTGGACATTGAGCTCAGGGACCACAGAGGGTTCACTGCTCTCATTAAAGCAGCCTTACAGGGCAACAACGACTGCATGGCCTCGCTGCTCATGGCTGGTAAAACACTTTACCCCTTTTTCTTCTTAATCACAATATACAAAAAATGTATTTGATGCATTTTATTTGTAAATAAAATACGTCACCTCACTTACCTCACCTCATCTCACCTCACCACACTATTATTTGCACTGCCTGACTTTACATACCCTGCACAAACTGTATAGTTCATGTTTTTATTTTAATTTATTAAAATTTTCTTAGTTTTTTATAGTTTTTTATAATTTTAAAGCACCAGCACTCCATGACAAATTAATTGTATATTGTACAATAGGGGTGTAACAGTATACACAATTAACGGATTGGTTCGTACCTCAGTTTTTAAGTCACAGTCCAGTTCAATTTCGGAATGGTTACGGGAAAGAAACGCAAAACATAAAATTGCTTGTCGTTTTTTATTAATGCAGATTATTATTATTAACATTTGTGATCATCAACATTTGAACAATTCACAGTTTTCAAAGTATTTAAATAAAATGCCTGTTCGGTTAAATAATATATAAAATAATACTTTATATATTTAAGAATAAAATAGAATCATTCAAATTATTGCAATACACTTTATTATATTGATTAAACTGAATAATCAATTAAACTGGCACAAATAAAATTAAATAAATGGAAAAAAATTAATAGTTTTCATTTGTTCATTTGGGTAATACAGATTTTGCGTGTGTGTGTGTGTGTGTGTGTGTGTGTGTGGGTGTGTGGGTGTGTGGGTGTGTGTTTTACATTTAATATTTAATTTTCTAAAGATATGATCTACTTAATTGTTCTACTTATTTTAGCATACTTTAACAAATGTCCATCCCTTATTCATTTGATCCCTCAATATGTGGAATGGTCAGGATTTTCCCCTTGTAAGAGAAATTCTTGAAGCTGGACATAAAACACTAAAGAGTCCATAGTGTTAGCGTTAGCGTTAGCCGCTAGCCACTTACTGATTAGGGGCTAACAGTAGTGCTATGGATTCTTTAGCGTTGTAGTGCTTATTTCTGGTATGGAGTGAGTAGCCACAATGACTAGTTTAACAACAATAAAAAATGCAACCAAAGTGCGAGGCAGAGACTAAACAAACTTGTGGTCTGCCACTTAATACATTCCAAAAACAACTCAGATTTGAACTATGTTCCACACATAAAAAGGATTGCATTCAGAATGTGAATTAAAATCCCTGTACCAAAGAACTTTGGTAAAAATATGTGTACTGTTACAACCCTAACATGCAACCCATAATACTTGATAGTTAAGATGATTCTGATTCTAAATAATTTAACAAAAATGTACAATGCCACAAAGCACCTTTCACCAGATGCAACAATGTCAAGCATAAACACGCTGAGAAGCCATAAGCGATAAACCATAACAAGAAGCAGACTTTTTCTTCTGTGTGACACTGAATAGTGAGTTTAATTAAATACACTCATATAAAGAATATGCCAATAGTACAATATGAGAATCAACTGAAGGATTGCTTCTAAACCTTTTGGAGGATACAAGTGACACCCTCCCTACCTACGTTATATACATCTCTCCAGCTGGAGGTCAAAAAGCCCCCCTGCAAAAATTCTATATTTATATGAATTATTTATACCATTACTATAATAATTCTGTAGTAACATCTCATTGAGTAGGACATGTATCGTGGGTGATCTACACAACATTAAAGTCTTAAAAGTCTTTTGTCTTTATTGTCAAAAACAATGTAATGTAATGTAAGACAGAGGATGTTGTTCTTTCCAGTTTCTTATTAGCATCTAGCTGTCTTATTAACTAAAAATGTCAAGTTATTAAAAAAAGTTTCTCATTTATTTTGCAGTTTAAGGCATGATGTGTCATGTGTTCATATACTGAATTGTAATTTATTAATTCAGTTAATTAATTAATGGCTGTAGTGTAAGTGGAATAAAAGACAAATAAGTTAGAAAAGAACCTGCTGCTAAACTGGAAAGCATTACAAAATGATTTTATTCCTTATTTATATCTAATTATAGGAGTCCTACAGAGACCCTTGGTGGTTCAGAGGTATTACATAAACACTTTTCGGGTTAAAAATCTTTATAAGCACCTTTTGGTACGATTAGAGCACTTTTTGTTTTGTGTATACTTTCTAGATATGATAACTAATAAAAATAACAAAGACTTTAAAAAGCATAGTGTTGTCAGATGATGGCACAACCCAGGCAGGGTTAAAAGTCAGCTCTAAGGACACTTCTGATCCGTTTTGCTAATCTAGGAGTCGTCTGGATTAAGAATGTGTGAACTTTAAATTCGCTCTTTAATCTAGTCAGAGCTAGAGCTAGTTCGATAAAGGCAACGGTTTATTTACACTTCTCTATTTCTGGCCAGCAGCATTTTTGTGTAAACAATTAATGCCAATACTAATATTGGAATATTTTACAAAATGTAAACTAATAATATGTAATTTTTAAAAATCATACCATGAGGTTTGCTTCAAATTTCATGTAGCACTAGTAAAAAGGTGTTACATAGTACAGTTTTAATAAATACCCTGTTTTCATATACCAAAATCAATGCATTAGTATCTTAATGTCTGCACAACTTTAAACCTTTACATTTTTCATTTAATCCATGTTCTTTTTTAGGAGGCCAAAAGGGGGCGCAATGCGGTTGTCTTGCTGGTATCGTGTGATTCATGACGTGACTCGATACAAAACCTAAATCAAATTACCAAAATCACATGTTGAACTTTTAAAAGTCATCGTAAGAGTCATTTTAAGAGTCATTTCTCTCATTACATACAGAAATTAAATGTCCTCTCAAAATGCTACGATTCCAATCACATAGCACAAGACAGAGGATATTAACACAAGGACAGACACAAGGACAAAACAATAAAAAAAATAAATAGTGATGTATACTATAAAATGAAATAAACAGTAAACACAAAGCAATACAAAATCAGCAGCAAAATCTACTGCACAGTAGTAATCATAATGTATACATTGTTTATAGTCCTGAGGAGTCGCAGGGACATGTGGAATGACGTAAAAACGTTGTGCTAATTTGAATGAATCGTGTTAATATTGTATAATGATTATGAAATAAATTGAGCTCAGTTTGGTATGTGATATGTCATACACAGCAATTCTAAAATACTCCCCAGATCAAATTTATGAAAATTTAAAACCCAAGATGCTTGTGATCCTGTCTGACTTGTCTTTTCTGTCTTCCTGTACTTCAGGTGCAGACATGAATTCAGTAGATGCCACACGGAGGAAGGATGTCAGAGAATGGGCCCTCAAAACAGGACACTTTGACACTTTTACAAGGCTGAGACAACTGTCCAGCCGGCCCTGTGCAGAGCAGTTCTGTGAAATGTACATTCCAGAGTGGCCAGATCTTAAAGACCTAGTAATCAAAGCCACGTCCAGAAAAAGTTCAGGGCAGAAGGTTGCACATCATTTGAAGTCCACGTTCACTTTCAGTTTCCCTCAGAATCCTCAGGACAATGGTGTTTTGGATCACATGGTGCGCATCACTACGAGCATTCACAGTCCTCTGGTGGTGACAGGCTGTCGTCCAATCTGTCCAACGAACCCACCGGAAATCGGCAAGAGACATCTAATGACGCCTGGACCTATGCAGCAGGACCCAGACCAGGAGCTCAAGAGCCACAGCAATGGATCCTTCCTATCAGCCTCCTCCACCAGTACCTTGGGGTCCTCTGTGTCTCTGGCCTCAAGCTATTCAGACACAGGGAGTAAGAGCAGTATGTTCTCCATGGCCTCCAGAAGGATGTGCAGACTGGTCTCACGCAGCATAGCACGCCACAACAGCATTTTTCCCACAAGCTGCATCCCTCAAATCAAAGTGACCAAGTCAGCTGACCTGACCCCAAAGAAGGAGAAGAAAAGGAAAATGTCAAAAGGCTACCTGGAGCCACCAGTCTGGAAGTACAAGGAGGCGAAAATCGAGAAGAAAAACGAGAAAAAGCGTCTAGAGAAGGAGAAGGCGCAGAAGATAAAGATGGAAAAAGCTGCCAAGAAAAAGTAAAAAAAAATTATAAAGAACTTTCACACACACATATCTAGACTTCTAGTTCCCATAATTCGTCAAACTAAAAATCTAATCGGGCAGACAGTAGCTCTGTGAAATGTAACTTTGGTTTGTTTGTATGCTTGGTTGTTGTTTTGTTGTTTTTTTATTGCTGTGAAGGGTGGGCAGGCTGCCAGATGTGTTCAAGAGCCATGATAAATAAACCTTTCAGATTATGAGTAAATTTCTTGTAAATGTATTTCTATTTATTTATAATTATTGTAACTATTTCAAATGTTTCACATACAGAAATGATTGCATTTTGTGTTTCTCCTTTATGCACATGGAGTAGATTTGTTGACTCTTTAGTAACATATAACATATGCTTGTTGGTGGATATAACTTTTTGGTAACAGATGCATAGCAAAGCTTCATAAATTTACCGTCTGTAAGATGTACTTGGCCTTGCTTCAGGGATATATAAACCAGTAGGCTGATTCAGGATCTCTATGCAAATGTTTCTGTTATTCATTTGCCAGCATTTGTATTATGCTAGATTGTTAAACTCCACTGCTACTGCTCACAGTTAGAAAAGATACACTTGTCAAAAGAGAACCATATGTTGCTGAAACATGCAGAAGCGGCTCATTTTAAATAAATAAATACATACATACAAACATACATTCCCTTTACTGTCCTTCCATTTAACATACTATTAATATGATTTGAAGGTATGATTTATGGTTGATATGGTATTGTATAATATATGGTTGATATGGTATACATTTTCTATGTGTTTATGTTGAGTAATTTGACCACATATCTGCCCAGGATTGGCTAATGTCACTCTGATTGACGAGAGACATAGAGTATGCCATTCTTCCCAACCACCAGGCTGCATTTTTATACTCCTGAGCATGTATGGCTGTGGATTCAAAATGACAATCTTCTGATAAGAGGGTAAATGCATTTTTTTAATACAACATAAACATGCACCTCTTAGTCAGTACTTTAAGACTAGTAAGATTTCTGTCTTCTTCTTCTTTCGGCTGCTCCCATTAGGGGTCACCACAGCGGATCATCCGTCTCCATACCCCCCTGTCCTCTACATCTGCCTTTTTCACACCAACTACCTGCATGTCTTCCCTCACCACATCCATGAACCTCCTCTTTGGTCTTCCTCCTTCCTGGTGGCTCCATCCTCAGCATTCTTCTCCCAATATAACTCATGTCCCTCCTCTGCACATGTCCAAACCATCTCAATCTCGCTTCCCTCACCTTGTCACCAAAATGTCCTACATGCGCTGTCCCTTTAATAAACTCATTTCTAATCTTGTCCACCCTCGTAACTCTCAACGAAAACCTCAACATCTTCAGCTCTGACTAGTAAGATTTCTGTAAAGCTGCTATTTCTGTAAAGCTGCTTTGAGACAATGTCTGTTGTGAAAAGCGCCATAGAAATAAACTTGACTTGACTTGACTTGACTTGACTAAGAAAAAGGTAAACTTAGCTATTTTTGCATCGTAACTTCCTGGTGTAAAAGAGGAACATAGCAATATTTGCTGTGAAACACTTGACACAAAGCACCTGCGAGATCAGAGAGACCCACTGGTATATAATATTATTAACATTTGCAACCACAGCACTTGTTTTTTTTACACACTTATTTTATACAAAACTATTATGGTCATTCCGTCAGAGCATATTGGACATATTGAGTGGGTTTGATTCAGAGAAGTTAAATGAACATTCATCCTAGTTGAATAATGTGTGGTTCCAAGAGCTGCCCAGAGCATTCAATAATTTTGGCAGTCCATTCTTTTACTATTGATTATTGATATTGGTTAAATTATAGTCCTATATTTTTTCCTTCTCTGTTGTTTAGAATTGTGATTAACATGTATCTATATAAGTCAATGAACAATTGTTTTTTGTTGTTCTTATGTATCCCTGAAATCATTATATATTATATTGAATTTAACCAGTAACTATTTCAGATGTAAATTCTAGTGGAAAAAAAAGAATAATTTTTTTGCAAATATGTAAACGTTTTTGTACCGATAGTTTTTTTGTTGTCTTTAACCTTTGAATTCTGTGACTGCGACTGACTTTTAAGAATTAAAGTACAGACTAGACTTTCATCTTCACTGAAGAAAAAGAAAAGCTGTTTGTTCTGATCAGAAAGAAATGAGGACAATGTGTACAAGTTACTGCAAAGAACTCATGGGAACCACAAAGAACATTTTTAAAAATCAAGTAATTATTCTTCCTTTCTTCGCCTTACCCATGTGAGCCCTTCCAGCTGGTCCTGACACACACCAGCAAAATATGCAGATTACAAGCCCTGGGAAAGTAGGAGAGCTCTGTTGGGAATATCAATTCTGATTTAAAATTGCCCAATTGCACAAACACCATGTTCACAACATAGAGCTAGTTCTGAGCTATTCTACAAGGTGAGACTGTACTGTAATTAAGCATTTTGCTTTTTCTTTCTTTCCCATCATTTCTGGATTATGTTTTCTTCTTTACCACTTCTTTGACAATACCAACTGACCTAAATGAATCATAAGTTATGCATTATTCTTGTTTTTCCCACATCCTCATGATCCAGTCTGAGTAGTTTTCCCAAGAGATGTTACGCATTCGCCTGGCTCCCTTACACCATTCCAGCTCTGTCTCCAAGCTTGTCTCTAGATTACACCACAAATATGGCAAGTTAAATGGTCTAAGCAGTTTTATCAAAACCATAACAGGTTTCTCTGAAAAAGTCTGTAGGATGTTGAATTTGAGATTGTATATAATGAAATTGAATTAGACATTTTCACATCAGAATCCCCAGGTGCTGGTGTTAACTAATACAGTCCTGAATTAAGACCTACAGAGGTAAAAAAAAAAAAAAAAAAAACGGTATACAGTGTACAGGGTGCATACCACATACGATGTTATACTAGCTTGTAATTTTTCCTGCCTTGCAACCAGTGTTATCTGAATAGATTCCAGATCCACAACCCTGATAAATCATTTACTAAAATGATGAATATTTTGAATGATGAACATTTACTAAAATGATGATATGCTGAGTGTATTGATTTGTTGTACATATGTTTTAGTTAAAACAAAGAAATAACACAGAAATTTACTTTCTGCCGCTTTGTCACAGCTGTGACACCTTCTAGACAATGTGTGATAATAGACAGTACTGGTTTCAGTACTGTCGCTTTCAATAAAGCTTTTAAAAGAAGAAGTGCTAATTTTTCTCAATTAACAAAATGGAATGTAAATGAACAGAGGAGAAAACCAAATCAGATCAATATTTGGTATGACCAGCCTTTGCCAGCAAAACAGCATCAATTCTTACATGGTTCTGTTTCAATTAATGACTATGTTTTAACCTACATATGAAATTAATGATCATTAGCAGCTGCTTGGTATAATTGGTTAACCGTACACTTGACACTAATCCTACAAAATCCCTGCGTTTGTGCAAGTGTACAAAGTGTGTAAAGAACTAAAAGCCATTTTTTTTCCATTTTTGTAATTGCTAAAATATTTTATGAACACTTTTATCTTTTATTTTTGAAAGCATTCTCACTCTACAGCATTTTTGCACAGTACTGTACAGTACAGTGACAGTTCATTGGTCAAATCTACAATCCCCATGTTACTATTTGTACAACTTGTTTAGTAAAGTAATGTTTTTATAGCAAAAAAGTACTTTAATATACTTTTATGATTTAAATCCTTGGTGGTACTGCCTTTCAGCTCACAGCTTCATGGTCTTAGTTTAAATCCTGAGCTCAGGTTACCATCTGAGTTTTGTATGTTATTGATGTGTGCTGGGTTTCCTCGAAGTTCTCTTGTTTCCTTTCTTGAGCCAAAAAACACAAGTCAATTTGACTGCATCTCATCCAGGGTTCATTCCTGCCTCACAGCACTAACTTTTTTGGATTCACAGTAAGCAGGATAAAGGAGTTACTGAGGATGAACTAGTGGATAGTTTGTTTTTCTGACCATACTGTGTAGTCTGACTTTGAACATTTTCAATCAGTATAAACAAATAAAAATATAAGGACTCTTCACATCCCAGTCACAAACTGTTTAACCTCCTTCCATCAAGCAAGACATACAGGAATGCACCAGAACCAGCAGGTTCAGGGACAGCTTTTTTCCATCCACCATCACACTACTGAACTCTACACTACACTGCTAGATCACTATAAAACAAAACAAAACACAAAACACTGTATATAACCTCTGTACAATACATGTACATATTACATAGTATATCTTTTTTACTCCTCATTACATCTGCACTATTTTTTATCTATATGTATCTTTATATCTTTATAGCCTTACTGTACATTCTGCCCAACATTTCACATTCATGTATGTGTGTATATATATATATAGTGTGTGTGTGTGTGTGTGTGTGTGTGTGTGTGTGTGTGTGTGTGTGTGTGTGTGTGTGTGTGTGTGTGTGTGTGTAAATATGCTACATATTTATCTGCACTATAGCTAAATTTTTGCACTTCTGGTAGATGCCAAACTGCATTTCGTTGCTGTGTACCTGTACAATGCAATGACAATGAAGTTTTATCTATCTATCTATCTATCTATCTATCTATCTATCTATCTATCTATCTATCTATCTATCTATCTATCTATCTATCTATCTATCTATTTTTTATAGCTAAAACAGGAACAATTACGAAAAACTGTCTAAATCAAATGAAATCAAATTTTATATGAAAATAGTAACAATTAAAAGTTAGAATAGCCTACTATGTTCAGAATGAACCAATCACATTCAAGCACCTGGTCAAAAGCAATAATCATGCATCTGGCAACTTTATCATATATTGTCAATTTACTCTTAGGGCAGAAAAAGGTTGTGGTAAAAGTATATTTTTGGTTTTATTTCATTCCGCATCACAGAAACACGTCCACGGCCTCTGTTTCGGAAGTGTACTGAAGCAGCAACTGCGAAACTCTTATTACTATTCATAGAAAATGACAGACGTGCGGAAAATGAAATGTTCGCGAGCGACAGGAAAGCGGCAATGAGCGCGCGCATTCCAGCCCCACCGGTCTACACAATAAGAGGGTGGGAACTGGATATTTAACAAATCAGTGATCTTAACTCCAGCACATCTGCTCTCTGCTCGCTTATCGAAAAAAAGAATCCGAGGAAGGGGATTGTTTATGGCGGAACGGAAGACTGAGAGCCTGAAAGTCCCGCTGCACTACACGACCTCCACTTTCCAGCTTCCATTTTATCAGCTGAAAGATTGAGCTGGAGATACCGCGCCTTGTCCGCGCATGTCCTTCTAAACACGGCTCCATTTCGGAAGATACCTTCTTGAGTTTCTCTTTCTGTCTCGCTTAAGTCAGGATAAGAGCTGAGAGTAAAGGAGACTGCTTTGACTTCGACTTTGGGTTGTGTCTAAGTTTTTGGAGGATTTTGGTCCCTGACGGAGGAGCAGGAACGGGAGAAGGAGCAGGAGGTGATGCGGTTTCTCGACATCTAATTTAGGATCAGCTCTACAAGTCGCATTTGAATTATACTCAAGTGAAAGAATGGTCACTGATCCTGCTTATTCGACACCAGTTTAATGGCAGTATGTGTCCCAAGAGTGTTGTTTCGTGAGCAGATGGTTTACTGATTCATCAGAGGAAGTGAAGCAAAACTTAAGGTAAAAACAACAACCCTATAAAACGGTTTTTTTTTAAAAACATTTGTTACAAATTAAATTGAATAAATTAGTAATGTTTGTATGGAGATGTTAAACAGTTTAAGGCCAAAATAAGTGGGATCAACGATTTAATCCCAAATTGCTTCCTGCTCCCTATATATGGTCACTATATAGGGTGCAATAGAAGGGATTTTGCATCCTCTTCTAGTTTACTATGTGTCCAAGTTGAAGCCATTTGGGATTCAGCCTACTATAATCATGTTTCCTTCAGGTGAGTGCAGTGTCCTTGTTTCAGCAAAGATATTTAAAGTCTTGCAAAAAAACTGAAGTACATCTCCCAAGAAAAAAAAAAAAATCGTATTTAGGTAATTCAGTGTGAATGTTTTTGACAGTATCTATCTGCAAGGAATATGTGCGTTGCAAAATTATTGCATTTTAGAGGTTAAGATTGTATCAAGAGATGATGATGATGATGATGATGATGATGAGTTTTTGGTCAAATCACTGCCAAGAGCTTGGGCGAAAGCAAGACCAGGCATGCAAAAATCTTCTGAAAGCCTTCCAGATACTCAGTTGTGTTAATAATTGCACACTTAAGTCTTTTATAATAGTTTTGTGTGTCATGCTCAGAGATTTTGGGTAGCATTAACTACATTTCTGACATGAGAACTGATAACAGCAATCATTCTGAAAGAGAGGAATCTAAGGGGGAAAAAAAAGAGGAAGGGCAGAGAGCAAGTGTACAAGTTCCCATGAGTCTGGTGACTGCTGCTTGTGAGAATAGTGAGAGGGACGGAGAAACAAGAATTGCTTGCCATTAAAAAGAAACACGACTTGTAAATAATGAGATTATTGCCTGACCCAGTCTGATTTTATATCAGACACTGCTCTTGGATAACATCAAAATAATTAGTCATAGGGTTCAGTGACAAGACGTTAAAAAAATATTTTAAGAAATGTTTTTTTTTTTTTTCTTTTTCAAATAGCAGTCAGGATCAGATGTTGCACCACATGATATTTTGTTGAAAAAGTTGCAGTAAGAAAGATATGTGCTAAAAATAATCAATGGAGGAAATGCAGATTGGTGATCTGAGATGGATCGGCTGCCCAATCAGGGTGTATTCCTGCATCATGCAAAGACTAGGCTCATGGTTTACCAGGGCCCTGGTCAGGACGAATCTATTACTTAATTACTATGAAGTTATTCAGTACAAATTAAAAATGCAGTTAAAAAATATCACGTTTTGAAATTGCATTGAGAAAATGAGGTCTCTAATGAGGAATTTCTCTGATTTTACATAGAGAAGTGAACTGTTTCTCCAGAGGGACAATCGATTATTTACCTTTAACTTGTTTAGCTGACGCTTCATATGAGACAGGATGTAATTAAGGGTTTTGCTTAACAGTTGATGTTCGATGCTGAGATCTATAGAGTCATGATGTTTTGGTTTGTGTCTTTACCACTGAACTAACACAGGTGAAAGCCATGGCTTGATTATTTACCTTTTTTTATTGTGAGGTTAAAGGCATCCTGGATGCACTTTTACATATTCTGTTATAATGCTGAAAATCCATTATTAATTATAATCATATAGCTTTCATTAGGTCATTTTCTGGTTTCATGCGAGCCTACTTTTGCTAATGCAGTGTATATCCAGCATAACAAGTCAATGTTCAGTGTTCATGCACAGTCATGTACTTAAGATTTTGGTATTTTTCCTACCAAGGTAAGACAAAGAACTTGCGTAACTACTGTATCCTGATCAGGGACATGAGAGATCCGATGTCCTGGGAACACTGGGCACAAGCCGTCACGGAACATCTCGCACAAACACACATTCACAAACTCATTCACACCTAATTGAATATACAATGATTTTGGTGCTATGAGCAGCTATTTCTTAAATACTAACCACTGTCTGTGCTTTTTATGCACTGCAAATAAATACACACAAACAGACTGAAGTCTATTTGAGTTCATCCACTTTGTGCTTCTGTGTTTTTTTTATATAGTTACAGTGAAGTTTTACTTGTACTTTAGACTTTTCTCTCACTCCTCAAGTTGCTCTCAGGAATCACTGCGGAATGTAAATGACCGCTCTATCTGAGATCATAATATTTGCACAGATAATACATCAAAAGCAAAGAGGAGGTTGAAGTTTGTAAGTCTAATCTCAAAAACGCTTTCGATAACAGCAGAGAGAAATTTATCTGAAGGCGCCTGACTGACCAATATATTGTCCGACTAATGTGCTTTGTGCAATTAACGTTAGCCGCAGACTATCTACATAGAATGTGTCTGATTGTAAGCTATCTGATTTCTTAGTGTTGATGTAACCACAATTAAGAAGGGCCCTGTTTTCGTAGGGTCGCTCTCGTAAACTGATTTGGCTACAAACGTTATCGTTTATCTTAGCAGTCAGCGCCTCGAGAGGTACGGCAGGAAGGTACAGTAAGATAAAGTACCGTACTGTGCTAAATCTGCCATTTACACAAAATAAAATAAAAAAGTCAGATGACATTAAAGCACAGAAATATCTAGGGCAGTGTCCAATCTGATTAACGTCAAGCAAAATAAACTGAATACTGAATACATCAAAGCAGAACAATGTCATTTTGCTGCGTCTTTGGAAGAAAAGAATACATTTCAACTCCCGCTTGGCTCTTAATACCCATCTATTTCAAAACAGAGCGGCTGACTCCTTTTTTCCATTACATAAAAGGAGTACACTGTATACTTATGGAATTACAGTCCTAGAGCCACACAAATGCTTCCTGATGTTTGATGAAACTTTTATGAGCACAGCATTCTTTTACTGTTTCGTTTTGTTTTTTTAGCAAAAGCTGCAGAAGGAGTAGAACTTAAATCGAACATGGTGTGTTTTTTTTGTTTTTATTGGCGTTCAGCGGATAAACTTCGTGTGATTCAGGATGTCATTTTTGCTATGCGCTTGAAACGTTAAAAGCAGAATGGCCGTTGAATTTTCCAGCGTTTCTTTTTTTATTCATCTGCCGATCTTATGAAACAAACAGCGACATGCAACCATCTTGCTTGCATGCCCAGCGTAGACTGTAAGGAATGAGTGTGGCCCCTGGGTCTGGCTGCCGGCTTTCTCAATGGCAGGAAGCTTTGCCATCAATATTTACTCTGCGTGCAGAGCAGCCAGCGTGTCCATTTCTAAAGTCTGTTCCCACCCACTCTGACTATGGCAATTAGAGAGCAGGCAGACTGACTGGACCCAATGCCTGTTGCTTTTTCAGCCCATGACTTCCTCTGCTGCGGGGACGGGGCTGCTGTGCTGCCAAGACCATTTAGGGACCTTGCGTCGTGATCACATGGCGTGCCAGCCAGCTGCAAATCAGCTTTAAGCCACAGCTGGATGGGATGTGACAGTAGATTTTTTAAGATGTTAAGATGAAGTGGGGGGAAAGGGTCTACTCGAGCGGATGTGAACGTACCGTTAACTAGAGCCTTTGATGCCTTTCTTTTTTGTCTTACTTGCACAGATGGAGGCTGCAGCAGGATTCCTGCTGCTGCTCACTTCTTTGACAGCAGTTCACACAGGTAAGGTGAGCTCCACATAGTACATCTAACTATGATTTTTTTGCTCTATGGTTACATGAAAGGTTGTGATATTTTTTTTCTCTGCACTGCTGATTGAAAATCATCCAGTTGCAGATGTAGTGATTTGCTCACTAGCAGAGAGAAAACGCAAGTGGAAAAGGAAATGTGTATCTTCCTGCCACGGCCAGGCGTGCTGCGCTCAACAGGACACGTTTTTATTAAATGTGCTTATCCTCAGCTTGTGTTGTCTAAATGTACTAGATTTTGCTTGTGAGGATATTTGCAATGGATCTCCACTTATGGACCCTGATTTCTTTCAATGTGATATTACAGAACTATACAACCGCACTCCTGATTGCACACGTGTGGTTTGTCAGAACACGATTCATCGATTAATGTCGTGCCACATCACAACGTGGACAGTTATGGCTGCAAGGTTTATATAAAAAAGCACTTCTTGTGTTCTAATTTCTTTGTTAAGACCTACGCAAGAGCTTGTATAATGGACAGATTTAGAAACGTGTTGTTCATGTGGTGAGGTTTCCTGTGGGGCGATGTTTATTTTGAGGTTTTGGAAGGATACTCTAGTTTTAGTATTTAAAACTTGCAGGCTTTCCACCAGAGGAAAGTCTTCAGGACAGATGCCTATACGGGATTTTTTTTGTCTTATCAACTTCAACTCAGTGAGAGGGGGTAAACATTTGTATGTAAATAACTTGGACCTTTCACAACATTAAATGTAACTACAAAATAAGTTAAATGGTTTTCCAAGTTTTATGTAATAAAACATTGCAAATCGGCAAGTTGTTGTGCTACAAGAGGAATACAGCATTAAAGAGTGTGCACAAGTCAATTTTTTTTATATAGATGAGCCTAGTGAAGCTTATGCAAGTCTAGCCATGACATGTACGCTGACATTGTCAGTCTGCTACACTGACTCAGGACTACAGTTTGCTTCTGATCACCATCACTGTTCCCCTCAACATCGTTTATCTGTAATAAAGGGACATTCGGTGCAATACAGATGAGGTTGCGTTCCCTCTTGAGCCTGGTTCCTCTCAAGGTTTCTTCCTTATGCCATCTCAGGTAGCCGTAGTCGCCACGGGCTCGCTCATCAGGCACAAACTTACACTTATAAAAAACATGTTCATTTTTATTACCACATTATCTGTGTAAAGCTGCTTTGAGACAATGTTCATTGTTAAAGGAGCTATACAAATAAAAATGAATTAAACTGAATTGAATCTCATGGTTTCTGTCTTTCTTCTCAGCCCAAAGCGCAGATAGGAGGCTGACCTGCACATGTGAAAATGTGTGCACAGGCACTTGTACAGGCTATGTCTGCTTCTTCACCTTTAACAACGGGCAAGTTTCGAGGGGCTGCTTTGAGAAATCGCAGAAGGAGCAGTGTACCGTCTTTGGGATCCCCAATGTGTTCGCCAAGTGTTGCAACACTGACTACTGCAACGCCAACTTAACATTACCCAAAGAACCAGGTCAGAAATTAGGAACATTTTATTTTAAAAAATAAATAATGATCTTTGTCCATGATCTTTGGTACATGTGAGGAATTTCCTGTTATGAGACTTCAAAGCTATTATGACTCATTGAACTGACAAAAAAAAAAGCAAGGACACTACTGCCATCTTGTGGTATTTTTTTTTATATATAACCGTTATAGTGTATTAATGTTTTTGTTATGGTAAAAAAAAAAAAAAGACAGATGGCTGAATTATGCAGAAATATTATGGGAAATTAGCCTTTATTATGCTTCATGCTGTAAATATTGATGCCTTCTATGTGTATGTGTACTTCTGTAGAGCCAAGTGAGCCTGGCAGTGTAATCGTGCTGGTGGCTGTGCCTCTGCTGGTTCTGCTTTTGTTGTGCATAGCAGTGTGTGTCTTTGTGCTGTGGCTACGCTCCAAACGACAACACCACCATCTGCATGAACATGACCCCCCCATGCTCAAAGTGCCCAGCGGAGGAGACACAACATACGGGGTATGTGCAGATCAGCCATCATGCCGAACTCATTTTCTAATTATGTCTTAATGCATCACAGCTCCTCATTGTTGATTGTTTTCCAACAACTCCGATTCCAAAAAGTTTGGGACACTGTAAAATATAAATAAAACAAAATGCAGTAATTTGCAAATCTCGTAAACTCATATTCTATTCACAATAAAACATATAGAATATTTAAACTGAGAATATATACAAGTTTGAAGAAAGAATAAGATCATTTTGAATTTAATGGCTACAACAGATGTCAAATAAAGTTGGGACAGGGCCATGTTTACCACTGTGTAGCATAACTGAGAAGACCCGCTGGTAAAGTGGATGTCTTATATGTGTCTGATACAGAATTCTAGCTTCTGGGTGTCCTTTGTTGTGTTTTTCGTTTCATGATTGCGCCATTATTGATTTTTTAATATCTGAGATTGCTCCAGATTCTTTGAAACTTTTGATGATTTTATGTACTATAAATGATGAGATATTGGTTCCCTGGTGGTCTAGTGGTTAGGATGCGGCGCTCTCATCGATGCGGCCCCGGCTCGATCCCCGGTCAGGGAACCAACCCCAGCCATAGGGTTGCACAAGCCTTAGTGCCGGTCCCAAGCCCGGATAAATGGGGAGGGTTGCGTTAGGAAGGGCATCCAGCGTAAAAACATGTGCCAAATCAAACATGCGGATCGTCCGCTGTGGCGAGCCCTAACGGGAGAAGCCGAAAGAAATTATGAGATATTCAACTGCTTTGCAATATTATGTTCAGGAACATTATTCTGAAATTGTTCCACAATTTGTAGACAGTCTTTTACAGATTGGTGAAGCTCTGCCCATCTTTACTTCTGAGTGTCTCTAAGATACAGTATACCCACTCATCTTACTGACCTGTTGTCAATTAACCTAATTAATTGCAAAATATTTCTCCAACCGTTTCATTTTAATAACACTTAATTTTTCCAAAACTTTTGTTGTCTTTATTGTGAATAGAATATGGGTTTATGAGATTGCATTCTGTTTTTATTCGCATTTTACACAGCGTCCCAACTCTTTTGGAATTGCGGTTGTAGAACAGCACAGGCATCATGTTTTATTTCTTACTTAAACCAACAATGGCGAATTGAGGATGCATTCTATCAGCATTTCTAGTATGAGTTTGACATGTGATTTTGTTTCATCTAGGATATCTTTGATGGGTTTTGCACATCAGGCAGTGGGACCGGCCTGCCTTATCTGGTGCAGAGGACTATGGCTCGGCAGATCTCTTTAGTGGAGTGTGTTGGTGAGTGAGATGCATTTGAAACAAACTGAAAAGAAAAAGCTATTATAAAACCACGTAATATTTTGCGACATGTTAAACATTTTAAGAGTGTGTGTTTTGGGGCAGGTAAGGGGCGTTATGGGGAGGTGTGGAGGGGCACATGGATGGGGGAGAACGTGGCTGTGAAAATCTTCTCATCTCGAGATGAACAGTCCTGGTTTCGAGAGACTGAAATCTACAACACTGTCCAGCTCAGACATGAGAACATTTTAGGTAAGACATGCATACTTGGAACAATCAAATTTTTTTTTTTCCCCAATTTTTTCATCTTCAGTTAGTGCTTTTATTTACTTGTGGGAGGAAACTGACATGCCAGAGGAAATCTACACAGACCCAGGGAAAACATGTTAATCACCTTACAGATAGTAAGGATTAAAACGATAACCCTGGAGCTGTGAGGTAGCAATACTTTCAGCAAAGGCTAAAACAAAAACAAAAAATATGTTGTGGTCAGTGCTGTGCCATGTTCATTAATGTCTCATAATACATAACCACAACCTCAGGTATTTTACCAGTGGTCCATAGAGTATTTCATATTTAATTGTGTTTATTTAGCTGGACACAAGCTTTAGAATCTTTCTTGCAATATCGTTCAAACAGCATCTTCTCATGAAAGGAGGAAAGCCCAGCTTGTGAGACGGAATACGGCTACTGTTATATTGTGTTTTCTCCTTTCCCACTTTGATGCATGTGTTCCATTGTTAGCAGCTTTCAACATACCATAGCATTTGCATATCAAACAAGCACTTGGTAATCAAGTGACTCAGTTTGTGCCTTCAACCACACAGCAATGTGTTGTCTCTCAATAACGTATTTCAGGATTCATCGCTTCAGACATGACATCAAAGAACTCCAGCACGCAGTTGTGGCTGGTGACTCATTTCCATGAGCTGGGCTCTCTCTATGACTTCCTGCAGTATAGCACTTTGGATCCAGAGGCGTGCTTGTGCATGTGCCTATCAATAGCCAGTGGCCTGGTGCACCTTCACACAGAAATCGTCACCACTAAGGGCAAGCCGGCCATCGCCCACCGTGACCTCAAAAGCCGCAATATACTGGTGAAGAGGAACGGCCAATGTTGCATTGCTGATCTAGGTAAGGGAAATGCCTAAAAGACCATTAATTAAGGTTTAGCTGAATGGTTAGATTAAAACATATTGAAAATTATAACCTCACATTACAGATTTTACAGATTTTTTTTTTTGCAGTGGACCTGACATTTCTCTGTGTTCTATAGGCCTGGCTGTCATTCATTATCAATCCAACGAGTACCTGGATGTAGGGAACAACCCAAGGGTGGGCACCAAACGCTACATGGCCCCTGAGGTCCTAGACGAAACTATCCGTGTGGACATCTTTGAATCATACAAGCAAACTGATATCTGGGCTTTAGGACTGGTTTTGTGGGAAATCACCCGCCGAACCATCGTAAATGGTTAGTACAGTTTCATGTTAGTACGGTTGCCATAATTTCCCATAAGGAGCGCTAGTGAAAGTCATTTAAATTTAGTGTCTGCCCAAAAGTATTTCTTCAAACTTAATCTAATATATTCAATTGATACTTTATCCGCATTTGATTCAAATATCATGATTTCATGTGTTTAAAAGAATGAATAAGTGTGATTTTGAGTAGCATCCCATGTTCTGTGGCATGTTCACATGTTTATTACCTCAAAATGATAAATTGAAAGGAAGTATTTTCCCATATTTTTACATCACTCCACAGAATCTCCATGTCTTACTGTCTTGCCAACTTTGTCTGTCCCTCTCTTCTATCTGTGTCTGTCTCCACTATCCACCCACGATTAGCAGTCCAGCAATTATAAACAGTCTTATCAAGTGTCAGCACTCCGACTCATACAGTCCAGATGCTCCTTAACTCTCTCAGTTTTTCTGTTTTTTAACACACTAAACACAGGTCACACGAAACACACAACCATGCATGATTAGCAAATCCGTTTAAAAAAAAAAAAAACTACATTATTGCTATTTTTCCCTGAAATATTAGCTACCACGTAGACCCAAGCGTTCTGGACATCATCCAGCCCAACTCCCACAAAACTATTAGCTATTCTAAACTCCTTAACATTTCAAATGGCTGTTTTACGGATATGATTTGACTCACAGACTTAACAAATATCTGACCTTTTTGACTGGAAAAACACTTTCTGAGGTGACTGTATATATTAACAAAAGCGTTTGACGAAACCAATGTTGTGCAGGAATCGTCGAGGAGTATCGGCTGCCTTTTTTTGACGTTGTGCCCTCCGACCCCAGTTTTGAAGAGATGAAGAAAGTGGTGTGTGTGGACCAGTACAGGCCTTCCCTTCACAACCGACTGCACTCCCATCCGGTAAACACAGTTCCCTTCTGTTCAGTTTAAAAAAAAAAAAAAGGGTTAAGAAATGCAGTTTAGTGTGAAGAGGGTTTTATGCTACAGCTGCTTTAGTCAGAGTTATGACAAATTCAATTTTGTTTTAAAAGCTTTCAGCAGAATTAATTAAGCATGCATATTGCTGCTGATGCTGTTTTAATTTAATCTGTGAACAATGCATCCAAACAGAGCAGAGATACCAAGTTCACTTATTGAATCAGATTGCTTGTGAGTTAAATCACTTCATAATTGTTTTTGTGTCCAGATTCTGTATGCAATAGCTAAAATTATGAAGGAGTGCTGGTTCCAGAGTCCCTCAGCTCGCCTTACTGCCCTGCGTGTGCGTAAGACCCTTTCGAAGCTGGACCAGGACCAAGACTGCAGCATAGACAAACTTAAATTGGATGTCTAGAGGTCTGCTAGTGCTTAATGGACACAAGTTGCAGAACAGGTGCCAGAATCCCTCTTTGCTTCATGTGCCTTTTAAGAGCAGCATCCGACTTAAGATGGTGCTTTAGCCGAGGAGGCCACAAAGCTGATAAATTAACTGAACTCCAAGCTGTGCTTCTACTTTGGACTGCAATATCACTGTTGAAGGATTTACCTCAGTTTTTCAACACAGTGACTCAGTTGCCAGTGAAAGCAAGCCAGGACTGAATGTTTTCCTTGGGGTTAAGAGATTTGCACGTGTTTTTTATGAATGTGTTTGTCAGGATATGAGCCATACTGGACTTCCCAATGAAGGAGTTTCCTGAAATTCCTTCATGACTTTGTCTGTCTCCCTCCTCCTGTTAAGTTCTGAATGTCTTAAATGAGGACACCATGTACTTTTTTTATATCATGTACATTTTATCCATTCCTCCATTCCGTAGTTATGATAAAAACTGACACATGTATATGTATATATAAATATGAATGTATTCATTACGGATATAGTAAAACACACATTTGAATAATCATTCAAACCTATATATTATTGCAAAATAATTCTTTTTTAGAATAGAAAGATATTTTATGTTCTATATCATGATTGCAACCCTAAGCAACATATAATATATACATCTTTCTTTTTACAGAGCATTATAATGCCCCATTCCTATTCCTACTAATGTCCATGGGTATATCAATTAATATTTCACTTTTTATAATTGTACATTTATTTTTATATTAAGATTTGCTTAGTACTGTTTTTGCAGAAAACCCAATATAATTCTCACGCAAAATACTGCAATTTATATACATCTTAAAATATATTTAGATTATTCATGATGTCTCAGACCTGCAGACATAATATTTTACTGATATTATAATAAATAGGCTTGTGAGCAAAAACAAAAACAACACCCCAGACATGTACTATTGCAATAAATTCTTTGAAAAAGAATTGAAAATGTAAGCGTGTATTTGAAGCTGATGTTGTCACAGGAGACAACTTCAAGCAAACATGAAGCAACATTCAATGTCATATTAATGAGAAACTTGGTGTAGTAGTGGAGAATTTAGTGCAAATGTTGGATTTAAAATCTCACAGCAGAGACTCGACTCATCTCAAACTCGACTCAGCTCAGACTCGATGCTGATGACAGTGGCATTAACATGTGAACATTAGAAGTTTAGGAACTTGATCTGTTTGAGCTGGATGTAGAAGTGAGGAGGTGAAAAAGCTGAACAGACTGAATGAATAAAGTGCTGCAGCATCATTGTCTTCATATGGAGGTAAAGCAAGGGCTCAATCCCACTAGGATTACCAGGTAGTCAAACAGCTGTTTGTCAGAAACAATAGAACAACATACATTTTATTTAAAATAATTAAAATTGTATTATATTACAATAATTTTGTTCTTAAAAATTGTTTTTAAAAAGGCAAACATGTAGTGCATGCTTTTAAACACCAGGGGGCATTACAAGCTCCAGATATTGTCAGAAGGGCTCTGGGTTTTTTTTTTTTTTTTGGGGGGGGGTTTGTTACTGTGACCAGCAGTAGACAGGTCTCAGCTCCCTAAACCCAGTACCATCTTAAAAAAAACAACTGTAATACAGGCTTATTATCAGCAGGCTTATTATTGTCATCAGGAATCCATTACATTTTAATCCGATCCATTTGTTGTTCATTGTACATACGGTGTTTGTGCATTGTGTTACTTTTCAAAGCGATACAAAAGGCACTCAAGGACCTGATATCCCTAGGGAGTAACCGAGATGCACCTCAGTGCTCCACAAGCATTCATAGATACAATGTTGAATGCATCCTCCCAGGTAATGTTTCACCCAGGGCCTATATTTACCCAGCACAAACAGATCTCGCATCTCTTATTCATGGAAATGTGAATTCCAAATGAGTGTATTTCAAGTATTAAACCCTGCTCATGAGCACTGACACACATACACAAGACCATGAGATCACACTCTCGATTTCACATACCCCCACACACACTTACACACTTGCACTTAAGTGCAGGTTTCACTGCAGCCTGATCTGAATTCTGAAAGGATGTGTAATTACAAAAATCACAAAACACACATTCTGCAGAATTTTTTTTTCCGGAACAGTATCACTGGAAAAACACAAATGTAGTATTAGTCAAGTCTTCTAACCAGATCTATTAGTCAAAGTGTCCAGTTCCTAATGTCAGTGAAAGAGTATCGCATGGTGAGTCGGTAAGGGGATGGACATTGATTTCTGTCTGCCTTTTCTTTTTTTTTTTTATCTATATCTGTTCTTGCATGTGTCTGTTCTCTGTATAGCCATTGGTGACGGGGCTCATACAGACTTTAGGGGAGATAATGTTCCCCGAATAGCTCAGCATGTGTGTGTTTGGTGGGGGGTTGGTTGTGGGTAGGGGCTGCATCTGTACACTGCTATGCTAAACATATTCTATTCATTCTATTGTCGCCAGCATACCACATACTTTTCTGCCTTTCATAGAAGCCAGACTTAAATGATCCTGTTCATCAGCTTTGGATATGAATTCATGCCTGATATATGCAGCTAAATTGGACAAGCTGAATGTGTAACGTGACAAAGCGAAGAGTGTATCCATTTCTATGGTAGAGGGTCCAACATTGTCATGTCGCTAATAAAAAGCATGAGGAATGGTATTAAATGCTTTTATTGTATTAAATTTGAGTCACAAGATCCCTCCCCACCCTGGCAGAGCAAAAACTATGCTAGTAATAGCAAAACATTTAAAAGTTTGCTTAGTTCAGAGCAAAGCATTCGGTTGCGTGAATAAGTAAATAAGAGGATTTCCATGTGCTTTGATTAATCCTTTGCTACTGAGCACTGTAGGTCCCCTAATCTTCATTCCTCATGCTGAAAAGCATCACTCTGGGTATCACGATGGGTGCTCGCAGGGGCCCTGTAAGATCATTCCTGTCTTGTTCTGTTCACAAAAGGGTTTAAGACAACTGTGGTGTGAGAGATACAGATAGTGGCCTCTGGCAGTAGACAGAAGGATAAACAGACAAAGCATCATTCAACCAACCACATTACAAGAAATTTTTCTCTCTTGTATTTCCCAGAAGGGCTTTCAACCAGCAACTCATTTAATGTAAGACATTGGCAAAAAGAAAATCACCCATAACCCGGATTACATCCTGATTAATCAGCATCTGAAACACAATAAACAAACACACAGAAAAACTCTTATGTACAACTAGACCCAGAGGTTTGCATACTATAGAAAATATGACATGAAGATGGGCACATACGTGACATCAAATCATTGTTTTTTTCCTTTATCATAGTTTTACAGCTTTTTATTATTTATAAAAATATGCAATTGGCAAATACAGTATGTCAGAGTATGTTATTTATGATGCCAAAAGTGTCTAACCCTATACCTGTTCTTGACTTTCTTAATGTATTACATTCAGCATATTCATTTATATACCTTTATAATGCCCTCCATACTCTTTGCATGCTATCTTTTTAATCTTCAGAGTATTAATATTTACATTCAGTTTTTTCCCTGACATATTTGCTCTTACTGCAGATTGCATCACCAAATTTTGCATGATGGTGCAGCAAACCAAAGTCTTGACCTAATTGACCTAAACTGATTATACATACATGAGATATATAACTAGCTATACAGTTAGGCGTAATGGTGGGCACGTTTGACCTCAAGGGTAGGGGATATAAATCCTTCCTTCCCTTTTTGTTTGCATGTTCTCCAAGTTTAGGGGTTTCCTCTGGTTACTCTGGTTTCCTCTCCCAGACTGAAGAGGCTAACTGACATTTCCAAGTATTTTGTAGTATATCAGATTGTGCCAATGAAAGTCTGACACCATGTCATTGTCCCCTTGTCCCCTTTCCTGGTAAAATCATACCTCAGTAGTGTATTTTTGGTCTAAATTCTATCGTGTGTGTGTGTGTGTGTGTGTGTGTGTATATATATATATATATATATATATATATATATATATATATATATATATATATATATATATATATATATATATATATATATATAAATAAAAGTCCAGGGTCACGTGTCATGTTTTGGGGCGTGTATTTAATGCATGCAACTAGTAAACGTCATTTTATGCTAATTCACGTGTGCATTGTTCATTATTCACTCAGCACTAATTATTTCACGTGAGATGGTGGGAGAGAGGAATGCTACATTTACACATTATAATAATAATAATAATAATAATAATAATACCTTGGAAAGAGGTGCACGAGCGAGCGCGAGCGCCACAACAAAGGGAGCGCGCGCGCGGAGTAGAAAAATAAACACTCCCCCTTTTTAAAAAAAAAAAAAAAAAAAGAGGGGGGGGGGGTGCGCGCGCCCCTTTAAGCGCAGCTGTGTGCGCGCGAGCCTTTATTGCTCGAGCGAGTTGAGTAGATACCTGCTGGTGTGTGTGTGAGTGAATGAGAGAGAGAGAGAGAGAGAGAGTGTGAGAGAGAGAGTGAAATATAGTGCTCGCTTGTTGTCAGCACCGCACCACAGATGCATTAAATGCGAAGCGATGGGAAGCTCGCAGTCATGTCTTTGCGAAGAACCGCGTTCGCTGTGCTCGTGCTGATCGGATTAATAGCGCCGGGTGACGGTGAGTACGCTCCGGTAATGTGTGTGTGTGTGAGATTCTCATCATGGCGCTGCTAGCGATTTAGAGCCTGTTGGCAAATCCTGAACGCTAAAGTGTTTAGTCGAATGCGTGGTATCCTCGTGCCCAGTTTCGCTTTGCTACACAGTTCCTCGTGTCTTTCATAGACAAAAAAAAAAGAAACATGTTTCCAGTTTGGTTTCGCTTTAAATCTCTGGAATTAGACGCGAAGTTTAGGGTTGTGTGCGTGAATGTGTTTCCAGGTTGCCTTTGGCTTTTATTGTGGTCAATGCGACCGCCAGCGCTTCATAACCAACCTGTAAATATCGCGCATACTCTAAACGACGTGCCTCTGGTTTTGTTTGTTTTTTTTTGCCTATCTTCAGTTATGCATTTCGATGCATTGCGTTATGCAACGCTCAAAGGTTGCTCATTAAATATACGGGGAATGTTATTTTCCGGTCCACTGGCTGTTCCCATGTTCACGATGAGATGAGTCGTATTTCTCGTCCTGCATGTTACTCTATGATATTAGGCTGATTGATCGAATTGCAAGTTCAGTACAGGACCACCACACTGCCATCTGCCTTCATGCGGGTTAAAGATTACTCAGCAAACTCCAATAGGAAGCTCGTATTTCTAGCATATGGTATTAGTTTAGGAGGCTTTGCAGCTTTTAATGGCGCGTCAGTTTGCCTTCATGCACGTGTAAATGGCTCTAGTGCAACGAGCCAAGTCTGAATTGCTAGAGATTGTAGTAGGACCACCCTGAGATCTGGAGGCATTGCGTTTAAAATGCAACTCGTCCCAGAGATGGACAGTTTAGACACCAAAAGCAATGAATTACTCCTCCTTATTTCTGATTAGATACACACTTTGTGTTATGCAAGCAAATCACAAGACTATATTGGGCTCTCCTGAAGAAAGATTTAACAGGGAGAAATAAATATGATCCTGTTCTCATACTGCATTTGAAAGGAAATGCGATTGTCCAGCTTTACAAACATGTCCGTAGTGCACCAGGGCATAGCAATGACCTTTCTTACATTGTGCAGCATATTAAAAATGCATTAGGTTTGTAATTTATTTTCTCTGCTTTATGGCGGTCAATAAAAACTTAGCGCTTTTTATATCTAAAATGTAGAAAGGTTACTGTTTAGGATTCGGGCAATGTTGATCGACAAAGTCCACAATCGTGTGGTAAACATTTCTCATCTTTCTGCTTTGCTCTTACTAATCAGTAGTTCACTGATGTGTTGATGCAAGTCAGAGCAGTAAAACATCCCAGAATTATGACAACCACCCATCAGAATTGGTTATTTGCCAAGTACAACTTGAAGTAGGAATGTAATTTTGCTGTGGTGCTACTTTAAGCATGGTAAAACGTTAATCTGGAGAGTCTGGTTAATAAGTAAAATCTCAGTATCCATAAAACCCAAGTGCAGTTTTATAACATGTAGGAAGTGTGGGGTGGTGTTTGTATGGGCCAGTCGCAAACTGTTCATTCAACAAACCCAGACAGAAGTCAGAGTTGAAGTCTGGTTCTTTGTGATGGAAATGTGGGCAATGGCCCCCATTCAGCAGCCTGTCAAAGAAGTCTGCATCTCCTTTGTAAGGCCAAACGAATGTTGGTTACATTGGGTGCATACACAAACACGGCTGATGTATGGTCAAGCAAGGTGGCGCGGTCTTGTCCGAGCTTTATCACACTTAGAAAGCATTCTCTCTGAGCACCATGTCTGTCATGTTTTTTTTTATTATTATTTATTTATATTTTAAAGAATGTAAAAAGGCAAATCTGTGATTAAAAACGGTGAGAGCGTGAGTCAGCGTGGCTTTAAATCCACCAGCTTTCCTGTTTTGTGAAATTTTTGAAAGTTATCGCTTGTTGTTTCTGGCTTTGCTGGTGAATGATTCTTGATAAGGCAGAGCAATGAATTTCCCATAATTTCTCAAATAATTGCTTCTAATCTTTGCTTTTTTTATGAATTACTCATCTAGTTTCCAAGAACATTTCCTCCCTCTGTTCACACAAGGCCATTATGCGCAACTCTCTGGCACAAGTTCCAGTACCAGGCTTAAGAGAAAGGTGAAGGCCACATCAGTCCCATCTGCAGTCGTACATGCGGCTGATGAGAAACGACTCAGGGCTATGAGTAAGCAAGCGAACAAGTGAGAGGGCCGTTGCTCTTTTGGAGAGGTATCGGGCTGCTAGAGAGTGGTTCTCACAGCTGCTGTGTTTTTGTCTAGGCTGAGGAGGGGTAAAGGTGCCCAAAGTGTAAGTCCCATTGCTGAAACCAAAGAAGCTGAGGAACGGTAATGGTGCAGAGCCTGCCCACACTTACCACTTCTTTTGGCCCACATACTGAGAAACTCCAGATCTGGCCACCAGAACATGGCCACAGCTCACACTTTGCGGGCTGCGTCTCAGGCGTGACTAAAGTCTGGCCGAAAAAAGACAAAATCCTTAACAGGAGTTAGATAAGATTTTTATCCTCTTGGCTGCATTTTAAATTAAATGCCAAAGTTTATATAAATCATAAATGTAAGCAGGTTACTTTTGAAGGTTAAAATCAAGAACCATGCACAATGATTTGGACTGTAAAAATATAAACAGTTTGCTACAAAGGCTTAGGACTACAATCACCATGAACAGTTTTACACTCGAGTCTTGTCAGTAAACAGATGATGATCTTAATGATGGAATTATAATGAATGGATGTTTTTTGTCATCCAGATGAGGATGGGTCCTTTTAAGTCTGGTTCCTCTTAAGGTTTCTTCCTCATACCATCTTAGGGTGTATTTTCCTTGAGACTGTCACCATTGGCTTGCTCATTAGGGATAAACTTAGACTAATTTAAACATTTTACATTTTCAATCTATTTCTATACAACTACTCTGGGATAATGTCCATTATAAAAGGTGGTATACATATAAAATGTAATTAATATGAATTAAATTAAATTGAAGTATATACAATTTATGGGCCAACGTTTTTTTTTTTTTTTTTTTTTTGGCATCGACTGATTCTGTACCAGAGTTACCTGAAAAGATTCAGCAAGTAAAATAAAAAAGTAAATTCCCTATACTAGTTAATGTATTAATCTGTGCCATTTATATTGTAGTTTTCACATAAATGGCACACTGTACTTTTACGCATTGAACTATAAAGCAAATTGTTTTTACACATATTGATGGTGTTAGCATGCTGTTTTAAATATTTTATTGCTGAACATATTAATTAAAAACATTTAGGAATCAATGCTCATCGTTTTATTAGCGTTTCCATGTAGCTTGTTAACTTTGCTGGTTATATATAATAAGACAGCAGCAAGGATTAGCTATTAGCTAGCTGCATTAACATTACCTCAGGTATTAGCTATTGCCCTTAGTAAAAGTCTAAATGCAGCATGTTATATTTATTTATTTTTTTTATTTTTTAAATCGGTCTAAAAATCATGTTTTCGATTAAAAAAAAAGATGGTTTAAAATTGTTTAAATTTATTGTATGCTAAATTAGCCAGGTATAAGCCTGCTTATTTGGATGTGGGTGACTTGGTGGATGATCTCCTGTTTCGACTGTTTGCATAATATTGCTGCATGTATTCAGGTGTGGTGATGATGGTGGGATTGCAACTATGTGGTTTTAATAATCTTCAAATATAGCAACAAATTTAAAATTGGTTTTAAATAAAAATTAAGTAGAGATGAGAGATTTAGGCTTGTTTGTGTCTTTATAGTTAGTTTTACAATAAGGCTATACAGTAATTATTTTCATACAGTACATCTGTCAAAATATTTCCACCAAACACCATACAAAAACTACTTTTCAAAACCAATATTTTTTGTAAGTTAGGTAAATTCTTGTGTGTGCATGTGGGAGGGGAGTGCATTTCTTCATCTGTTCTCCAAAGCCTTACTGACTCAATTACAGCATAATCAGGTTGATGGGCCTGAAAGCAGCCTGTCATGAAGGCAGGAGCTCTTGCTCGGTCGTGTGACGCTTCTCGCAGTGCTGTGAGAAAGCGGCGTCAGTGTGATAGAGGAACGGCGAGCCAGGCAAACAGCCTGGAGGCAGGGTGCATCTCCTGTGTTTTCTAGCTGCATTTCACTCCCCACCAAACTGAACAAACAGCATAATTCCTGCCTGCATTCCTCTGGGGATTGTCTTGTCTTTAAACAGAAGCACTTTCTTTTGTGCTGTGTTATTGGATAGTCCAGTAGTGAAAGAAGGCCATCCAAAAGAATAGGATTTTTTTCCCAATTTGGTGGTAGAAGCTCTGATCTATGAGCCAGCTGGTCATGGGCTTGTTAGAAATAGTGTGAAAAGTACTAAAAGGGTGTGTCTGGAAAGCTTCGAATTTATAGTGTAATTACGACCTCAAGAGTGAGACAACTGACAGACAGCATCAAGGCAGAGCCAAGGCACAGCAGCTGCCGTGAGAGTGCGCTGAAGTCAAGAGTGGAGTTATGGAAATGAAATGGAGCACATTGAAGCTACAGTCTATTTTGCATGTGTCTGCTTGTTGGGGAAGTTGGAGCCCAAGCTACAGAGGAAAGGGATATATGTGGGTTTACGTGGTTGGGGATTTGTCCATATCCGAGTGTAAGTGTTTTGAATCTGAGGCTGTGGGCTAGTCTTTGACGAGGGGTTGAGTTCACGGTCACAGCAGACCGAGATCCATCATTGCTTCTTTAATGACCTTGCTAATGACCTGAGTGGCCAGCAAAGCAGCTCGGCTTAAATGCACTTACAGACATCTTAGCCTTTACTTGACCCAACTCTGTTCAGTGGCTCTTTGTGACTTGTTTATTTATCATTTTTGTAGCCTAATGACATAATGGCCTGCCTGTTTTTGCTATTAATGTTCTAAGGATATCGCATGCACTAAAGCAAATAACACGAGCAGTGCTTCCAAATCTTGTGAAAGTACCCTATTTACTTGAAAAGATGTAGGCCAGTGGTAATCAGCACAGGATTCTCGGGCCACCATGAAAATGTGGCTTTTCTTCATGTCTGACATGGTCATGTGTTCTGTTTAGCAATACTTGGAGGATGCTTCAGTAAACTCGGTTCCTTTGTATTTATAGGTACATCTCGTGCACAAGTCATGCTGGCGTTGCTTGCACAGAAATGTATTATATGGTGCAATATTGTTGGGTTAATTGATAAATGATGTTTTACTACATTCAGTACAGCTTTTTATCATTTTTGAATTAGGCTACATTATTTCTTGAGTTATGATATTGTGCAAGACCATGACTGAAACACCAGGGGATACATAGCGGTTAGATGAGGACTCGTCATTCTGGAGGGAGAGAAAGACTTCTGCTTTTGGACCAGACAGGTAATATGACCACAAGAACAGAAAAGATGCTCCTCCTTCCCCTTTATCGATTTTGTGTGTGCGTGCGTGCGTGCGCGCAAGTGTGTGTGTGAGCGCGTGCACGCACACAGGAGTGCGAGAGTGTGCATGCTCTGTCTGGTGGCGTCAGCATGTCTTAATCAGCTCCCTGTCTGGGGGCTCTATGGATCTCGTTTCAGCCCTTTGCATCTTGGGTAACAGCACTCTCGTAGTCTGCTTGCTCCCTCTGGCCCCCGGCATCCTGTTCTCTATGACACAGAGGATGATGATGGGCTTTCGTTTTTCTGATGGAGACTGCACACAACAGCCACAGATCTAATTGACCAAGACCAAACCGTCTCTTTTTTCCCCTGAATGGGATACTTTTGTGGTTTTCTAGTTTTTCTAATTCTCGCACCCCAAGTTTGCAGCAAGCTTTCAAGTGAGCGTGTGATCAAGTAAGATCTGGGGTTGGGGAAATATTTGGCCTGCACAAGCCTTAGTCACTTTACCGGTAATATGCAATTATTTATGCCAGATCCATTTGCGGTTTCATCATCTCTCTAAACCCCACTCCGATCGTCCAGACTTGCACTTAATGTTGACAGCCCCTGCCCCCAGCCCTCTAACCCCCACCAAATACACACACACACACACACACACACACACATATAGAGGCATACACAGCCCTTCTTCCCTACATGTCTGCATGTCTGTCACTTCCTGTCTGAACAAGAATGGAATGATAGGAACGTCAAACTGCCAGTGAGCTTCTGGGCCCGGGCCTTTGCTGAATTCTCTCTTTCCTATGGGTTAAGTCGAAAGTCTAGACTGGGTTTTAATGATGGTCGCAGCTGGCCCCTCCACCTAAAAACTGTGTCATAGTGGCGAGTGCAGCCAGATCCCTGCCCCCAATCCTGTCCCGTATCTACTCCTTTCCTCCCCCAGCAGCAGTGGAAAGCCCAAGGTGGGGGGTGTCCAGCCTCCTAACAGCTCTTTAACAGCCCTCTAACAGCCTTTCTCCTCACAGGCTATTCGTGCTCTTTGTTCAGGCACAGTCAGCCCAGTCCCTCCTCATGTCTGCCTAATCTCCAAACAAAGGGCCAGTGTAAGACCACCAATTATGTGTATAAAAGAGCACACTCATTCACACCCCGTTTCGTGCCTTTCCCCCCCCCCATTAGATGTCGCGTTAGAACAACTGAAAAAGCACAATCAGAATTTGTGCCATATTTATAAAATAAAAAAAGGTCTGTCACCTCTTTGCGCTAGGTGGATTTATTAGCACTGCTTCTACTGTGACATTTCAGAAGCTTGCAGTGTCAGGGCTTTGCTCTGTTTACTGTCCATAGCAATTATATGTTAAGAGCTCATATGTTGACGTCACACTTATTTGTAATTACAGGAACATCAGTGATCTCATTTACCCTGTTTACAGCATGGTTGATGAAAACAATTTCTTCTTTTGTTGGTTATCAAGGCATTTTTAAATGTTTTTGGGACATCGGAGAGCTACAGCGCTTCTATTGTGAATATATGTGGTGTTTTTTTGAGAAATTTCACCACTGGACCTGACCACAGCCCATTCAGCAGCTGTACCACAGGCCACATACAGCCAGCACATATGTTTATGGTGTTTAAAGCAATTTCAGTTCACGCTACACCATAGTTTCAGAAACATGCATTTCATTGTCTGCATAGTTGCCCTTTAAATCTCTATTCAGTCAAAACCAAAAAGTAAAAAAAAATGCTTATAGTTTTATAGGAATGCAGCAGTAGCTGTTTCATGATGACTAGTCATGTGCCCTTCAGAGTAATTGGACCCCAAGCCTTTTTTTTTTTTTTTTTTTTTGGGTGAGGTAATGTAACTCTTATTGCTTTAGGCACAGTTTTCACAGACCCAATTTCACAGACCCAAACTGAGTGAGCCAGTACTTGAATCTTTAGTCAATATACAGAGGTGCAAAATTTCACTTAATGGTCGCCGCTGCACCCAAACACAGCCAAGTGTGCCAATACTTTAATCTTTCGTGAAAATACAGAGGCATTTGAGTGCAAACATTCCCAGATAAACACAAGGGGCCATGCATCTGTATCGCATATGTCTTTTGACACCATGTGAGAGGGCACTAGGTAGTGCGTTCAGGTTCCTGCTTGCATCCTATGGAGTGTGTAAAAGGTGGAAAGGCAACCGTTTTGGATTTGACCCAGATGGTGGCTGATTTTACTTGGGTTACAGAAGGAAATGATTAATAGTTTAGATAGTAGCCTAAAATGATGCTACCTCCTAAATTCATCTGTAAAAAGCATTAGCACTCACTTCTAGCCTTCTAATGAACTGATTTTATGAACTGTGTGACTGCATTTTGACTCGTCAGTCATGTTTTCAGAGCCACCCATATATAACAGCTCAGCTCACATTGTATCTGGGCATTAAAGGTAACCAAATTCATCGGTACTTGATGGACATTGTGCCAGCAGAGAGGATTGTGGGTAAATTGCTGTGCCAAGCCATGCATCCCGATGGAAAAGCACTATATTAGTGCAGTGATTAGGAGGAAATGGCACGGAGTTGTTTTTCCAACTTATCTGGGCCTGGTCACCTCGGTGCAATATTCAGGAAATTCCTGGTGCATGTGAACAGTTAACTTGGATCTGCTCCACTGACGGTTACTGGCAGTACACTTTTTTATGCTTTAAAGAACAGCCATTCAATGATTACTGTGTACACACACGCTCCTACCCTCCCTCCTTTATCTCTTTCTCTAAGCATTATTGACATGACTGTTTAAATATTCAACACTGTCAAAGCTCTCAAATGAGATGAGTCAACAATAGTAACAAACACTCTCGCTTGTACACATATGGACGGGTGTGGTCAGGCTGCTTCTGTGTCATCTCTTGTGCAATCAGTGTGTGAAAAAAATGAGCAGGAAGTGCATTGGAAAAGATCAATTTAAACCCGGCCTTGGGAGTCCAAAGTGTGAAAGCAAGTAAGCAAAAATAAGAAGCGAGTGTGCGTATGTACAAGTTTATAAACGTGCTGTGGAGGCATTCGATTAATATAAGGCTTGTACAAACATCAGAGCCTGAAGTGTGTTGACAAATTAAGATGTAGAGAAGTAGGGATTGCAGTTTAGCGGTTTTGCAAAGGAAAGGTTTATTTTTTTTGTTTGTTTTTTTTTAAAACCATATAAGTCACACACAGCCACTTTTGAGTCTTGTTATTTTTGAAAGCCAGTGCAATTTGTCCTAAGTGGCCCACCATTGTTGGTGGCTGAGCCCTGGGTCTGATAAGAGCAGGGTGTGAGTGAAGCGTGACAAGCAGACCTGCCCCCCCAATGACCTCAACCTCCTGCCTGAGCCGCCCCCGGGTGCCAGAGGCGCCGGGGCCGCTCTCTAATCCCACTCGCTCTGTCAGCTCGGCTGACTAGGGAGGCAATAATTCACGCCAGCGATGAGTGATCAAAAATAGAGTTCGAAAACATGGCATGCATGCCAGGACAATGGGCCTGGTCTGTTTGAATGTCCTTGAAAATCAAAGTCACTTGTTAGGGTGTAGGTGGTAGCTCGGTCATTAAGGCATTGGACTTTGGATCGAAACGTCACACGTTCAAATCCCGTGGCCACTGCTGGGCCCTGGAGCAAGGCCCTTAACCCTCCCCTGCTAAGTTGTTAGTCACTCTGTATAAGAGCGTCTGCCAAATGCCGTAAATGTAGGTGATATATATGAGAACATGCATATTTTAAAACGAAGTGGAAAACAAGACTTCTAGGCTCAATTCTTTTTTCTTTTTTGCTACTGTGCATGCGTTAGCGGTGTGCTGCAGTGTGCTTCTGCTTTAGTCTGTTTGGGTTCATCTGCAGTGGCGGATTCGGTTTCATGTTATGCAGACTGGTGGTAAACTGGTGCCTGCGTTCATGGCCTCCGCTTGAACTAACAGTGACACCTACTCAATTGCACGCCGGGTGTTGTTGGTTTTGCATGCCCCCTGGTGGCAGCATGCATGCACCTGCAATGGCATTGTACTGAGATCAAGAGTTTATCATGAAAAAAAAATCTAGTAAAATATGTCCAGCTTGTTGTCAGATAAGCAAGTTATTTTTTAAATTTTTTTTTGTTGGCACATGATACTTTAGCATTATCTTAATCACTTATTTACTGTGTAAGTATTTTTTCCTGTTTCCGGTTTTATTTTTAAGAGTCAGTTTAATGTTGGTACGTTTGTCTGGGATTTGCTGTGAATGTAAACTGTAAGTAAGAAGAAGCAGCCCCTTTTTATTCACTTTTATTTGTATTTTTTTTTTTCTTTCAGCTCTGAAGTGTAACTGTACTAACTGTGAAAAAAGTGGCTATGAGTGTGAGACAGATGGAGCCTGTATGGCCTCCACCTCCTACATTAAAGGCCAGGAGCAGCATGTGCGCATCTGTATTCCACACGCGAGTTTAATCCCACCTGGTCAACCCATCTACTGCCTGAGTGCTGAGGGAGTGCTCAACACACACTGCTGCTACACAGACTACTGTAACAGCGTTGACCTGCAGGTCCCAAATGGTGAGCAGCTCAGGAGATATTGGTTTTACTTGATGAAAAGGTTGCTTTTTGTATCTATCTCTGAACAATATTTTTACTGCTGCACTCTTTGTAACAGCTTTAGTACTTAACCAAATTTGGTTTGTTTTCATCTTCAGGGGTTCCTGAGCATGAGAGATGGACAGACACTGCTGGCAGCTGGGGTCCAGTGGAGTTAGTAGCAGTCATAGCAGGTCCAGTCTTTGTTTTTTGCCTGTTGTTGATCGTTGGCGTCTTCCTGTACCAGCACCACCAGAGGAACTACAACCACCGGCAGAGGTTAGAGGTAGAAGATCCTTCATGTGACCACCTTTACCTAGCCAAAGACAAAACCCTGCAGGACCTCATATTCGACTTGTCCACCTCCGGCTCAGGATCCGGTTAGTCCAATTTCATTTGTTCACAATTCAGTGTGTTTGTTTCAGGACTTGTGTGACTTCTGTTTTGCTGCCCATCCTGCAGGTCTACCTCTGTTTGTACAGAGGACAGTAGCAAGGACCATCGTGCTACAGGAAATTATAGGAAAGGGTCGCTTTGGGGAGGTGTGGCGGGGAAAGTGGCGAGGTGGAGATGTGGCCGTAAAGATCTTCTCTTCCAGAGAGGAGCGCTCCTGGTTTCGCGAGGCTGAGATCTACCAAACGATCATGCTCCGACACGAGAACATCTTGGGCTTCATCGCTGCAGACAACAAAGGTAAAAGTCTGCAGACAAATTCCACGTTTAAAAAAAATATGCAATACGATTATTTCTGATTTGTTCTGATTCCTTTACTTGTTTTTTCCGCATGTAGATAATGGCACGTGGACTCAGCTGTGGCTGGTCTCAGACTATCATGAACACGGCTCTCTGTTTGACTACCTGAACCACTACTCTGTCACCATTGAAGGCATGATCAAGTTGGCGCTATCAGCTGCTAGTGGTCTTGCACACCTGCATATGGAGATCCTTGGCACGCAGGGTATATACCGATCCAGAATCATACACCTTTTTGAATTATTTTTTTTGCCCATTATGTTTGTATATACACTTATATTATACGTTTATATGGATTTGGCTTTTTAATTTTTTTTTTTAGGAAAACCTGGCATTGCACACCGAGACCTCAAATCTAAAAACATCCTAGTAAAAAAGAATGGCACCTGTGCTATAGCCGACTTGGGCCTGGCTGTTCGCCATGAGTCTGTCACTGATACTATTGACATTGCCCCTAATCAGAGGGTGGGCACCAAGAGGTACTGTCCCAGCGATTTTAACATGGTGAAATTGTTTGCTCTGATTTATTCTAAATGGCTTAAATCAACACAACACATCTGCATTGTTTTACAGATATATGGCCCCAGAGGTGCTGGATGAGACAATCAACATGAAGCATTTTGACTCTTTTAAGTGTGCTGATATCTATGCATTAGGACTGGTTTACTGGGAGATCGCAAGAAGGTGCAACACTGGAGGTAAGAGCATGTAATTAAGCAATAAAGAATTACTAAGCTGAGGTGTGTCGCAGTTACGTGCCGTTCATGCAGTCGCTGAGCTAAAACACTTCTGGTTGTTGTTGCAGCGCAATATCCAGTCCAGCTGAACTCCGTCTTAACCCTTGTGTTCAGTTTACAATTAAAATGGGTGGATTTCAGATGTTTCTCCACTACCACATTTATATTAGGTTGTTTATATTATTAGATATTTGTTTAGCTTCTTTCTGAGTTCATTCAACTTGAATTAAGATTTTCCTTGTGCTCATATTGAAGATGTTATGATTTTTAGTGTTGTTCCAAGCATGGTTTAGTCATCAGCGACAGTAAATCAAATAGTTTCAGGAAAGCGAGTCGTGACTTGACTTTACTGTTTGCTTCATTCCAACAGGAATCCATGAGGAGTACCAGCTGCCATACTATGACCTCGTACCCTCTGATCCTTCCATAGAAGAGATGAGGAAGGTTGTGTGTGACCAGAGACTGCGGCCCAATGTGCCCAACTGGTGGCAGAGCTACGAGGTAAAAACCCTGTTCAGCACACAGTAATGTTTAATATCGACGTCCTTTTAGTTCGGATTATTCTAAAAACATTATATTTGTGTGTCTCTTAAGGCCTTGAGGGTGATGGGGAAGATCATGCGCGAGTGCTGGTACGCTAACGGAGCAGCCAGACTCACGGCGCTGCGCATTAAGAAGACTCTTTCACAGCTCAGTGTGCAGGAGGATGTCAAGATGTGATTCACGGACAGGCTGCATTGCCGTGAACCGTGCTAGTCTGCTGCTCCCCTCCCCTTCAGAGACACACACTTGGAGCGACCTGCTAGTTTCAGACACCGTTTTATACAGTTGTGACAGGGACTACCTCACCTTTTTAGCCAAAACTACTGAGCTTAAGGCCACTCCAGCTGTTCTTCAATCACACCATGGGCTCCCAGTCTGTCTGTGTCCACCTCAGTCATGTCGACGCTACACGCCTCTGCTGCATGGGCTGATCGTTTCTAAGGCAGGATTAATTCATTAACTGTGATGGGACTTGTTTTGTGTGTGGGGGTGGGGGGTTTCTTACTGTCTTGCCTTTGAATATGGACAGTCACGTACTAAAAAGCATGGATGTATATGCTTTTTTTTTACTTTGGGTCTCTCCTTTGGCTCATGCAGTATGTTGTATTCCGAATTATAGTCTGTTCTCCACTGTGGTGGTGGGATCGTGTTTTCTGAATTTGATCAGCGTTTAGTATAGAACAAGCATAAAGTAAAGGAGCTGCGACACTACGAGATGCCAGGCTGTCGTGTAATTCCTCGCCGTCCCACTATTAAAGGAAATCGGTTGCATTTAGGGAGTTAATTTTTTTTAGCTGAAAAAACGCTCCTGTGAATCAAGACTCTTATTTAACAAATAATTAATATTGTGACCTAGACTTAGTTACTGTACCAAATAAAAAGGCATGCTTCTTATAAGTGGTAAGGTTTATGTGCAGTTGACTGTTTAATAGGGAGCTTTTTTCTTTTTTCCTTTATCCCCAATGTATTTATTTTTTTCTTCTGTATATGTAATGTAGCTGTTGAGGACACTGTGAGATTAGTGCTTATTCAGGTTATGGCCATTAATGATTCTAATATATATAATGCTGTGCAAACATCAAGTTCATGGCAAGAAATGTAGCATTATCATTATCATTATCAGCATTTTATTTTTTTAATTTTTTCTTTTAAATCCCTTACATGTTTGAGCATGTGCTACACCGAACTGGTCTCCTATCAATAGGATTTTATGAACTGCACTATTGTTCCTTTGGGGAAGTGGCAAAAGGTGACGGATCGTGCCACTTCAGAAAGCATCCTGTAAATGGTTCATGTAAAATAATGCACCAGTCTATCTGCTTATTTATAATGGATCGTTATAATCTACAGCTTTCTATGCTCTAGTTTCAAGATGTATTTTATGTTTTAATTCAACTCGATGGGAAGGTACTACTGACTACTCAGTTCTTTGCATGAAAGAAAAATCTCTCTAAATGTTGTAGGTTTTGTAGATATGCGTTTAGGATCCGAGCAGCATCATGTGCCAGTGTCTGATTTGTCTGATCTATATCTGAAATCTACACTTGATGGTCCCAGTTTGATTTGTAGATTTATTTGCTTTGAACAGAAAGTGTGCGTGCGTGCGTGCGTGTGCGCGTGCGTGCGTGTGCGCGTGCGTGCGTGTGCGCGTGCGTGCGTGCGCGTGTGTGTGCGTGCGCGCGCGTGTGTGTGCGCGCGCGTGTGCTCTCCTCCAGGCTTTGGCTTGGCTGTTGAAAAGGCCATTCAAGGTCTAGAACAGTTGAATGCGGATGCTGGATGAATGCACACAGTTGTTATATAATGAATCTGTCTGCAATCAGTGTTTTGAGTAAAGATTAATACAAGGGTGTCCATAGAATCAGGATAACATGAATTTGTCCAGGAATTCTGAGTCTTAAACGGGGTGCTTGAAAGAAAACAAACACACTGATTTGTCAACACTAACTATGTAACACAAGGAGGTTGGGTTACGAATCATGCGTTCTTTCGTCTTTATACAAAACTCATGCTAGTATCCATTTTACCAAAACAGTACTGTACAGAAAAGAAAACTCGACTGTAAAGAGTAATGTGAGTAAGTGTAAACTTCCTACTTTTTTTTTATCACTACGATAGTCATTTTATTAACATTCTCTGAGTCAAGCACTGGAATTTTGACTAATGGAAAGGAAAAATTGACTTGTCACCACCTCCTTTTATTTATAACTCTCTTGTGTTTCCCAGCTGGAATTTGATTTTGATTGTAAGACATACTGCATACTCTTATATTCGCAAAAGAATTCTCACACTACAGGGAATCTTGCAGTAAATGTTTGTCAGGATGCTCACTGGAAGAATCACACTGGTGTGTAACTGCTCTTGTTTGGTTAGTCACTAAGACAAAGATGCTGTAATTGAAACCATATGTTAAAACCCATGCAAATTCTTTTCGGAGATTTCATTGAAATTGTACATAATACATTTTGTTTTCTTATCTTCATGTCTGTGTTTCTTTACTTGAGAGATAAAAGGTTTAAGATAAAATCTGGTTTCCACCGATACTTAATCTTTTATTTGAATGGTTGACCGATTACGTGTTTATAACTCAAAATTGCAACAAGAAAGGAACTTAATTGTGTTGAGGAAAGTTAAAAAGACAGATTAGCAACATTTTTATAAGTCTCCACCCCATAATAAATGCAAATTTCTTGTAGAACCCCTGATAAAACAATCAGTTTCCAGCAAAACCTGACTGAGAAGATCTGATGAAGAAAGCTAAAGAGGAACCAGATTCAAACTGAACCCAGTCCTCATTTGGGTGACTACCAATAGTATTTATACTATAAATATATTGCATATTCTATATGTACATTCATCAGGCATAACTTTATGACCACCTGCCATAATATTGTGTTGGTTCCCATTTGGTGGCCAAAACAGTCGTGACCTATCGAGCATTAACTTCTTCAGCAGTTTGAGCTACAGGTTGTTGGATTGGACCAATGACCTAACCAGCTGACCAATACTGACCAGCGCAGCCTGGGATCACCACACAAGAGCTGCAGTTTTGTAGATGCTCTGTCTCACTTGTCTAGCCATCGCAATTTAGCCCTCGTCAAACTCACTGAAATGCTTATGCTTGCCCATTTTTCCTGCTGCTAATACACCAACTTTGAGGACAAAATGTTCACTTGCTGCCCAATATATCCCATACGCTTACGGGTGCTATGATGAGCGTTATTCACTTTACTGGTCGCAGTTTTATAGTCAATTTTATGCCTGATCAGTAGAGCCTGATACTATACTACTAAATATTATGGATAGTTACTCTACTGTAAATATATTAAACAAGTCGAACAGCATTAAATCTGTTGAACAGCGGCTCAGTGAATGAGTTTTGAGTCGGTGGAACATCTTTATGATTACGGCAGCAGCTTTTAATTACAAATCAAAAATATTAAATTTTACAATAGTTTTTGTCTCGTGTTCTTTAGGTCTTTTGAAATTTTTGAACTAAATAAAAAGATCCTACCAATACAATATACTACAACTACACTTTTTTATACACTATATGGACAGCTATATGTAGTTCTTCCCCCAAAGTGTTACCAGAAAAATCACATAATTGTATAGGATGTCCCTGGATAATAATGTATAATTAAAGTTTCTCTTAATGAAGTTCATGACCATATGCTCCAAGAATTGGAGAGGAAAATCCCATAATGGTCTGCCATAGAGCTCCGATCCCAAACCTATTAAACATTTGGAATGACGAGATACTGATGTACCTCATTCTACATCAGTACCTGACTTTAGTAATGCCCTTATGGCTGAATGAGCACAAATCTCAAAAAGCACACTCCAAAATCTAGTGAAGGATCTTCCTGTGTTCTTACTGCACGAAAAATATGATGTTTAAAAAGCACCGAAATCGTATGATCAGGTCTCCAAGACAGTGTATATTAACTCCTGCTCATGATTATTAGTCATAAGTTGGCTGCACATGCTACTGCAGCTTGCTAAGTTAAAAGATCAGCAGGATGAAACAGGCTGTATTTAAAATGCATTTTATTTTTCTTTACAAGAAATAAAGCAAAGACAAAGAAAACAAGAGAAAAGGGTAAGGGGCAGCTGTATATAAAGTGATGCAACCTCTGTCATCAAAAAAATATGTACAATTCAAAATTATATCCATACAAAACATGCCACATACAATAAAAATGTTTATCTTCCTCAAAGTAGCTCTGCTGTACAGATGCAGCATCTTTTCTTAAAAAAAAAAAAAAAAAAAGGCAACTAGAATTAAAAAAGAAAAAAAACAATGTTTTTATTAAATTAATTGATATGCAGGGAGACCTTAAATTAATATAGTACAACTCAGAAGGTAGGAGGGGGGTTAAAAAAGAATCCAGTGAGTGTCTGAAAGTTAAAAATGTCAAAATACCCACGACAAATACAGTTCACCAGTTCTGCTATATTAGTCTTCAGGAGAAGCATGCGCACGACTTCAGAGTGAACCTTTGTATCCTAACCGTTTTGGTATTAAATGTTGAATGTGGAAATCAAACCATACACTGCCATTTTACAAGTTATATAGAACACATTCACTTCTACAAGGAGGGGAAAAATGAGACACTCACCATTTGATACACAAAAGAAAGAAGGAAAAAGAAAGAAAACCCACTTGGTAACCAATTCCCAATTCAAGGACCAGATTCAGTTTATCAGGTATTTCATTAGCTGTAGCATAAATAATATTAAAAGAAGAAATCTATGTGAACAATTACATAAATACACATACGCTATGCACCATTCTACCATTTGTCTTCCGAAACAGGGGCTATTTGCATGGTGAAGTATCAGGATTATTATCGAACGCGAATTTCCGTCTCAGATTTCTCATTCACCTCAAACACTCATCCAGATCATTGGTGAACACACGATAACCATCAATATTTTGTATATGTCTGTATATGGTGTTATAGCAAAAAAAAAAAAAAAGGCTAATAGAAAAACAGGTAAATGAGCAAAAAAACCCAAAACTGAGTCATATACATATCAAGATATTACTTCGGTTTTTCATTTACATATATTTATAGATATATACACATTTAATCTTTCTGATAAAATGATATCCAGTGGTTTCTCTTATTCCATCAATTTTATTTCTCTAGAATTTTGATTTTATTCATTAAAAAGGGGTCGGATAAACAGCTTTTGCCCCCCAATATATACAGTTTGTACAAGTTGCATTACTTTTTAATATGAGGTCATACATCTGGGGAGGAAGGAACAAAGTTATATGCGGTTTGTGGAGACTTTGTTCGGCTCCCTTCTCTGAAGATTAACAATTTTTTTTTTTACTTTTTTTTTTCTTTAATTACTTTAATATGAATGAAAAAAATGCCCTTTTTGAAGTCTTTCTCAGCCTTCGCTTCAGCCTCAAGAAGACAGTGCCAACAGTTCTCACACCACATTACAGGTTATTATACAGCCTCCCTGTGCTCTGGCAGAGAAAGGCTCACTACAGTAAGTTTACAACAGTCCACTAAGTATTACAAAGAGACAGATATTATAAGGAGTTGCTTGGAGTGATAGGATGGAAATCTAAAAAAACATGGGCTACTGAGAATTAAAAATGGAGAACATGGCAAACAAAATAGTAGTCTTGCATCATAAATTACAATTTGTTAATCTAGAGCCTCAAGCGTCAATATTTGTCAGTTGAGGGCTGCTGAATTGAACAATCATCTGAAAAGAAATAATGGAGAAAAAAAAACAAAAAACAAACACTCAAACAGCACCCCACTTCACTTGAATATCATTCTATTACTCACTCTGTCTGGGTATGAGTGGATTTGGTTGTGCGCTTAAATAAAAGAAAGAATGGGGAAAAAAAGAGAGAGGAAAGCATGATTTCTAGATGCAAGTAGGCAGACAGGAAGGAAAATGGCTACATGAGAACTACAGTCATTTAGACTAGGTGGCTTTGTAGACACCCATTTGGTTTTTGATTGCTCTGAATAATGCATGATCGTGCTGAAAAGACGTAGAGGCTCTGTCGTTGTGTATTGTGATAAGTTGCAATGGCTCACTACTGTAAATAAGAAGCAACACAGAGAGGAGCAAACCAGCTGCTTAAAGTTTCCCTGCTTCAACCAAGAAAGGTGACTGCCATGAAAACATTCCTCTCCTTCCCCTTCCCACAGTAGCACTCAACAGTTTAATACAGAGCAGTCCCTTCCCACAAACTTAATGAGGTAGACTGGGTCAACCAAACCCACCTTTAAACTCAATATAATAAAACATCTGGTGCCTTTTTGAAGCCACAGGTCAAACAGTATTTAAACTTTATATTATCGTACATCTTGTTCACAATAGGTACAGTTCTGATCTGAGCCACTCCAGGATTGTCTTGCCAATATCCATTTTGTCAATCTTCATTGCTGACTTGATGGGAGAGTGTTGTTCTGGGGTGACAAGGTGAAAGAAAAAAAAAAAATACAACAAAAACAAGTAAAAAAAAAAAAAAAAAAAACCCAAAAACAAAAGGATAGGTCCAAAGATAAAGTATTAGTTTGTTTTTGAGTACTTGAATGGCTTTAATCAAACTTTCTTCACTGAGTTCTACCCTAAGTGTATTGATATGATACAGAATCAGACATTTTGGTAGATGTAGAGAGGATTGATTCCAGCCAGCTTATTGGAGAAGAACAGTAGAAGAAGTAGGAAGGAGGTGCTTTTGGCAGAGGCGAGTTTCAACAAGAAGATTCAAGCAAACAGTTGAGCTCATCAGAAAATGAGTTGTAGCTTTAAACGTTACTCTCTTCAAAGCTTTGGCTCCTAATGCAAATAACAAAAGTCTTTTCAATCAGCTGATGGAGAGTAAACTTTTGCCCTCCTCTTGTTTCAGAACAGCTTATGATCTGGGTAGTAATGTTAAAACGAGGCTTTGGCGCAGAAGAGTTCTGGCACCAGGGAGGCAAAGGCATGTTTTGCACATTCTCTCTCCCTGTTAGTTCATCCACTTTCTGCAATTCCAGGCTCCGCAATGGCAAGGGATCTTGTGCTGATCGTCCTCGAAATCAAACTGATAGTCGTATGTCAGCTAATATTCCATGAGGGGGGGAGAAGAAAGAACAGATATATTTAGAAATCAGTACACAAAATGTACGTGACATACATCACATAAAGCAATTACAGAGTGTACCACGCATGATGCCTACCTCCTCACCCTTGGGGATTCTACGACTGGAAATGATGATGATCTTGTCCTCTTTGTCAAACGTCACAACTTCCGCAACACAGTTAGGTGCACAGGAATGATTCACATAGCTGGAAAAGCACATATACAACCAATTGAAATACAATTACTAAAAACCTCAATATTACAAGATAGAGAAATACTGGTATTTTGGGCATCTTACCGAGCGGGGCCGCCAGTGAGGGTGGCATCTATTACATGCTCGTTATTGATGCGAAACATGTAGATCCCACGATTCTAATTCAGTATGATAATGCAGAGTTCAGTTAATGCACTTTTTCTTTTTTTCCCCCTCCATAAAAAAAAAAAAAAAAAAAAACAGCCATCAACTCAACTATGTTGTATTAAACTTCACCAACCTGCTCTTCGTAGATCTTCTCCCGTCGATTTGCCACCTCATTACGAATGATGGTACCAATGTACTCTATGACCATAGTGTGTTTTTCCAAGTCTTTAGCTGCATACAAGCCTAGTCCCTGTATACGGGAGCGAGCCAGGTACACATTGTTCTTCCATTCGGTCTTCAACCTCCTGTACTGTGAGGACTTGGAGTGAACAAACTGCTTGCTGTAGGGTGTGTTGATTTCTCCTGTAAATGTGCTCTGGTAGGCTTTGGACATACTTGTGCTATTCAATGTATGGGGCCTAGAAAGGAAAAAAAAAAATTTACTTCAGCTCATGTTTGCATGAAGAAGGAAATGTTGCCTCTTAAATTAAACTGTAAACTACACACAGATTAGTCACCGTTAAAAGATGCTAATGCTACACCCTTACCGTTTGCAGTGTGTCAGAATCTTGGGCTCAGAGCGTGCACAACCAGTAGGATTTATCATAAGAGGAAGCTCCATGAGAGGATGGCGGCCATATCTAAACATGTAGTTTTGACAGTTCTCCACTCCTGGAAGCTGCAGTGTAAAGCAATGTCAAATTTAACCTTATAATAAACATCTGTAATGTGTAATCAGATCATTTGAACGTTTGAAATCATTTCTTACCGACTCAGTAATGCGCATTACTGCATGAACAGTAAGTCCATACATTTCCTCCCCCTTTACGTGCTCTGTGAAGAGCTTCAGCATGACTGCGTCTTCACGCAGCTTGGCAACTTTCTGCACAATGCTGTTCCATATGCCTAATATTTGATAAGAGCGCATAAGAATCAGAACAAGGAGGAAGATATTTGCAATAATTTTTCCTCATACTCTGCAAACATCTTACCATCTGGACTGCTGTCCCGGAAGTGGAGATCTTCCTGTCCATGCTCCAGTACACGCACTTCAAACAAGGGTTGACCATCCTGTTCACTGATGCGACACCGATAGCGACAACGTCGGTTTGGCACACGGGTGCTCCAGTAGATTCGTGTGGCCTCGTAACCTGCAGGGAAGATGGCAGTGGGCGAGTGGAAAGCAGCCATCTGCGAGGGTAGGAGCTGACCCACAGCATGAAAGATGAGCCCACCAACTCGGAAGAGGTGTATTCGGTCACCACGTTGTAGGATGCTGGCAATCTGCTTTACTTCATCTCGCTCGATATAGACTCTACGGAAAACGGCAAAGTTGCTGAGTTCCTCCTCGCTGGGGCCTTTTAGCTTGTGCTGGGTACACAGCATGGTTTTGTCCTTGAAGAACATACAGCGTGCTCGGATGGCACAGGCAAAATGGTAGACATTGGGGCAGCGAAGACGATTACAGCTGTTGGTGGCGCCAGTCTTCTGACAGCACGCACAGCGCGTGCGAAGCCCACGGCGAAGGGCAACTTCGACATTGATGAGTGCTCCGCCCTGCGTCTCATAAACCTCAGTAGACCACAGGGCGCAGTTAAGGTGCACCCACAGATCTACATCAATGTTAAGAAGACGAGCTGGACCATCAGTAGATCCATCGCCTTCCTCGTGGCAAAAACAGCATTTGCGCTTATCACGTGGCAGCTTGTCTGGTCTGAGCGTGATTCGCAGGCGCTCCATGAGTTCAGACACCTCTCGACTGTTCTCTTTCTTGGAGCTGCCCTTACGGATGGTGATGATAAAATGAAGACGCTTCCAGCGCACACCTTTCCATTTCTTGATTTTGTGAGGCAACTCATCGTCCTCTGAGAAAGGCCTGCGCTGTTTAATGGGTTTGGGTGAGATCTCAATTATCAGTGACTCCTGTGATACTGCAGCAAAGACAGAAACAGAAGCTGCATCCTCAGGTGGAGCCACTGGAGGGGCTAATATAACCTCCTCAGCCTCAATCTTAACAGGAACACACTGATCTGTTGATAAAGATTCACTTGGTGGCTCTGTTTTAATGGGAGCACTAGGGCTAGAAGAACAGGATGTCTTGAGCTGAACAGGAGGCTCTGGTTCAGGGTCTGGTTGAGCAGGAGGGTCAGACTGAATGACAGGTTCAGGTTCAGCACATATTGATGCTGGTGGTAGAGGAGGAGGAGGAGGAGGTGATGGTGGTGGAGGTGATGGTGGTGGGGACGCCTCAACAGGAATAATGGGAAGATGACGGACATCAAGGTCTGAGACGTTGGTCATGTAACAGTGCTGCGCTGGTTGATCCTCTTGCGCTGTATATTCCTGGGAAAATAAACAAATTCATTACAAACTTTTTTTGGGAACTTATTATAAACATGAAAGAAATGATGATTAGCATCACACTCTGACAGCCAACCTGTTTGATCAGAGACAAAATGTCGACTTGCTTCTTTAGAGTACAGCCTGGTAAGGTGACATCAAACTGCTTAAGCCATTCAGCATCTTGGTTTGCAGATGGATCAGTCTTTACATATAGGGGTTCTAAATTCATTCCATTCATAAAGGAAATAAAACATTTGTAAAAAGCAAGCTGGAAGAAAACCAACTAATAGTTGGTGCTCATAATACTTTAGTCCAAGTCTCTAAAATACGGTCAATTAGAAACCACAGAAGAATTAATTGCACAGTTCCCAATTAACTCAGATAAAATTCTGACAGGCATCAGTTACCTGGGTTGGAGGAGTCAGGTGGTTTCCCAGGTCCAACACCACCTACACTACCAGGAATGCGGGGGAAAGCCACTTCATAAGACCCAGGCATACGCATTTGCAGCAGTTGAGCAACTGCCACCATTACAGAGTTCAGATTCTGATGAGAGAACAAGTGAGCTAAGGTTAAAAAAAAAAAAAAAAAAGATAATCGACTTGGGAAGCAAATTTAAACCGTATAAATACCTTGGCTGCATTTGCTGAGAGAGTAAAAGTAACAGACACTTCATTGCTCTTGGTTTTATCCCAGGATCCAGATGAGGAACCAGGCTTTCCATCTACTGCCTCAAATGGTTTTGTTTCTATAAAACCTGAACATTAGGGTAAAAAGATTAGATGGCTCAATCATATGTTCACAGGACAGCTGATATGTGTTACAAATCACAGCAAGAGGAAGATTGTAACCAAGCATACTAGGGATAGAAGAGCATGGAATCATGGGAATAACAGGAGAAATGGCTCTATTTTCCTCCTCTTCTTTAAGTTCAAATAAGTGAGGGAAGCGCGATGTGTCGTCGCCCAGCTGGCTTTCAGGGGATGATGCAGGAACGATGGTGTCTGGAACATCACTATCATCATCACTCTCCATCCTGGAAGTAATGCATCAATAAGTATGTCATCATTATAGAGACTTTTTATTTTATTTATTTATTTATTTTTTCAACACAATGCAGGTGTGAAGAAATGCTGTTAGTAAGAACGCTCTCAAAAATATATATTATAATTGTTTATTAAGTTACAGAACAAAACTGGTGACTACTATTCGGTTTCAATTCTTCCACTTGCAAAAAGTCAGGGATTTCGCAGGATTACTGTCAGGTGTATGATTAACCAATTACACCAACACAGTCATTAACTGAAACAAAAACAGCTGTATAGGAGGTTTAAAACTGGTTGAGGAACAGCCAAAATGGTAGGTATACTGCATCAGCAAGGTCTCTCCCAGGCAAAGATTTTAAAGCAGACTTGGAAACAAGGCTAAGTATCTCAAAAATGCATAAAAATATGGGAAATATGGTGCGGAAAAATATCAGCAAGTGAGCATATGCTATTCCTAAACCTTTTTAAAATGTTAAATATATGACTGTAGCAGGAGGCAGTTCGCCAAAGAGCTGAAGAACAGAACAATAATAAGTGCCTGAAAACAACAGCCAAGCATGATGGAGGTTCCTTGCAAGTTAGGGGCTGCATTTTTCCAAATTGAATTGAAGATTTGGTCAGAATTAATAATGTCCTTGATGCTAAGAAATACACTGTTATTTATCCTTTATTTAACATAATCAGGGAAGGGTCTGACTGGCCCCAAATTTATTCTGTAGCAGAACAACCCCAAGCATACACCCAATATCATCAAAAAAAATCTTCAGCATAGAGAAGAAACAGGAGTCATAGAAATGAGTCTTAGGACTTGAGAAAAGGATTTGAGGAAGTCTAAATCCACAGATGATGGTTAGTTCTGCAAGATGTTTGGAACAACCTACCTACTGATTTCCTCCAAAAACTGTACCAAGAAATGCAAGTGTACCTAGAAGAATTGATGCTGTTTTGCGATGCCGTTTTGCAAAAGGTGGTCACATCAAATATTGATATGATTTGTATTTATCTTCTGGTCATTTACTTTCTATTTTGTTAATTGTTAAAATATTAACACTTCTATTTTTGAAAGCATTCTTACTTTACAGCATTTTTTCCACAAGTGCTAAAACATTTGCACAGTACTCCGTGTGTGTGTGTTACACAATAAGGTGAATATTCTTTCTGAATGTATTACTGCATACCTCACATCTTCATTCTGATTATGTGGTGGAGTGGGAAGTGCTGCTAGTATGTCTACACTCTTCACTTCTTCAGGAACAGGGTCTAAAGTGTAGAGAAAAGGTATTTTCTTTGAACAATGAGATTCAGTTTGACACAAACTATTGAATTAAACCATTATATCAGCACGAATTATTAACCTGTGCTGTCCTCTTTAGATTTCCTCTCTTTTTGGTTTTCTGCTAGTTCATCTACTGCAGTCACTCCATTCAAAAGCTTGTGTTGCACAGAAGGAGGTGGAGTTGGGGGGAGAGACGAAGGTGGTGTTGGTGGATTGCTGAGGTTATTCTAATTGAAAAGGAAAGTAAAATTAAACAATAATAAAAACAGGTAAATACAATTTATAATCCACCAGACACTGACAACACAATAGTTGTTCATATTAGCATGAAATTGTACCTTAGTAAGAAGCTGGGAATAGTAGTCAGGAATATTGTCTATTACTGCGTTTCCAAAAGATCCTTTCAATTGCGTTTTTCCATTAACTGGACTGCTGCCAAATGGAGCAAACAAATCCAGGCTAGCGGTAATGGATGGCTCCATCAAAGGAAGAAGAGACAGTCCCTGAGAGGTTTTGAGGAGGGGAAAGTTGATTACTAAATAGTGCACAATCTTGGGATAATCAAGTGCTCCATAACAATTAGTGCTGTAAATCTATTGTACGTTAACCATAAGTGCAATATTGGATTTGCTTTCTTAAGCCTGCAATATTCAAGTGAACACAATCAGTGGTGTAATTTTCAGAATGTGCTGATCGATAATTCTATTCTAAAAATTCTATTTGCATATACATATGTATGTAACTAATAAATACAAACAAATCTATGTGTTCACAAGGAAATATGATATTCTATAGTATGCAGGCCTATTAACAACATTATTTTGCTTTCATAGGCCTTACTTGCTTCAGCTGCTTCATTATTGCTTCTGTCTTTCCGACCTCATCTTTTTTGTTCTTTTTTCGAGCATTTGTGCCTCGCTCTCCTGCTTTTGTAGTCCGCTTGGCTTTTGTTACAGGTGGTCTTTTAGTGATTGACTGGAGATCCTAATAAAACAGTAGGTAACAAGCACAGAGATGAATTATTTATTTAAGGATACATTCGACCACCTTATTGCATTATTGAAAAACTATTTGCACAATTTACCTCCATGTTACGTGGTGTCTCCTGTAGTTTTTGCTCCAACATTGCAAGCTTACTGTTAATATGCCCATTTATTTCATTGTGGATACCATCAGCTGTCCTCTGTGATGGCAACTGAAGACTTTTGGTTCTAAGTAGCTTCTGCAAAAGTTGTTGGCCTGTCTCTGTTCTGGGAAGCTGGCCCATAGCATCACCTGGCAAATTTCCAGTGCCTGAGATATTATTGGCGTTAAGTGTGTCACCAGCATTTTCTCGTTTAATAGTTGCAGAAGAAGCCTCTCCACTATTTCCTAAATCGCAATTTACCTCCCGAGGTTCCTGCTTTATATTTTGCAGTGAAATCTTGCAGAAGTCCCTTTCAGTAGATATTTCACCTTCAACCAAAGCTTGTGAAACTGATGCCTGTGGCAGGTTCAACTTAGGAGATGGGCCATTAAGTGGAATAGCAGTTGTTGGCTTTTGAGCACCTAAAAGCTGAGGCTCAGACTTGAGCCCTGAAACTTCTTGTGGAGTATTAACTATAGGTGATCTTAATGGTGATGCTGCTGTTGCGCCAACGTTGCTAAAAGGACTATTTTTTCCACCACCACACTCTGATCTAGATGCAGGTGACGGGTGATTGGAGACAGAAGCGGTGCCAAAATCATGTTTATTAAAAGATGCTGGACTTGAGCCAGCTTCTTGAACAGTAGAGCCAGCAGGAGAACCAACATGAGAAGGAGAGGCCTGAAAGGGGCTAAGTGCTCTCATACCAAGACACTGTCCTTGGCCTGGCGGAGTCTGGCGCATGCCCATAATTTGTCTTTGCTGTCCAGAATGGGGGCTTCCAGGTGATCCCTGACCCATAAGTTGACGAGGAGACATTGGTCTAGCCATGTGTCCCAAAGGTGTTGGACGAACCTGGCCCATCATTGGTCGTGACAAAGGTACCTGGCCCCGCATCATTTGATGTTGCTGTTGCATCATCTGCTGCTGTTGTTGAGTGGTTGCATTGTACTGAGGTGAGACTCCTTGTGAGGTTTGTTGAGGGTGCAATGATCCAGCATTCTGAAACTGTGGAGCGATGACAGAGGGCTGGCCTACTACTCCTTGCTGCTGTGAAGATGAAACTGGACCTTGCTTAGTAGCAAATGCATAGGGGTGCTGCTGCTGTGCTTCAAGCCCTGGCATTCTTGGAACAACAGGTTGCGGGCCTTGATTTCGAATTTGGCTCGGTGTCTGTCCCTGTAACCGCAGCATCTGACCCTGCTGTTGAGCCTGTCGCTGAGCAATAATCGCCTGAATTTGCTGTAACTGCTGGTTAGGAGGTAGGTGACATAACTGAGGATTCTGTGCAATTAACGCTCGAATGTTAATAGGAGCTTGTATTTGCCCAGGAGGTGCACCCGTCCTCTGAGTAATCATTATTTGCTGACTTCTATTAAGCTGTTGTTGGGCCACAACGACTTGTTGCTGATTTGGATTACCAGTTATTACAGCATGATTCTGGCCACTTTGCTGTGCTATCATGCCCTGAATTTGTGCAACATTTTGACCTCCCTGTTGTAGCTGCTGAGCAACATAACACATTTGCTGACCTTCCTGCTTGACTTGTTCCGTATTAAGGGAGTTTTGCCGTTGTAGAGCAAGTTGCATCTGCTCTTGAGGTTGTAACCCAGTCTGCTGGTTGTTTAGATAGCTATGTTGTGCTGATCCAGCATTTTGACCTGGTTGTTGCTGTGTTGCTTGTTGTGGAACCATATAAGCAGCAGTAGGTGGTTGGTGAGCAACTGTTACCTGCATATCCCCACTTGGCCCTTGTTGCATCTGGATGGGAGTTGAAGTCCCAGCTTGCTGGGGTGGGGTTTTAGGGCTGAGGATTCCACTATCTTTAGAAGCAGGGCTTTGAACATCTTGGGAAAGGCCTTGAACAGCCTGCTGCAAATTATCAACCTTCGCTTGTATGCCACTTGAAGGGGAGGATCCAATTGTCCCTTGTTGTTCTGAAGCACCCATTTGTATCAGTTGTCTCTGCTGTGGTATTTGCTGCTGCTGCTGAAGCTGTCCAAGATTCTTTGCTGCGTTCTGCTGTTGCTGTGAAAGAAGCATACGCTGTGCCAGAACACTCTGCTGCTGACCAGTAAACTGTCCCTGTGGCCCTCTAAGAACATGCTGTGGTTCACTGGAAACTTGTTGGCCCATCAAACTCTGAGGTCTCTGCAGCTGCTGTAATGGTTGATTCCCAACCATGCCTTGTTGGCCTGCCATTATATTTTGATTTGGAGTCATTGGCTGAGCCATGATATTTGCATGTGCCTGTCCCACTGCTGTGGTCCCCATCATGCCCTGAGGTACCTGCATAAGGCCTTGTTGATGTTGCTGTTTAGATATTAATCCCGGTTGTAAGTTCGGTTGCTGCTGCCCAATTAATGCGCTACTCATCATTGCTTGAGGTGCCGGACCACCTATAGGTCCAGCCTGCTGATTAGGCTGTTGGCTTTGATGGGTCACAGGTTGCTGTCCCATAATAAACTGCTGTTGCAGTTTTTGAACCATCATCCTTTGTTGCATCTGCCTTTCCTGAATGAGCCTTGGATCTGGTACTTGTGCACCAGTCCCTTGTGGAAAAAATCCACCAGTTGGACCAAGTGGCCCAGTGCCAAGTGCCGCGGGGTGAGGGGTTTGGCTTGCTGAAAATGGATGTACTTGTGGCATTCTAACTGGCATTCCCCCTTGTGGAATGCCTCCAGGTACTTGACCAATCATTTGCCCCCCTTGCTGACCCATTATCATCTGTGCTGGCATCTTAGACAGCATGTGGGGGCCCTGGTTTGAGGGACCAGGTGCAGGCATGGAGGAGCCTTGCTGATGTTGCTGCTGCTTACTTCTATATTCAGCAATCAGATTGGTGTGCTCCTTCTGTTGCTTGCGTACCTAAGAGAAAAGACACTTTGTAACCTAGAAAATATACAACAGGTATAAGAGATGTCCCTAATCAATTAGCATGATAGAATGCATACCTGATCCAACTGTTTCTGGATTTTACTTTGCTCTTCAGTGACCAGTTTTAGCTTTTCGGCATCTGCTTCTGCAAATTCGCGTCCAGCCTTCTTAGCCGTACGTTGCTTAGCACAAAGTGCTTTGCGTGATTTGCGATGTGCCCCTATTTGTTCCTCCAGAAATTTTAGCTGCATCTGTAGCAGCTGCTGGGTGTGTACAAGCCACTCTTCATATTGGTGCTGTTCAGCATCATCTATAAAATTAATTAAAATATAGGTACACTAAAATGTATTCCATCACAAACAATGGGGAAAAAAAATACCAAAAACATTCAGCAATTAAATATTTTTGGAACAGAATGCAGAACATACTTATGATGCCCTGGACAAATTGTGGAGGAGTCGGTCGTGGCTGAGCCTTATCACTACATTCCCCTTCCTGTAATAAGGAGAAGTGTGATGATTAATGAGACTTAAACATGTAACCGAAAACAAAAAGGACAATTCACTGACCTTAGACCCAATGTGGGCCTGAGCTTCTGCACCCCCTGGTGCTGAAGTTAACCTCTGGGCCAAAAGGGATGCCTGCTGCCTAGAAAGGTAAATAAATAAGCATAAATGTCAATAAAAGGTAAAAGCATTCCAAAAATATGATTTTATACTGGATCAACATAAGGTACCTATTGATACCAGGGGTCATGGTGTCCTGGGTCAAAACTCTTTTGATGCCTTTCAAAGCTACCATTTTTGCTTTGGCAATAGGATCCATGATGTCATCAGTCATAAATTTATCCAGATCTTAAACACAAACAAAAAACCCATAAGGGCATAAAAAAATTGAACATGTACGTGAAACAATGTTATACAAAATAAAAAAACCTACAGACTATTTTTCTACCTTTATCTGGGAAGAAGTTGGTAGTGACCGATTGTGGTTTTGCATGGTGTTGAGGTGGTGCTGCTTGCTGCTGTTGATCAAGAGTTGGGTGAATGCTGCTTGGCTGCCCAGCTCTTATCATGGCTGGAGGTTGCACCACTGCCATATGAGTAGGAGGAGGAATTGGTGTACTAAGCATACGTTGTTGCTGTGGGTTTAGCATGTGAGGAGGTCTTGGTACCATTCCTGGTTGACTCACAAGACCCTGAGGCGGACGATGGTGGGGTAGTAAGATCTGGCCCGGTCCCCCTGAGGGTTGTTGCTGATTCTGAATATTATGAAGATGACTGGTAATCCCTCCTCCTTGTAGAGCATTCAAATGCTGCTGCTGCTGTTGTTTCTGAAGCTCCTTCTTTTCATGCTCTAGTAAGTCCTGAATCAATAGAGGAAGTTCACTTGCCTCCAGTGAACTTTCCACTTTGTCAAGATCAACTGCAGGTGAGTGCTCTCCACCACCATCTGGCAGACCAAGTGGATCTTCAGGTAGGTCTGGGTGTGGTGTAGCTGGAGGAAAAGTCAGAGAATTAACTTGGCCAGAAGGTGGGAAAGGAATGCCTCCCAAGCGGATAGTGCTTAATGAGGCAGATGAATTCTCTGGCTGAGTTGAGATCTTGGATGGTGCAGCACTGAGAAGCAAAGAGACAGCTTCACCCATTTCATCTTTAACCACAGTCTGTGCTGACTGCTGAGGACTAATCGAGGTTTTTTCTTCAAGTTTTACTAAAACAGGTTTACTGGTATCTGAGGCCTCTGTCTTGGGAGGAACTGAATCACCAGAAGGTGTGGAAGTCTCAGTCTTTAAAGGTAGTTTTGTTGAAGCTGTGACTGACTGCTTGACAATTAAACCAACTTTAGGTTTCTCTTCTGCTTTAGTGCCTGAACCCTCACCTTCTGCCTCAACAAGCCTTAACTGGTCAGAAAAAACATCCTTGGGATCACCTTGATCAAGCTCAGGGTCAGTGTATGCAAGCAGATCGAACTCATCACTGTTAAGCAGATCATCCAAATGGGGATCATTTGTTTCAAGATTGTCAAGGTTTCCTAAATCATCATCACCTTTATCAGGATCCAAATCAAGTGCAAGATCGTCCTCATCTTCGACTCCAGCTTCCGCAACCGATTCTCCAAGAGCTTTGGCTGCAAAATGATCCTCAAGGTCAGCCTCTGGTAAGTCAACAGTTTCATCTGAAGGCTGCTGTTCTCCAGTAGCACTATTCTGAGTACTCAGTTGCTGAATAGTTGAGTGGGAGACAGATGTGTTTGCATGGGTAGATGGGACCTCTTGTGGCTGTAGTGGGTGTTGAGAGGGAGGAATATTAGTCTGCTGTGTCATTATTTGACCCAAGTTAGCTTGTGGCAACCCAAGTCTGGAAGCATGCCCACCATCTCCCTGAGGAGCAAAAGAAGGTGGCAAGGATGTTGGGACAAATCCAGCAGGCACATCCTGTTGTGGTATAAATAGGCGTGGTCGAGGCTGAGGTGTCCTTGCCAAAAACTGATGTCCGATTGGTAACCTCTGAGCATTGTGTTTTAATTCTATGAACTGGGGTGGAGGCCCAGACACAGCATGTTGTATTGTCTCAGGTCCAGTGCCTTGTGACACAGCAAGAGGACTTGGCATGCCTTGCATATTAAGAGGGTTGTTTAAGGGAGAATTAAGATGGTGCCTGGGTCCAATTTCCATCATAGACGGTTGTGGGAACCTTCGTGGACCAGCAACTTGACCCTGCCACTGTGCAGGAAAAGCTGGACTAGGATACATCCCCTGGGAAAGACTGGGGCCGGGTTGCCTACAGATTTTTAAACACCAATATATATTAATACTGCATGTCTTGATTAATAACAACAAGGTATCTTCTCTTTCAAATGCATAATACAAAAGAAATAAGACAAACATACCTTAAAACATTAGGGTCTATGATACCAGGTGTTCCAGGATGATGATGAGGGCGGCATTGTGTTTCATCTACTGTTCCCATAGGTAGAGATAGCTTGTCTGGGGTGGAAACTTGAGCAACAGCTGCTCTGTCCTAATTGGCATATTTTTACAAGAAAATTAACCACAACAACTGATGAACATCACATTCCTACATTAGACAAGACACCAAAAAAATCTTAGAAATTGCGTATGGAACAGATCACATCAGTTTATCTCAGCAGTCAATTAAACTTTAAAATACCTGTGGATAAGGAGGTGGTGCTCGCTGCGATTTATCTTGTTGAAAAACAGCCATTTCGCCTTCTTGCCAATTGGGTGCATTAATGGGTGCATTATTAATGGGTGCACTTGCCTCCTTTTCTTGCCGGAGCGAGTTCCTTTGCATTTTCTGTCTGATCAAAAATTCTCGAAGTCGCTGTTTCTGCAGTGAAAAGGGAAACAATTTGACAAGAAAACAGTTAATGAAATTGAATTAGACTGCTTTAATAATTTTTTTTACTACTACAAATTGTTTTTGTACCTGTCTATGCTTTTCAACCTCTGAAGGACTAAGGCCAATTAGTGACTGGTCCTGTCCAGCTGAAAGGTCAGGCAGCTCTTGGGTGCCTGGCATGACTGGTAGATGATGGGTATCTTGATTTACAGAAGATAGCTGTGTCTTAGCATTTAAATCAGCAGTAATGGTTGGTGGCATAGATGACTGCTGATGAACCTGAGCTTGTTGGGAAGTTGCTAATTGTTTCGAGCCCACTGCCTGTGGCTGGCTAATCTGAAGTGTATCCAAGCTGGGGCTGCGGCTAAAACCACTTAGCGGTTTTCCACTTAGTGGATCTCCTACTGACGGTGAACACAGAGGTTGCTGACTGGAATGAAGAGACCCTCTAAAGGGAGCCTCTGAGACTGCTAAGGCTGTACAAGGAGGTTTGTGCACTGAGGTGAAAGGGTCTCTGGACTGAGGCCGTGAAGGTGGGCGTGAGTGAGGGTCTGGAGACTGAAAGCGAGGGGTAGCTGGTGAGTGCACAGTGTGTCCATCATTAGAAAGAGCTCCTGGAGTAAGAGGAGAACTACCCCGTGATTGAGGGCTAGAGGCAACTTTTGGGTAAGATTCCTGCTGGGGTATAGGCGGTCTCTGAAGCAAGGGGGATGAACCATCTGCTGAATGGGGCCGGGGTGTAAGAGGAGACTGAACACATGAATCAGAAAAGGCTGAGGGAGACTGGCGATAGCTCTCAGGGGGATGATTAGGAGATAGATTTGGGGGAAGTGGGGTAGATGAACCCTGATCACCCTGATGCATGCGTGGCGTCATAGGAGCTTTGAACAAGCCATCTCCAGAGTCCCCCATCCCTGCAGGTGAATTTGTGCCTAGGCCAGCAGATGGACGTGGAGAAGGAGCACTCATGTCTGCCCTGTTTTGCAGCATTCCTCCAGGTGAAGAAGCAATAGTAGAGGGAGATGAAGATGAAGTGTACTCTTGTCGACCACGAATTGGGTCGCCATGGTGAGTTGTTTGGGATGGAGAAAACAAAGGAAGATCTCCAGTTCCAGCTGCTTTTGGTCGAGGACTCTCAGGAAGGCCAACCGATTCCCGAGATGTCTGATGGGGATGAAGAGGAAGGATCTGCTGTTGTGGTTTAAAAAAGGGGTCAACCTGCTGAGCTTTGCGAGGCATTCCTGGATGCATATCATGGGAACCAAGACTGGCCGGCCGTCCCTGAGAAGCACCCTGTGGGCCAGGTAAAGGGTAACCTGAGGAGGCCTGCAGAGGGCTAAAAGAAGGCTGTAAATATGGAGTTGATGGTTGAGAGTGAGCATGTGGGGACTGAGATGGAGGCTTAGAAAAGGAGTCAGTATGAATGTCTGTTGAACTGGAGGCCTTCAGAGATCCATCAGGTGAAAAAACTGAAGATGCAGTATCTGGGGTGAAGGGAAATGCACTTTCAGCAGAGCTAGGCTGAGAGGGAGTTGAGAGAGAAGCAGAGGGTGGTGGAATTTGTAAGTGCAGGTTGGGGCGCTCGGCTTTTATCCGTACTGGCTCGGTTTTAACAGGCTTTAACACTTGACTTTCTGCTTGCTGTGAAAAACAAAGGAGGATAATAAATGTTTATTATTATTAAAGTTAATGTTTTTTTTGTAACACTAATAAAAAAGCAATCAAATTTATGTTAAAATTTTACCTTCTGTGCCTTGCTGATTCTCTGTGCTGCCCTGTTATCTTTGGCCTTTTGCTGTAGAAGTGAAACAGAATGTAAAAAGGAAAATATTAATATTTGACCGCATGCTAATTGCATTATTATAAACATGTTATGTCTATGTTCTTACCAAAAAAGGAACCTTGTCAGGAGCCGATACTTTCCTCCAAATCTTCATTATCTGCTTGCAACGGCTTGCCCAATCTGTCAAAAAATATTTTAACTTTTATAAGAAAAGATGACCATATTATTTTTAAATGTTCTATGTTCTCATGTTTCATTTAATGATTACAAACCAGGGTAGTCTTGCTTGAGATTAGGGAAATTGATGTTAGCATAAAGTACAGGAGATATCGTGGATAGATTTCCAAGTTCTTCATCTTTCTCCCAGCGTTGTAAACTTCGCTGATTGTATGAAAGACCATCTCCCTCCTGTTCAGTAGGTGTAGGAGGAGTAGTGGGAGTGGCAGGAGTGGAAGGTGTTGCCCAAGGGCTTTCCTCATCTTGTTCTGGACTAAAAATTCCACCACGATCACTGGGTAACAAATAGTTTAATAAATAATAAATAGTAGAAACAAAAAGTACAAAGTAAATACTGAATATTGCAAAAATCTAAACAAAATAATTATGTCCTTACAGTGGATCAAAAAATGGAGATGGAGAAAGTCCTTGAAAAGGCTCCATCATACTAGCTGAGGGCAATGCACTAGATGTGGAAGCACCTGCAGGGGTAAAATAAAAATAAATAAAAGTTAGCAGATCGATGGTAAGCTGCAGTTATAGGTATTAAACAGCAGCCAACACAGACTAGGTGTTCATCTGGTCAAATCTTACCAGGAAAGTTTCTTAGGGGCAACCCACTGCGATTAATCTCGCCTTCTAGGACAGGCTTCATGCTGGTCTGAACTGTCCCACTTGGAGTACTCCCTTCTGAGGGCCCAAGTACCTTACGGAAGAACTGCTCAGAGTCTTGCTTTTCAGTCCCCTGTGGAAGACCTAAACCAAACAAAAACAAGTGTTTCATTAAGAAAAAGAAAAAAAAAAAAACCAGCAACAACACATTGGATCTAAAGAAAGATTTACTAAAACATTTAGCAAGCTTACCTCCATTTTTCTGTATGGTTGAAGCAGGGGTGCCACTTAAACTCTGATCACCGACATGCTCACCTGCAATTACTGAAATACACGAAATTTTAAAAAATAACTAATTATATGAATATGCGCTTGTAAAAGACACATTTGCAACAGTTTTGCAACTTACATTTTTGCTCTTCTTGAGGCTTTAAGCCATTAGCCTCTTGCTTAAGTTGTAGGGCTGCTTCAGGTGCTCGATTTCCAACCTCTACTGCAATAAAGTGCATATATTTGCATATAAGTTTATGAAATGTTGATTTTCCTTATTATTATTATTATTTTTTCAAATTCCTACTGAGAATTGCTATACCTGATTCTAAAGCTGTAGATCTACTGCCAGTAGCAGGTAATGTGGGTCTTAAAATGCCCTGAGAATGTTTCTGGGCTGGAGGGGCCAGAAAAGCCCTTTTACTCAGGTCAAGCAGTGTCTTTCCAAAAAAAGCTTCCTGTAAGTATGCAGGAAACATGTCTTCCAATTTGCTTTTCTTTCTCCCTCTACGTTTTTTGGCAAGTTCACCATCCCCCTCTGCTGGTTTAACATCAGGTGGATCCATGTCAGGATGAGGGCCTTAAAAATATACATTTAGCTATTATTATTTTGATCTAAACAGAAGCGCATGTTTACATGTTGGGCCGTTGATAGCTGGGTTCACTTGCCTTCTTCAAGTTTTGTCTCTGTTGCCTGTCCTTCAGACACGCCATCCCCAGATGTAGAAAGACTTTTTCTCATTCGTGTGTGACATTTTCTCTGCCGAACCATGAATCCGCCAATGCCTATAAAGGTCAACAAAGACATTTAGCACTCGTGTAACCCTTTATGGTAGTAAACAAACACAATATAAGAATAATATTCAGGGGGTTCACAGTGACCTGGCCGGTATGGTTTACGCTTCCTCTTCTTTCCTTCATCCATTTCATCTGCTCCTTTAAGAACATCACTGTCAGCTGTCCCCTCCATGCCTCCATCTGCCCCTGGCTCCTTGTCCATACCACCATCACGATCTGGGCTGCCAGGAGCTTCCAGTTTTGAGTCACAATCCATTGACTCAGCACAGCCTGAGAATCAGATTTTGGACAATTGGACTTGAACAATTGGTACTGAGAATTTATAGTTAACGGGTATTGAGATTATATAAATTATTAATTATTAAAAGGTATTAAAACATACCTTTTCCCTCCTCTCCATCACCATCACCCTCTTTCAGTTCTAGGCCATCAGGAGCTCCATCTAGACAGATGGTACCCAGTCTGGATCGTCGCTGTCTGCGCTTATGCAGGGGTGACATGGAAATACTACGCAATAAAGACATTCCTGTCTCTGTAAGCCAGACACCTTCCAGACGGTAGAACTGTGGTTCTGGAATGTTTAATCAAATTAGACATTTATGCTGGATGACAAGTTCTTGCCATGATAAACCAAGTGAAATAGTATATCTATGAAATTACACATACCTGGTTCCTTTATTTTGAATGATGACATCATTGGGGACTCCACTGTAGAAACAGTATGAAGGCAGACAACACACAACGGTAAGAAGGCGTTTATAATGGCATAACTTTAAGACCACCTGCCTAATATTGTGTTGGTCCCCCATCTGTGGCCAAACAGTCCAGACCAGGGCAAACATTGACAGCATTAACTTTTGCAGCAATTTGAATTAAATGTATCTGTCTGTTGGACCGGACCACACAGCCCAGCCTTCGCTCCCTACGTGCATCAATGAGCCTCGGCCACCTATGACCCTGTCGCTGGTTCACCACTGTTCCTTCCTTGGACCACTTTTAATAGATTCCACAAGAGCTGCAGTTTTGAAGTTGCTCTGACCCAGTCGTCTAGCAATCACAATTTGGCCCTATTCAAACTCACTTATATCCTTACGTTTGCCCATTTCTCCTGCATCTAACACTTAAATCAAATTTGAGGTCAAAATGCTCACTTGCTGCCTAATATATCCCACCCACTAACGGGTGCCATGATGAAGAAGTAATCAGTGTTAAACACTTCACTGATCATAATGTTATGTCAATGATTGGTGTATAATATGATATAATATATAATAAAATACAATAAATACAAAAACAGCTAGATTTTTCAAAGTTAAATTACTCATTACAGCATCAACAAAACAAAGACTCACCAACAGGTCTGGGAACATATGGCGTACAAGCTGTACAGGCAAAGCCCTCATCAGATGCTTGTTCAACCTCGTCCTCGGTATAAAGACTCTCACATACAGCATGTACCCATCTATAAATAAAAGGGCAATTTGAAGCAACATACTTGTTTACATAAAACCACTGCATTTCTTCAGTTACAACTGTAGGTACCTGTCACAGTGCTGGCACTGCAGAAGTAATTCTTCTTCCATGAAGTTCTCATGGCACACTGGGCATGTGACCAGACTGGCACAAGGGCCACAGTGATTATAGTTGTTTTGCCACTCGCAGTGAAATCCTGGTGAGCTGGCCCCACAGTTCATGCAGCACACGCACCTAGCACAAACAGTATGGAAACACAGATATTGCTCAGTTTATTGATGTCACAATGAAAATGTTTTTATTGTTGGAAAAATCTGTTAGCAGTAGTTACATTATGTGTCCGGGCTACCCAGACTAATGACTGAAATAGATGCAGATCAAGCCTACTTCATATGATCGCTTGCTGCTAAACAAAATTTTTTAATTTGCTACATTATGTATGTATGTATGTATGTATGTATGTATGTATTGTATGTATGGAAACTGGTTCATATTTTTCTTGGTGCGTTTTTATTCCCAAATCCTACTTGCTGCACTATAACAACTGACAGTTAGCACAGGACAGCATTAATAATCTATACTTAGCTAAATGAGATGCTACATTTGCACGCAATTAATTAGAAAAGATTTTCCAGGCAGACTGTACATGAGACTGCGCAATTACACTGGACATTAACGTGCCCGCTGGACTAGCTAAATAATTTATTTGTCCTCTCCTTAAATTACAGCTCGCTTAATTGCTTGACAAATAATGTTACAATTAACACTACTGAGAAACTAAATAAGTACCATTTGCACTTCCAGCCTCCCTTTGGCACTGTGTGCAGTGGTGGATCCAAGCAGTAGGTGTGATAGCTGACATCACAGTCATCACACAGCAGCAACCGTGCAGGATCAGAGGCCTTCCCACACACTTCACAAACAATACACTCCAGACAACGCCAGCCTTTTCTTAGCATCATCTTAGTGATCTACAGAGGGAATAGAAAAACAAGAGGAATCAGTTCATCAACGAAACATGAGCGTGATCTGCAGTTGAAAATAGCAGCACAGTTACAACACGCTTACCTTGCTGTTTACGCAGTATGGATGGTAGCACTGGGAGCACTGGGCACAAGCTAGCAGCTGGCCCTCTAAACCTCGCCCAAAACTGCCACATACTACACACATGTCCTGGGAAACAGATAGTATTGCCTTGTGAAATTGTGAACCTAAAACCATGAACCAGACAACAAAAAGCCATACTTTACCTGCAAAAGAACAAATTTATCAGTGCTGGAGAAGAGCACCACTGTATTCTGCATTGTGTCATCCTCCTCCTCCTCCTCCTCTTTGTTTATTCCAGTGTCTGTAGTCATGGTTTGCTATAGAGATAACAAAACATTTGTCTAGTTGGCTTGGTTTTGTGTGTAGAATCATTTGTGGCCGAGTGTGACAAAAAAAAAAAAAAAAAAAAAACCTAAACTGCTCATTTGTTTAAAAACACACGAGGGTGCACACACGCACACAGCAGGGACCTGTCTGCACTGCATGTACCACAACTGGCAATAAGAGTTATTTTTCAAAGCAAAGCAATTAAAAAAAAAACATTAGAAAAACGTACTAAGAAGGCATCAATGCAAGAGGCCATAGCTTTGAGACGCGATCGTCCTCTTCCTCTTCCACCTCCTCCCCCTCTTGGCCTCCTCTTTCCCTGGAAACCGGCACCTCTTCCGTGCTGCAACATCCATCGAAACAAGACATAAATGTGTATTTTCATACATGCAAAGCTATACTGGCATATGCAAATGGTGAAAGCAATAACATACAGATAACATGAAAACACTGTACCTGTTTCACTCTGGAGCGACCGGGTGATCCTCGTCGCTTTAACTTCTCGCCATCACACTTGAGAGGATCGAAGGGCAAAAACTCATCACTCTCAGTAAGCATGGAGTCAGAGCGTGCCCTGCCTGCCGGTAAAACACCAAGGTCCATAGACAGCATCTGAGAGTCTACTTCTGCTGGTGAGCCTAGGAAACCACTGCTGCTCTCATCACCGTGACTCAAGTTGGACATCTCATCTAGCAGCAGTTCTGACTTAATGCTCATTTCATGAGCGTCAGCTTCCTGCTTTGGAGCATCTTCAACCTGACACTCATCCTTACAGGGCTCCTCATCTAACAGCTCGTCCTCCTCTTCGTCGTCCTCTGACTGACCCACTCGCTCATCTGTGTCTGAGGCGGAGGGTTCAATCTGCGAAACAAGAGGAGAGGTCCTGTCTGACATCTCCTTAATCTGAACTTCAGACCCTGGTTCTGAGATGTCCATTACAACAGACTCTACCTCATCTGAAACAGCAGGAAGAGAGATCCGAGGAGAAGGCGATAAAGAGACTGGAGTAGATTCCGTTACTGTAACGTCCATATTACTGCTCAATTCCTTTCCCTCTCTGGTGACTCCCTCCCGAAGCTGAACGTCATCTGCACGGATTTCATCTTGTACTTTAAGTTCAGCTTCCAGCATAGCGTCGGCAACAGGGTTAGGATGGCTGTCCACTGTGACCTGAGCTTTAGGTTCATCCTCCATACTAACAGCACCGTCAGCAACAGATTCACTACAGCCTTGTGCGACTCCACTCTCATCACCTGTACCGATATAAATGGAGACACAAATTCCAACACAGTGAGGTAATGTCTATACACACACCTGACAAAACACACACTACATTATTATACACCGCAACTACACAACTTCCACTGTACCACTTACATTTGACAACAAAGCACAGCAATCTAATATGATTAAAGACTGCAGGCTTCACGCACTCAAACTTACTCGCAGCATAATCGATTGCATCTACACACAAGTCGATACGTCGCTTTTATTGTCATTTTTACCATATATAGCTGACACAGTACACAGTGAAATAAGACAGCTACATTTATGTAGCTTTGAATATCTGTGTCAGTATAAGCCACTTGTACTGACTCAGACTCAAATCAGAGATTTCTATTTCAGATTTCAAACATTTCTTAAAAAATAGGAAAACACACTTTTTTGATGATTACCTGGAACCTCTGCCACAGGGGTCTGTTGCTCAGAAGAGTTTTGACCATCCAGGTGTGGATCAGCAGAAATTACAATTTTGTCAGGCTGTGATCCCTCTTTTGTAATGCACTCATGAACTTCTTCCGGTTCAACTTCAAGTTCAGTTTCCAAATAGAAATAAACACGCATATAGTTACAGATCACTATCTAAAAAAACCAATAATTCCATGCTTGGATCTAAAATTTTATATACATTTCAGCAATAAAAAGGACATACCCAAATCCATACGTTCCTCTGGATCGTTTTTTTCATCTCCTTGTGTAGATGGCCGCTCTGCCTCAGACACAACAGTCTGTGCTTCTCTGCAAATAATGCAGATGCATTTTTCATTGGGAGGTTCTGAGACTGATGCACACTCACTGTGTACCCACCTATGAAAAGGTGAAGAAAAAAAAGAAATGTAATGTGTTTAACAGAGTCATTGTTATTAACTTATTCTTTTTTTTTTTTTTTTTTGCCTGGTATGAATGACAGTCAGATGGACACTCATTTATTTTAATAACTTTATTATTCATTATTTAATTTTTTGCTTGATTATAAAATGTAAGAACCACCAAATCTTTCCACTGAGTAGATATTTTTGTTCCTTGCAGCAATCAGTGATCCCAAAAAAATAAACAAACGAAACATAAAAATTAAGCAAGCGTACCAAAAGCAATAAAGTTCTATTATGTCAGTAACTGAATGAAGTACAAACCCTTTAATCTTATTTTAATAACCCGGAAAAAAAATCTGTACAAAATGAAAAAAGCAAAAACTTGAGAAAATGTGGATGGGCGTTCCGAAACCGGCCACGATAAACGGAAAACCGCGATAAACGGATGCCACACCAAAAATGCTTTTTTAAATTGTTTAAGCCGTAAATCCTCCTCCCACACACTTTAAAACACACACAGAAAACATTTGCAAGAATACAGTAATTATATTTTTATTAATAAATTTCATTATTTTAACATAACAGTTGCCTATAAGTTTTTTGGTCTATCGTGCTATCCGCAAGCGACAGGGAAAATCAGCCAAACAAATTAGTTACGTGGCAAATACAATCCCGTGATAAACCGAGGGCGTGAGATTCGAACCGCCGTAAAGTGGGGATTACTGTACAATACAATCTCAATAAAATGAGCACAAAAATGTTGTCTAGCCAGACATATTCATTCTCCAGGATAGAGGGAGAGGGGTATGGCCTTACCTCTGACAGATGGAACAGCGGTGTTGTAGTGTGACAGATGACTCAGTGACCTTACTGCAAACCCCACAGACAGACATGCGCTGTCGCTGACACCTTTCACAGACTGAATAGCTCTCAAACCACTGCTCAGAGCCAGAGAGATAAAGCCCACGAGCTCCACAGTCAGTACACACACGACACCGCTGCAATAACAGCACACAAACCCACCACAAATGTATTAAACTCTTCATATTCAACAAGTACTCCATTGCATGTTAGTTGTGCACTATTTCCCTCATGTCTTAGAGCATCACAGAGCAGCAAGTGTGAGTAGTCACAGTTATCAGTTTGGAATAGGGTCTACTGGCACCGATGGCGATTACTAGAACTATTGACAAATTCCCTAAATATAGTTTTTCCGGCCACTGGTCCGCTGCAAAGAGTGTGCTAAATTATATAATATATAACAATATAAATACAAAATATTTTAATAATATATACACACACACACACACACACACACACAGTAGGAAATTATTTGATCCCCTGCTGATTTTGTAAATTTACCCCCTTACAAAGAAATGAACAGTCTAGAATTTTTACGGTAGTTTTTTTTGTTTGTTTTTTTTTTTAACCAGAGAGAGAGAAAAAGTATTTTTTTTTTTTTTAAATCCAGAAAAATTATTGAATTAATATTATATATAAATTCATGTATTTGATCGAGTGAAATAAGTATTTGACCCTGTACCAACCAGGAAGAATTCTGACTCCCTCACACCCAAATTAGTCTTGCCCCTTTAAGAAAGTACTCCTAATATCAACTCGTTACGTGTATAAAAGACACCCATCACAGAATCAACCTCTTCGATTCAAACCTCTCCACCACCATGGGCAAGACCAAAGAGCCGTCAAAAAATGTCAAGATTGTAGACATGCACAAGGCTGAAATGGGCTACAAGACCAGTTTCCTTGGCCGTATGTTTAGGATCATTGTCATGCTGGAAGACCCATCCATGACCTATTGTCACATTCACATGGAGTGTTACGCTTGTTTTTTTTTATCCAGTATCCATTTTAAAAAGTTGATTAAATAGCCATGGGCAAGTACGAGCCCACCTAGATTTCGCTATCGGTAAAGTCCAATATTTTGGAACAAAATAAGCTTTAAGACATATGTGCTCAAGTGCAGGGTTACAGTGGTGAGATCACATACAGCTACTTAAACGCCACTCTATTTTTATTATTTGTCTGCTTTTTTTTGGTTGCTTGATAGAAGATTGTATATGATAAAATAAAAACCATAACTTACATACTGACTGTTTGTATTTTAACAATGTATTCTGAAACTTTAAAAATGTACTGCATAACAATTTATTTGGCAAATTGCTTTTTTTTTTTTAGCATACAATTCAAATAAATGTAATATTTTTTTTTATATATATATAAGTTGATGGAACTTACCTTGCACTTCCAAGAGTCAGGGGGTACAGAGTCCATTGCTGGCTGCATACAAAATGTGTGATAGCCCTTGTCACATGCATCACAGACCAGGATCTTGGAGTCTTCCCCTGGTTGCCTGAAAGCAAGACATTTTTTTGGGGGGAAAAAATCATTTAAAGGACAAAGATCAAAGTTGAAACCACTGTGGGAAAATGAACAGGCTTTATCAAACATACCTGCAGGTTTGGCACACCTTGCAGTCTGGGCATTGCCAGCCAGAGCGCTGGAGTGGTGTGGCGCTGATCTCAAGACATGCATCATGATAGTGATGCCCACAGCCTGTGCAGTACACCAAGGTTGGCAGCTCTCCGGTAGAGTCACATTGCTCACAGCGTGCCTCCTCTGGAGCTACAAAAGAAGTGAGAAATTATCATTAAGATGTATGAAACACGTGGACCAATCTCCTGCCTCTCTGCAGTGTTCCTTACCCATCTCTTGTGCCTGGTCTTTGTGCTCAGGACACAGAAGAGCCAAATGCTTTATGGACTGAAACGATCCACTTGCAGCCGAACAAGGGAAGTGGTAGGACCGTGAGCAACCCGCAGCACGGCACCGAATGGTCGCACCCATCCTTTTACAATAATCACACGGCTGTAAAGACAAAAAAAAATGCTTAAGATCATCATTTCACATTGTTAAGTCACCTCTAAGTGTAAAATGTAGTCTACCTGCTGTATCCCTGAGATGACCGCTTTATCCACATTTATCAGCTCTTCTCCCTCACCCCTTTGCACCCCCTCTGACCATACTGCACACCAATAGTGAACCCAATAGCTCCCTGAAGAAGAAGAAGAAAAAAAAAAGATAAACATCACAGAAAAACAATACAGTCATGTTTTAAAGAGTCCAAGATAAAGGTTATGTTAAGCATGCCTTTGTCATCAAAGAAAGACGCAGGACTGATTGGTTCAGAGAAGCCAATGGAAGACAGGTCATCATTTCCAGCTAATGGCAGTGAGGAGGTAGACGGCTCCAGATTGGGCCAATAGGACGAGGGCCCGAAACACCGGAGCTCTCTCTGTCCATGAAGACTTCTCTCAAGACAGTTGCAAAGCGCGCAGGCTCTGACAATCTCCCTGAACACACAATCCAAAATGAGTAGAGTCATCAAATATTTAATTCTCAAAATATATTGCTCAAAACTGTGCAGATTTTTTGGGGGGTTCAAGTGGAATCTGTCACGAACAGCTTATGCATTTAAAAAAAGAAATAAATAAACGTAAAAGAAAAAAGTGCATTGTATATAGAAGACATTACGCTGGTGCATTGGAAGGGTCCACAGTAGTGCCTGAGATGTTCTCTGCAGCAAAAGGGGTTTCCGATTCCCTATGAGACGGGACGGTCTCATTTGAAGAGGCACTGTCATCAGCTAGAGAGAAAAAAAAATCAAAAATTACTTTGTAGAGAAAAACAGTCAATTACAGGTCCATACAAGAAAATACAATCTACCACCATATACTACAGTGCAAGGGAATTCAAGAAAAGAGAAATCAGTATCAGCAATGTTTTGTTTTAAAAGTGTGCAATTAAGCATTATTTATACAAAAAATACAAATAACATACAAGCAACACAAAATTTACATTTCCTTACTAACCTGCTTTTTCAGAATCATTTTCTTCGCAGTTTGACTTCTGCTCGTCCATTCCTTCTCCTGAAGATGATCTCCCAAAAAGAGACCTGAAACAGGCAAAGTGTTTAATAAAACCTGTTATTAAAACCACACTCTTTGGACATAATCAAAACCATCTGTTGATCATCGAATCTTAGATTTCGGTAAACAACACCTCAGTTTAACAGCATATGACCAATTACACGGTCATTAATTATTTTGACAAAAAATAGGTAAAAAACTAAGTAGACCTTATGATTCCACAGCTTGTAGAACCACCTTTAGTAGCAATAACTTGAAGTAATAATTTCTGTATCGTTACAAAGCTGCTTCAGTTCATTGTAATTTGCAGACATTTGTTTATGCACAGCTCCCTTAACATCCCGCCACAGTATTTCAATCAGTTTGAGGTCTGGATTTTGCATGGGCCATTGCAACACAGTGATTCTTTTCTTTTTCTATTTTAAGTTTTTCAGCCATGTTGTTGTAGATGGTGTAAATACTGGTCTGATTGGAATCAGTGTTCTGTTGCATGACCCAATTTCGGTCCAGCTTTAGCTGTCGGTCATACTCATGCAGTCTTACCTGTCATCTACTTCTACATCTAACATGATAACAGACCTGTAGAGGCTCAGTTATAAGTCTTAAGTTTTTCTCTGAGCTTTGACGAGCAGAGCTTGGAGTGAATTTGCTGGGACGTCCAGTCTTGGGAAGATTAGCAACTGTCTTGAATGTTTTCCACTTGTGAAAAACTTTTTCCTCACTGTAGAATGATGATCTTAAAACTATTTGGATATGGCCTTATAACCCTTCCCAAATTAAAGGAAACAAAAATTGCTTCTCTTAAATCATTGCCAAAGTTTTTGCTTCTTGGCTTTGTCTTAACACACATCTGAATGCTTGAGACAAGCAAAGTGCTAAAACGTAAAAGAGCACACAGTTCGACACACACACAGCTTCACCGTGTTGGCTTGTTTTGTTTTTTTTTGAGGGGGGGGGTGTAAGAATGCACAACACCACAATTAAATCTGTCATGAGTTGCTGTTCATCTGACGTTGTATTTACCTAATTTTAAAACCTGGTAAGGATTTATTATGTCCTGATACGTAAACCCATAGAGTTCAGAGAGAGTGCACTTTCTTTTTCACACGACTGCACACAGATGGGCACCTACACAGCTAACTAGTTTTCAATTGACCTGCAAAGTGCATAAATACGCTCTTCGTCTGAAAACGTACAAATTCATACGACAGGATTAACCGAACCGTGCATTTTACCGATACGTTGATCCCCATTGCACAGGCATATTTCAACCAAATGTGTTGTACAAACCATTAATTCGCGTTCATGTCCTCAGCTCATTCTTTTGGTTTATACACGCCCGTGGCAGCCAGTGGCAAACAAAAGCTGGTAATCCTTGGGGTTTTGGTCCCAAATTCGATTTAGCCACCAGTTAGCTTTAGATTACAGTACATGTAGCTTGTTTAGCTTAGCTCGATCGCTAGCTTGCTAACCGGGGTTAACAAACTCTGCAGAAAATTCCGGCCGCCGCTCTTCAAACCAAAAATATACAGCAACAAATACATTGGGATACGGTCGCTCCGAGTAACGCCCGGGCACCTAAATATTTAAAATGCGTACATAATTAACACGTAATGCTACTTCCTCCATATAAAACAACACTAAACGAAGATACACAAAGAAAACACAACTTCCGAGTGGCCCGCTTCCTGTCACGGTTCATAACCAGTCCGGGCGGAAACAAAGCTGCTCCTAGTTAGTTCCGTCGGATATGCGTGCAACGCAGAAGCCGAAAATGAAAGACATACACGCAAACGTAAATAAAGTATAATGAGACGAAAAACAAACACCGTACTCACCATATTGTTATTAATTTAGTCATACGAATGTAGATTTTACTTAAAAATGTATATTAGATATTTTTCCTGTCTCATCTGAAAGGCTATTAGTTGACATTATAACTATTTCTTCAAATCTGTATTAAATACTTGACTTATATTTTTCCAACAAATTGAAACTGTTGAATATTTTATTATTTTCAGATCAAGCTAAGCTGTTTTCCTGGTCTTAGCTCCATTGATGTAAAACATCCATCAAGTTTACATTTAAAGGCTTCTTCTAGTATGTTGTTTATATAGTAATAATTCATTAAAATAGACGTAAAAAAAAATTTTTTCATGGTGTGTCATTCATTAACATGTCAATGATTGATTTCTAATGCCGTGCCAGCATCATTGGGTATTTTTTTCTTGGCAGGATCAAAGTGAGTAAAGTGGGACATCATTGAAGGAGAAGTTTACAGGACTTTCGACTGTAGCAAAAATCAGTAGTTATATGGAGTCCTTCATTTTAAAACTTTTGTTTTAAGTATTCCAGTATTTTCTTTAATGATACATTTTGGAACACTTCCACATAAGTGACGAAAAACGTGAAGAAAAACGCTCTCGTGTTGTAAAGAGTACTGCAGTCCCTTCATATATGTTTGATGGCCATGTTTGTTTTGCAGTAGTCACATGATGAGAGTTCTCCATTTAACAGGAAAGTGTGTATGAGGCTGGACTGTCCAATGTGTATATGATCTATTTGTGTGTGGATTCAAAAAGGAAAATGACGAATTGTCTCATTTATAGCCAGGTAGCCATGAAGAAATCATGTTTACAATAAAGTTTATTATTACCTCAGAGACCTCATCACATCTCGCACAGCACCACGCTGTCCGAGATCATCCAGCACGGCTCGACTGGTACCACCTTCTCTCTGAATGAGAGGTAAGTATACTTCAAGGCTCTTCTCTGTTCTGGCACCGAGGTGGTGGAATGAAGTCCCCCTAGATGTCTGTACAGCTGAGTCCCTGACTATCTTCAAGCGACGGTTGAAGACCTACCTCTTCCTGACACACTTAAATTAGCACTTTCTAAGTTTGCTTTGTAGAATTCGTGAGTTATATTTATATTATGTTTGTAATCTTGCGTGTAGATTTATTCATTACTAGAGACTCAAAACAACACTTTTGTACGTCGCTCTGGATAAAAGCGTCTGCTTAATGCCGCAAATGTAAACGTATTATTGGTTTAAGATTTTTATTGGGATCGTCTGTGACCCCTATTTGGCTTAGTATTGAGAAAAATAAATAAATAAATAAAAATAACTGCGTTTTGTTTTTGTAGGAAGTCCACTTGAAATAGGATGGGGTTCAGTCTTTAGAGATTTGAGTGTACATGTCATTGATAAATTGCATTAATTAAACACAAAATGCATTTTTATTGCCAGTACTGTTAAAAAATCGTTGCTCCCCACACATCCCTTTGATTCACACGTGTTTCCTCATATGACAACACACAGTTGGGTAAAGGAAACTGTGGGGAAACTGTACTGGTTAGAAGTTTACAAATGTCTTTTTTTTTTTTTTTCTTGTCCAACACTTCACATCACCGAAACCTCGGTTTATCACACCTGGCAAACTCTGTGGTAAATGTTTTTTTAAAAAGATACTGCATATGTTACATGCTAATCAAAACTGTGTAGAAAACTATTTTCTGATAGAAGGAAAACGTTGTCTTGTTTAATTTTCTCTTTTTTTTTTGCTCCAAAAAACAAGGTCTGATTATAGAACAGTCCTATAGGAAGCGATGAGATCTCAGCCAAGCAATGTAAATAAGCTGTACTGCCTACAACGCGCACATGCAAATGTGGTACTCAATGCAGATCAAAACAACAATAAAAACACACCCAGTGGTAATGAAGAAATCCTCAAGTGTATTAGATGGAAAGGAAATCTGCCTAGTTTATAAGATTACATCCCAGACACTTCAATACACTAATGCACGCTAAGTTTAATTATGAGAAAGCAAAAGTCCAAGCAGTCTGCTTGCCTATTTTGCAGGTACGTATTATTCTTGAAATGAGTTCAGGGTGGACTTTTAAATACATACATGCATTGTTTTATGACTGTGTACACAGGATGCATTCAACAACCAGAAATAATACGTAGGCAGCTGAACATGGCCATGTCTCCTAATCCATAAAATGGGTCAATAGAGTGCTAGCATGTTATTCACCACAAAGTTCCTCACATTAAACCAGCACCCGGAATACAACTAGAAGGGCATAAAGCACAACTGATATTACAAGTTCATGAACTTTAAACTAGTCCAGAGGTATAACAAAACCAGGAGTGGGCTTACTAGTAAACAGTCGCTAGGTCAAATATATATATATACCCCACAACGTTTCCTCAACGTTCAGGAAACCATTGAACACTAAGGTATTTATCACCTGTAAAACCAAACCGGGGTGTATGTAGATGTGGACTTGTTAGTCGGATAATATTGCGTGCACATACACTTGAAAAAAGCGATATATTTAGCAAACGAGTTATCACTTTTGGCGTGTTACCAAAGCTAGGAACCTGTCAGTAAAACAGGCCAAAGTTGGCAACACACAGTGTCCATTTACCAACAATATGAAGACTTCCTGAGGTGGAAAACCCCAAGCTAGCCTTTAGCTCGAGGTACTAGTTGAACTTCGTCGACAAGCAGGCACTTGGCTAAGCTAACTTAACACCAAGGACACCCCTATTCGTGCATCTTAGCTCGGGATATAAAGTAACGATGCAACTTGTTTTCCTGCCAAAAAGGACTCCCAAAAAAAAAAAAAATCCGTTTGCAGGTGAAATACCAAGCGAATGTGTACATTTTTACAACTTTGCTCGCTCGCAAGCCAATGAAAATAAAAGCGTGCATTTTGTTTCGCGTGTACTCGCACAAGTGAAGTAAACCAACCCCAGGTACGAAGTAATAAGGTAAAACATGAACACTCACCGTGCACCACTTCACCATGCTAGCTAGCATGGCAACTTCATTTCCAAAACTAGCAGTTATTATTTTTAAACCAGGTGGAACTCACCTTTATAAAACGATTCTCGCGTCTTCATACATCTTCAGAAACAGTCCTACGGACAGAAATCCGTGTGTGTTGGTGTCATTTCAGAACGCTGAGCAGGCTCAGGGCTGTGTTAAGGATTGGGGGGAAGTGCCCGGAGCCCTTAGCTGCTTGGAACGCCTGCTAACTTGATCATGTATTAGCTAGCGTACAAGATGGCTAACCAAATTAATCAGATTGTACTCCTAAAGGCACAGCCATAAAAAAAAGAAACTCTGATCTCCATGCAGGAGACGGGATGCCACCTGAGCTGATTGTTTGCACGCTTTTCCTGCTGTTTAAAAGGGTAACTGCGTAGCTGGATTTCGGTGTATTGTGTTATTATTATTTTTTAATACAGCTTGTTCAGGCTAAGTTCAAATATCTATTGTTCAATATTAACAATCAGTCCTCCTCCGATGTTCACTCCACGAGCTCATGGTGGTGGTGTTTTGACAATGTTTCAGTTTGAGTTAGCTCATGGAAAAGCTATCTGAACATTCGGAAGTCATTTTTAATTCTCAGCCACCAACACAACATCCATTGTAAATCAATCCCGAAGAGCCGGCGATAGAGCCGGGCTTAAACCGGTAGGTTGGGTGCGTTTTGTGGTTTGTTTACCAAAATGTTCAGCAGAGATGCGACTCTAGTTAACATGTTTTTTTTTTTTTTATTCGTCTTTTATATCACCAAAAGCTTTAAATGTCTTCTGTAAAGATGAGAAACTGTATTTTAGATCTGTGCGACATTCATAGCTCTCTACAAATTGAGTTGCAGCCATTTCCCAGCAAGCTTCTTTACCATCAATAATCATTACCGAGCCCAGGCTTTCACTTTGTGAAGAACAGAGTGATACAAATATTTCCCTTCTGTGTAATTTTCCCAATGAAAAGACCCATGCATGACAAAGATTAGATTTAGTCCTTGTGTTGAAATGTATTGTACTGCTCATGGGCCATATTCTGCATCTGAGATGGAATATATTCTGGCAAGCAAACATATATTCTCTGTTTGTGGGTGCATCTCGTGTTCCCAAACCTGATCCTGTTCTCCTGAAGTGAGAACCATGTTTGAACAAAACCCATTTCAGATTACGAAGGGCTGTTGATCGGCTGGGTAGTTAAATTTGGAGATAAACTTTAAACTGCGGAGATCCACGGATGGGAACCTGCTCCAACCAGCAGGATTGTAAAATCAGGTGCAAAGAGGACGAGTAATATGGCAGAAATTGTTTTCTTCTGTTTGTTTTATTTTTGTAACAATAAAAAAAAAACACATTTGGTGTCCACGTGCACACATTTATTGTGGGTGTTCATCATCTTATAGACATGAAAACTCTTCAAAAAATATACAGTTCATTAAAAGGGATCATGCACACACTGTGTTTTTTTTTTTTGGTTGTTCTTTAGAGGTGTGAGGAAACTGAAGAAGTTAGAGGAAACCCACAAGTATGCATGTAAAACAGTACAATATTATGCACAGCCAATAAACACACACAGGAAGCTCAAACCAGGACCCTAGAGTTTTGAGGTCATACCACTACCTGCCTAAATAACCGTTGAAATATTATTATGAATCAAGTTTATAGCAGATACACCAAAATGAACCATTGTCCTTTTACAATTGGAAAAGTGAACTACCACATAAAGGTTATTGTTTAATAAAAGAAAATTTGTATGGTTGCACTTTAAGGGAAGTGCTTAAACAGGTCATTTTTTGACTCGATGCAAAGTTTAGTTATGATTTAAAGTGTGTGGAAGATTAGTTACTCCGAATCGGTTCAGGAAAATCTTAAGTAAGCTTTAATAGCTGAGTGAAAGAAATGAGTCTATGTATTTTGACACACACACACACACACACACACACACACACACACACACACACACACACACACACACACACACACACAACTGTAGCTGGTGACCGTATATACACAGGACTAGTAGGATTAGAATTAACCATAAAGTCTAGTATACCCCTAAGACCTGATTGGTTAGAAGGTGTGGCTTTCCTAATGTGGTGATTTCTATTGGCTATATGCAGATAAATCAAAGAACCTTCTTAGGTGGATTTGTGCCCATCTGCAGCCTCCATCAATAGGACAATCCTCTTTAAAACATATCTCAACAGCTGTCCATAATACTAGAAAAAAAGCTCAGGGTAAAACATTATAAAATCTGCTACAGAGACTTTATTACTTTGTTTCTGGGTGTCTGGATTCTGTTGGTTGATATATCTTTCTAATAAAAAAGTATTTCTTATACTCTTTATTTACATTATATGTACATTTCCATTTTGGTAGCTGATGTGTTCCATTGAGACACTTGAAGAGCATCTTGAATGCCATATAATCTGATTTAGATGCGCCAATGTTATTCGTTTTCATTGACCGAGACCTTTAGGTTTCATCGTTTAAAGGTCAGGTATGAATAACATTTTTCACTGTAGCTCTCACTGTTTGTAATGCAGCTTTATGAAAACCCTCCTTCAAAGTTTGTTGCATAGTGTTGCAAATATTATGGCAATAATGAGCAGCATCCGGTTATGATTTTCAAAAGCCATATTTAAAATTTGGTACATTTTCTAACACATGCAAATAACCAATTGTCAGTACACTCGTTTGGGTCTCAACCTCTTTTACATAATTCGCCCATTTCAAATATGTTAAATGATCAGGTCTCGAGACCTTGTAACTTCGAAAATTGTCCACAAGGGGGCGTACAATATCACCGGTATCAAGTGGCGTCCAAAACTTGAAAAAATGTTCTGACACCTGTGGCAATATAGGCCTTGTTTTTCTCCTTAAATACAAAAATTAATAATGCAGAAGATCATTGCAGAGATATGTGAGACAAAAAGACACACATGCTTCAAAATATTCCCCATTTACCAAATCCCAAACTGTTTATTTTTCAGTAAACCATTCTTTGATCATTTTTGTGCAAGCTTGAGAAGGCTTTTGTGTTTTATTATTAACATCTTAATATTTGTGCAGAAATAAGAGTTCCATAAAGTTTTAGTATATGAAAATGCTGATTGATTTAAAGTCCAAATTAGAAATTAGTCATACAGAGCTCTGTCAGAATTAAGTATGAATTATTATTATTATTATTATTATTATTATTATTATTTATATAACTGGCCTGCCAGTTACTCAAGGACTTCAAAGTGAGATGTTTGCAGCGGGACACTAACAAAGGACGGCTAACAAATATAACAAAGCCCTGTTATATTTTTGAAAAGTTACATCAGCCAATGCAACCCATGGAACATTCGCATAGCCTACAGTTCATCCTCAAACACATGATTTATCGGTCTAAAGGGCAGGTGTAAAAAAAGACATGAAGTCATACGATTAATTACTATAATTTGAAAATGTTTATATATTACAAATCCAAAAGTATAAAAATAGCCTTTTTCTTCTAAGAAATATTCCCTCTTCTGTATAAAAATGTTTTGAATCTAACATTACCATGTGCCACAGTCAAAAAAGAACTGTTCTGCGATACAGTGTACTTCAAATCTATGAAGGACCACAACAAAATATATAAATGTACAGTGAAGGAATTAATGAAAACATATCAGTGAACGTATCAGATCAATGAACATTACATATCAGTTCATTATCATGTGTATTTGGGGTCTTTTGTGTAAGTAGCCTTTATTTGGTTAGAATTTTCTGACCCTAACAAAAAGATACCATTGGTATCTCCTGTCCTGGATCTTCAGTCATAACATGAGGTTTCCAGAAAATCTGAGCAATCATACACAGCAGCCTTGCATACCAGTGAACCCCAACTTGTGTGCCATCCAGACGGTCAAAATCTAGTTTTGATTGATGTTCTTTTAAACACGTGCTGTTCATTTTGTTTGTTGCATTGTGAACTGCCACCAAACTGTTATATATCACATTAGTTTGAACTCTGGAAAGAATGTGGTGAGACCGATACACTGTGTCAACCTCAGCAGCACTTTGCATGATTATGGTCAGTGGGTTCACAGCCTTGAAGACTTGTGACAGTCCATCTAAGAAGCGAAAAGGCCCAAATGCCCAGTGTGCCAGCCTCTGACTCTCTATAGATGCATAACTGGATACCAGCACTCCATCCACAAACAGGTTGCCGTGTTCCGTCAAAGGGGCATAAACCCCAGTTCTTTCTTCCTCTGAGACAGAAACTATTTTGGAAGGATGCACATGACCGTCTCTTCCACAAATTAGCACATAGGCTCCCTTTCTGACTTGACTAGCAAAGCTGGCATGGTACTCATTGTAATGTAACTTGAGGTTGGAAGCCATGAATATGAGGTGATTGGGTGTAATTGTGAGTCTCTGCCCATTTTCTGTACTGAGAATCAAGAAAGTGGACTTGTGCTCAGTGTCTAAATGTAGAAACAGGAGGACACGGCTGAAGATTATGCCACCAGACTCAGACAAAGCAAGCACTGAGTCTCCTGGCTGCAGATGAGACATAGGCTTTTGCACTCCTTCAGCCACAGTCACGAGTGCTGAAGCTGAGAAACATCCTCCTTTCTCCACTGCAACTGAGTGATCTGAGGAAATGAAGAAACAGAGCAGCAGAAATAATTTGCAGTCATTCGCAATGTTATGGATATTATGAAATAATATGCTAATAGGTGACAAAGAAAAAAATGTTTTCGGTTATGCTATGGGATGGCTATTCCTGGCATAGTATGGGTTCACTTGTCTCCTTATAGAAATGCAGCACTGACAATCAATACAAAGTTCTGACTGATCATCTTTAACCAATGCTTTTTATTCTAATGGATAATCGATCATCATTTAGTGTTAACCCACTCCATCAACAGGCCACAAGGACTAAATAGTTGAGATATTAAAGTATTAAAATTGTGTTAATCATATTCTATGGCCTCCATAGTCACCAGATCTCAGTCCAGTTGTCCTCTCAATCATCATCCAGAACAGTTCTAAAGAAGTCTAACGTCTAGGTCTGGCTGATCATATATATATATATATATATATATATATATATATATATATATATATATATATATATATATATATATATATATATATGTAACCCCACCCCCACCACCAAAACATCATATACATTCAGACTGAAAGAGATTTACCAGCTTTGACAGAACAGTGCACGTGATACTTGGACTCGTAGTACACCCAGTCGAACCCAGCCTCTACAGCCAACTGAGCGAGGAGGCCATACTTTTTAATGTCTCTGTCTGAGGTGGTTATGTCCACAGCACGCCCCTCATAATGCAGTGAGCCTGATGGATGATTATCGTCCTCGTCCCAGGCTTCGGTCACTCGTAGTCGAACACCTGGCCATTGATTCATAACCGCAATGGCCAATTTATTTAGGCAATCCTTACAGCGCTGTCAGAAGAAAAGAAATGTTATTCAGAGAATGGAGTTGAACAATAATAGAGCTATGACGCCACAATAACACCACACCTAGGCATGATTCTTTATTCTCAGAAGATTCCACTTTCATATTGCCTTCAGCAGGAAATTGAACAAAGACTAAACACCACTGAGTTGGGTTGTGTTTTGTCTCTATGTCTTGGTTTTGTTCATGGGTTGACATCAGCAAATTTTGTCTGTACATTCAGCTCTGATAAAGGCCATCTACAACCCCCTCCAAAAAATGCCTCTGACAATCAAAACAAAGCTACTGTAACTGATCTCCAACATTCTTTGGCCATCTTCAGCTATGTTAGAAAGTAAAATCAAGGTCACTTTTTTTTTTCTCACAAGATAGTAATATTTTTACACAGCCTTTTATGCATGGCTAGTCAGATGCCGGTTTTCTTACAGTATCTATTCCGGCCTCTGTCTGTTCTAGAGGGTGCACAAAAATTGCGGTTTGGTTTTTAACGGTTCAGGAAAATAATGTGGTTTGCCGTGAGAGCTCTAATGTTCGACAGTGGAGTATACTGAGACCATTCAAAAGGGGTGAGAAAGGGCAAGTGCAAGAGTCAGGAGGTCAAGAAAAGGCAAGCAGTGAAGAAAAGGCGAGGCCCAGTCTGAATGAGAGGGCAGATTGGTGGAATGTTTGGCCACGCATTTGAGAATATGACAGAGAAAAGCGAGAAATTAAGCCGGGCGAAAAACAAACCAAGCCCATTTTTCTCGCAGTGAGGTTCGACAGAGGCGTTTCATTGTCACAACTACAATAGATGCTTTTCCCGATGCTGACATTACTTCAGCAGGCGGGAATTCTGTACAGACAACCCCACAGAACTAGCAAAACATACACAAAGGACAGCTTTCACTGCTGGACAAGGAGAGGGCACATGCATACATACACATACACCAACTATCCGCCTTTGTATCAGGAAGGCACCTGTGACTCAGCAGGACACACACAATCAAAACAATGAAACACAACAGACCCAAATGATATTTATCCTCCGAGAAGCCCAAATGTTATTTTGTGATTGATAGCTTGGGTGGCTTTGAGTTTGCATCACATTATCCTAAAGTATTATTCTGCTGCATCACAGATTCCTTTTACTCCTTTAAAAGTCTTTACACATTAATAAAAAGCCATTTACTGTTCCACCAAGATGCCCACGTGTTTAGGTTGTTAATCAGTTTGCACATTTTCAACCATTACAGGAATTTGTTTCAGTTGTGGACTTTACAAAGTTCACTGCTTCATCTACTGATTTAATTACACAAACACAGAAGGGAAACAAGAATTTAATCATTTCTTAGCACCAAAAGACTGCAGTTAAAGATTAATGAATGGCTGCATACTGGGCATTGACTTGTTAATCCATTTTTTATGTGATTAGACAAAAACCGTGGTTCGGTATATTAAAAAAATATTAAGCATTGAAACATGTAATTAACCATGGAGTATCATTCATTGTACTTTCATTTTTTTTTAAGTCACTCCAAGGTGAAGTTAATGAATAAGTAAGCATGCAACTTGGAACAGGTAACTGAAAGAGATCTGTTGAAACTGCATGTAAAATAAAAAAAACCTTTTACCAGTGGAAGTTTACTCAGCTGTACCTTGGTCATGAAGCGGTCCGCTTTAGTGCGCTCCTCATCTTTAAAGTCAATGTCCGTGTTGTAGTTGCACACCAGCTCGTTGAAGCGCTCCGAGTGGCGCGTGATCTTTCCTTCAGCCCTGCCGCTCGCGCCCAGGTTGTTCTCGGAGACGTTGGGCACGTGCTGCTTGTAGGCCAGTGGCGTGAGCCTGCGCGGCCTCGCGCGCCCGCCGTATCCCGGACCGGGCCCGCAGCCGTGCACCAGCAGCCACGCGCAGGTGCACGCCGCCGCCAGCAGGCCGAAGCGCGGAGTCGGCGTCATTTGGTGCGCGCGCGCGCGCTCGCTCAGGACGGCCCGGGGACTCCGCGGCGCGAGCGCAACAGCACTAAGCCCCGCCGGCTGGCATTTCTGCGCCACGCAGTATTTTCCACGACCGCGCCGTGAGCCCAAATTAGCTATGCACCCCCTCCCGGGGATTGGAGGTTGTAAATTATCAACCAGACCGAGCTACGCGACGGATCATACGCTTTGTTTGCAGAAGCATTAAAGAAAAACTATAAAATGTTACAAGCTCATAAAAAAATGTAGTGTTACATTTAAAAAAGAAGTGTTCTTTTAGGGGTGATGGGAATGCTAGTTATAAAGGCGTTCAAAGATCTCATGCTGACAGCAGGTCATACTGAGTTACCTGCTTCCTGTTCATCCTCGAAGAGATGTGCACAGCTGCAGGTGTCTCATCCTAAATCCCATCGCCAGTGTTCTCCGCACCTTGGACAGCTCCGCGCAAAAAAACAAATCTCCACCAGGCGTCTTAACGATCTACCTTTACATATCAGCAGGGCGGCGGTGAACGCGCTGGAAACCAAAGGGTAGCGATCCTGCCGGCGCTCGAGTGCCGAGGGTTTGCCGGTGTGTCGCGAGCGCTTTTTAAACAGCTCCGCTCTGGCTACATGCTTGTGTGAGAGGACAGGACGGGACAGGACAGGACAGGACAGGACGGGACAGGACAGGACCGCCCCCTCCCTTCCTGCGCGCTGTCCTTGCACGCGCCTCCACTTCACCGTCACAGCATGAAGACCTTATCTTAAAAAAAAAAACATTTTTTTGTTTTTATTTATATATATCACCGTTTTTTTCTGCAGCACTTTCGCAATATGCACATTTGATCATTTGATCATTTCCATTATTATTTTTTGAATCTAATGAAAGCCTCAGATTGTCAGAGGAAACAGTGTTTCTCTATTCTCATTTCCTACATTTCCATCTTTTACCTTGGAAACATGTATGCACTGTACCTTTAAAGCTTTACACACAAAACAAAATCATGGTACTTTATGTTGCTGTGTGTCAATTTAAAGGTATACAATACACTATAAAAAGAATGGGCTGTAAACACTACAGTAAACAACAATGAAGTAATATAATAAAAATATCAGCATATTTGGCTGATGCTAATAAAAGTGGCATAGGATTGATGTATAGCTGAAAGTTAAGGGGTCTTGCTCTAGGAGACAAATTGGTGGCGCTGGGATTTGAACACTACTTTCTATCCTGCAAAGCTACATTCACACAAACACTGACTCACAATGAGAGTGACTGAAGAGCATTTATTTTATGAGAGCAAAAAATTATCAACTCTTAGTGATATCAGGAGGATGAGTGATAGAGTCTGTTGTTGACGAGCCGTGGGCATGTCCAACAATGAAACAAAGCTGGGAAATAGAACTTTGAATTTAGGCAAATCTAGAGCAACTATGGCAACAACTAGCGAAGACAAACACAGACAAAACTAATAGAGGAAAGTTTGCTGGCAACTTACATCGACTGGCGACTTAAAGCAATTTGTAAATTAGCAAAAAATCAAAGCCTTAAACACTGAGCCATCACAACAATTGATTAAATAAAATTATTTAGTGCAAATTAATTTACTGGTGGAGGTGGTTGAATGCAAGCTACTTTAACTAGTTGTGATGGTTAGGACCTTATGACTCTAAGTCACTATAGGGCAATACATTATTGTAGCATTTACACAGATTATCCATGTCAAGATGCATATTTAAACAAATGCACTTTTAAGCATACCATTTTATCAAGGTCAAGTCTATCCCAAAACACTGTATGCAAAGTGAAAAGAAATCACCAATGATCTAAAACCATAGTCTGAAAGGGCACCATGGACAGTCTCATTCAGATGTACCTGCATGTATTCAGAATGTAAGAGGAAACCAGAAAAACCAGAGTAAACCCATGAAAACAGACAAATAACATGTAAAACCTAGTCTAATTATTAAACAAAGGACCCTTTAGCTGTGGGCAGAATCCCTAACCAAAGTGCTGCTCTATAGATACAGTTTTGTCAGTACAATTTGGCTAGGTTGTTGAATTAATAACATACAGAATTATATAATTATTACTCTTTGAAATTAAACCTTAAAAGGTTAATCATTTAGAATCCGCCTGGACCCAAGTGTGACAATACATATTGCTGTGTGAGACTATCCAGCCTTTAAATATAAGTAGTATGGACTTGTAATTGTAAAAGGGATGTATAATCATACCAATGTACAGATATACAAATATAAATGATATGAAAAGCTTTCTTCCCGTGGGCTCACCACCTGCAGGAGGGACCGTAAGGGACGGTGCTGTGAGGATTGGGCAGCAGTCGAAGGCGGGGGCCTGCTTAGACTGCTGCCCCCGCGACCTGAATTACGGATAAGCGGGAGAAAATGAATGAATAAATGAATGAATGAATCAAAAGCTTTTGTTATGAAATTTAACCATGAAGGAACATCTCACTATTTAGCAAATACTGTGCCATGCATACTACTGTGCAGCATTAAAAGAAACATTGAAAGTGAGGGTTACAATTGAGAGACAATGACATTAAATGGACTATTCTGCACTGCTTTCCTGCCAAAGAGTACAACCAGTAGTGCAGAGACACTATCTGGTTTTCCCTTCCATTGTTTGTTTCTTTTCAAAAAAGATGCTAACTAATTGTGGTCCCTGTGCACTTCAGGCATGCCAGAGGGGAACACCCATGTGCTCTAAAAACATCACATATATTTTTACTTTTCTAAAACAATGGTTCGAGATGGCCACAAGATTCTTATTGTCACAATATGAAAAAGAAGGGGAAGAAAAACAGCACAGTGCAAGATATTGCAGTGATTTCCGCTGACCTCCAATATGCATCCAGAACTCTGGCAACTAGGATCATTTATTTAGACTCAAAATGACAGACAGGACAAAGGTTAGGGATTGCCCTGAATATCCCCTGGAAAGCTCTTCATTACTGTCTATGCAGCCCTTGTGTCTTTCCTTTCTGCTGAAATAGTGTCCAAGACAGGACATTATGTTGCAAGAAGGTAAAGAAGTAAAAGAAAATGGCTCCTAAAACAGGAATATTCATTATTCATTCATCTTTAGCATCCACTTCATCCTGGTCAAGGTCATAGTGCATCTAAAGCCTATTCCAGAAGCCTTTGGTGTTAAGCACCCTGATGTGATACCAGTTTATCACAGAGCACCATGCACACACATTTACAAATAGGGGCAATGTAACATAACCTGATCCACGTAGCAGCATTTTATAGGGTTGAAGGAAAACCTTGCAGATGTACAGAACATGTGACTTGACACAGAAATAATATCTCGAGTTTAGGATCCGAATGGGGGCCTAGGAGCTGTGGGAACAATATACACTGCGTCATCTGCATACAGGAACAGCAATCATATATATAAAATTAATTTAATATTAAATATTTATATATCTTAGATCTAGAGAAAGTAATTATATGTTTTTAAACATTTGACATATGCACCTATTTGGAAATCTGGATAGTGTTTAAAGATAGAATTACGAAAGGGTTATATAACATCAAAACCTCTCATTGTACTTTATAGCAAAATGTAGCCTTGATATCCAGATTTAAGAACACTGTAATGTCATAGTAACTTTCGTTTGGATTTTGGAGTTTAAGTCAGGTAGGATGTGAAATTTAAGGAATAAAACACAAGAAGGCATTTTGCTGTAGGAAAGTAATCAACAATGGCATGGTGTGATTAGGCCTAACAATGCAGAGATAATGCAACAAAGTTACTGTTACCAGCTCAAAGTCGATACCTTTCCAATAAAAGAACATAAAGTGCTTTATTCTTCTTATATTACTGCATTATGCAAATTATTACATTATATCTTCTATATTATTTATTTATTGGCTTAGCCTCCAATCAGATCAGGTTAATTTTATATTTTATTATACTTTATTATCTGTTGGAGTTGAATATTTATATCAGTGATCCAATAAATAAAATAATATAATATTTATTATATTATATATTTATTATTTTTATATAATATATGTATATATAATATAATTATTTCTCTCAATATTTTTTATTCATATTAAAACAAATTGCTTATAATATGTGTAGAATTACTTTGATCTTTTCATTATTCACCTAAAAAATGAAAGAATGATAAAACATTTTAAATTGTACATTACTGGAGAAATACTGTATAATCAATACATGCTACTGAATGTTTACCAGGTATTCATTTATTATAGATGTAGCTTCCCAGAAATTGTTTCCATTAAACATTAAAAGAATAGTATAAAAAATAAGCAATAAAAAAAAAAAAACCTGTTTAATTGTTATTATTTTCCACCTTCCCCTGGACTTGGCCTCCACCGCTTGTGCTTTACTGACCTCACTCCCTTATTTCAGGATGGGAGTATGTAGTGCCGTGAATGGCCAAGTTTCCTGAGCAGCCACAGCACAGAAAACGGGATCTTTCCTGCCAGAGTTACTTCGGCTCGCTTTGTTCGCCGCCACAGTGGGCTCGTGACTGCACCTGGGCTCAGAATAGTATGCAGTAGTTGACCTCATGCCAACATGCTCAGCTTCAGTAAAATTAGATGCTGAGTCATTTATAAAGCTCTTAGTTTCACTGGCTTCTAATCATCTGTCATGAGATGTCCATCAGATAAGGCTCGTAGCCATAACATACAACTGTGTGTACATTTTATATATATATATATATATATATATATATATATATATATATATATATATATATATATATATATATATATATATGTATATAACGAGCACTCCAAACCTAGGACTGTTCAGAGGATGTATGTTAGACTGGAAATACATTTTTTTAAAAATCGCTGATTAGACACTCTAAAGGATCTCCATTTCCTGAAAGAAAATCTAATGGCAAGGGCGGTCAAGGAGCAGAATCTCCTCGCATGCCTTTTTAAACTGTTTCATCTCTGTTATCAGTGCAGGCAAAAGCAGGGTGCTGCATCCCAACAACAGCACGAGTCTGGGGTCCGCGTTAGGTTTCAATAGCAACAACACACAAACTCCGATGACCTCCCATAACACCCTTGTCACAGCTTAACACCGTAAGACACAGGACGACAGAAGAGGATGATCTGTAAGTGTGTTTATGACAGTAAGCTGTGATATATGTTGTACCATGATCGCGACATCCTTTTAACCCTTACGTCACATGTCTAATATATGGAGCCACTTTTCAACACGAGATTTAGATTTGCCATCGTGTGACAGCCGTGATGCTGCAAAGGGCTGGACAATAGCTAAACAGGGTGGAACTTCCTGGCCCCAAGGCAAGCAGGTTAGAGGTCAAAAGAAAAAAAATATACATCATGCTGGCTATCACATTTAGTACATATCTAAGAACTGCCGTTTCCTTTCCAAACAATATGTAGCCTGTTGTTTTCTATAATCTATTTAGTATGTTTTGTAGGAGTAATGTGGAACAGGCTGTGGGGTCTGGTTTTAAATTGCTGTCAAATAATTATATTTTCATTTCACTCTTTAGGTGCTTTTCTTATAGCACTACCTTACAATGAATGTAGGTTCTTTATATAACTATAAAGAATAGAGAACCAAATGGATAGTTTCGCATTTATGACACCATATTTCGGGGTGTGGTTGAGCATCAGCTGCAGATGGAAAAGAGGGGCAGGGCAAACTGGCAGGTAACCTGAGATGATTCTCATCCTTGAATTATTACTGCCAGCTATGTCTTTTTCTTTGTGCTTTCACGACTCTTGTGGCAGAGAAAGAAAGAGTGAGAAAGAGAGAAACTGTGCAATGCTGGAGCAGAAGACAGAAGAGCTTATAAGAATCAATTACAGACCTTCAAGCAACAGTTGGAGACAAAGGTGTAGAAAAAAAGAGAGCTGAGCAGAGGTGTGCAAAACTGGGGAAGTCTTTAGAGCCAGAGAATGCATCCTATTCAATTTGCTAATTTCTTGTTTACTCATTTTAGCTAACAATCCCATTTTAAATAACTTGTAAAGTAAGGTACCTTTGCTGAAGGTTTCTGTATTTTGCAAGTTTCAGCATAGAATTAGCAGATATACAAAATGCATTTGACTAGCATCCATGTTAATAGAAAAAAAATGACTTTTTAGGATACTCTGTTGATTAAAACACTTTTTTTTTTGCTTTTAGTCTGTAATGTGAGTAAAATTGTTGTACATTCACATTGGCCACACTAGTCAATATGATCATATCAAGAAAAAAAAGAATGAGAGAAACCAGTTTTCTTCTTCTTCTGATTTTCTATTGCATATTTGGATGATGCAACCTTCTGTTGGAAATGTGGAAAAACTTCCTTAAACTAATGAAAACAATTATGTTTCAGGAATGAGTTATTAAATAAACCCACACATTAATGCAAATGTAATATGATTTTAAAGTATTTAATGGCTATATTTAAATGTAAGATGTCAGAGTGGACTTGAATAGTCTGAAAATTGTAGAAAAGGTGCTGTAGAGGTTCTACTATTATTTTATTGAAGTTGATCTGAAATATACACCCATGTTGTTTTTAAGGACATGTTAGCCAGAAAATAATACATCAGTGGTAGATTGAAAAAGCCACGTAATGACAAGAAATAGGTTGATGGGCTAAAAATGGCACTTAATGAAAAGAAAAAATATTGATGACTAAATCAATTAAAACTGAAGCAATGAAAATGTAAGAAGTAGAAAGTACAGATTTGTGTAAAAAAAAAAGTGATGAGTAAAAGTAAAAAAAAGTTGTCAGAAAAATAGTGAAGTAAAGGCCTCACAAGGGTTGATCACAGAAGTTGAGTCCTCATGCTGTGCATCAGGTGCAGAAGCTGGCTTCAGAAAACAGACGTACGAGTGCTGCCAGCGTTGCTTTAGATGTTGCAGAAGCGGAAAGTTCGCTTGCCAGTGCTCAGACTATACAAACTCTGCAACCAGATAGTTTGCATGGCCGTTGTCCCAGAAGGAAGCCTCTTCTGAAGCTGGTTTAGAAAGCCCTTCTTCTTCAAAGTTTGCTAAAGACAACCTGTCCAAGAGCATAAATTACTGGAACCATGTCCTGTGCTCTGATGAGACTAAGGTGGTGTCCAACATCTGTGACAACACCCTGGTGAGTACCAAGAAAATTGTATCTTGCCTACAGGCAATGGTGGTGGTAGCATCTGGGGCTGCATGAGTGCTGCTGGTACTGGAGAGCTGTGGTTCATTGAGGGAAACATGGATTCCAACATGTACTGTGACATTCTGAAGCAGAACATGATGCCCTTCCTACAGAAGCTAGGCCGAACTGCAATTTTCCAACATAATAACGACCAAAAACACAGCGCCAGGATGACGACTGCCTTGCTGAGAAAGATGAAGCTGAAGGTATGGAATGGCCAAATAGGTCTGCAAACCTGAACTCTATTGAGCACCTGTGGCGCATCCTCATGCAGAAGGTGTAGAAGACCCATGTTCTAACATCCAGTTTGAAATTCCATGTCCAAAAGAATGAATGCAGTGCTACATAACAATAGTGCTCAAAGTAAATATTGACACATTAAGGACACAGATTTGACATGCTCACATAGGGTGTACTCACTTTTATTGCCAGTTATTTACACAATAATGGCTGTAGAGTTATTTTTTAGGACAGTAAATCTATACGGCTATAGAACTCACTTTTGTGAGATACTGTAATTGGCCATAAAAAGATAGAATCATCGAATTGTGTTCCCAAAAATTCACCTCTCAGTGGGAGTATGAGCCTGTTGTGAAGTGTGTGAAGTGAGTGTGCTGTGAGTGTGCAGTGAGGGTGTGGGCACGCACCGGCAGGAGTTCAGTATGGGCCATTATCAGCTGATTAACAAGAAGTCTCGCCTTTTCCTGCCAGCAGATTTCTAGTTGCCTGGAGGAATAATAGTTCCTAGTGCACTTTGGCTCACACTTCAAAAAGCTAACTGTCAGGAAAGCTAATCTAACTCTTTCCCCCATTTTCAGTCTTGTGTTTGGACAATAACGATAGCCTATCACATCCCACAAAAAGCTGGTTGTCTCCCGCTTCGTGTCTGATACGCTTAAGTAATTCTAGCCAATCAAATGGCCTCAGTTACACTAAAGCTGTGATTTGTGTCCACCCTATACGCCACATTCAGGAAGAGAAATACAATGAATTTGTGACAAGGACTTCTGTTCCCCCACTTCTCATAAGATAAGCTGATAAGGAATGAACAAGCATGCCAAGAACAAGAGTTTCCATACCTCCCTATACAATATATGGTAATGGTAACTAAAAAGAATATGAACTAGGTGTAAATGTGCATTTTATTTTACTTGTTTAAAAAAAGAAAACTGGCCATGAACCTAGATCATCTGCTGTAGCTGAGGCTCATATAAGCACCTGCACAGAGGAAACTCGGAGAGAAAACAACGGCAAAAATCATAACTATCCTCAATTAAGACATCCAAGGAGAAACAGCAATCAGAAGTCCAAGGCTTAATTTTCTATTCCCAAATGATGGATGAAAAGGAAAAGGAAATGAACAGTAGCCAAAGAAAACGGACGCCAGTGATGTAGGGGTGGCAGAGAGAGTGCACGTGGCCGGGCCTCTGATGATGATGATGTAGTGGTTTATGTGCCAGGGGCATCTGCATGGGGGAAGGCAGAGGCTGAAGAACCAGTGGCGTCCCTTTCTGCAGGCGTGCTGACAGACTCTGGACACAAAGACACTGCTGATTAGAGGCCAGACACTTCAGCACAAGGGGTGGGCGTAGAAAAAGACAAGCAAGCCCAACAAAACAAGGACACAATCAAAGATGTGGCATAGCGCTTAGCACAACAGGAACTCTCGTCCTTTTACGTAACACTTCTGGAAAGATGTACTTCAACCGCTGCCCTTTAAAAACCATTCAAGTTACTAACAATCTTCCTACACAAAGGACAAAGAGACAGTGTTTAGAAAATCAGATGAAAATATGTTTTATTGTTCTTTTGTATGATTCCAAAGTTAATTAATAAACAATGTAAACAGTGTGTAATTGTGTTTGGCAAAATCGTTACTATTTTTCTACCCAAGTCATTGCATTGGATACAGAATATTTTCTTTGGATTGAAATGTTTTTTTGTTTTTTTTGTTTTTTAAACAAATTTAAGTTACGTACACATCTTTCAATTATTCTACCTGCTACAACAACCATATAAATTGTATAAAAAGTGGGTAAGAGAGCAAAATCACATGCCATGTCATATGAGGAGAAATAAAAAGCATATTAAATGAAACTTTGTAGAGTCACTGGAATACACGGTCCCCTTCTGGCAACTACTGTAGCATATTTGTTTAAAACCTGCTGATACAGCAAATGAAGTAAAAGTGATAGTATAAATAATAATAAAAAAAAAAGCCTACAAATATTAAATAGCCCCAGAGAAGAAAAGCCGTATAACTGTCAGTTATACAAGCTAATTCTTTCTGTATCTCCGTAATTAAAACGTCTTTGAATTTTACTGACCCACTCATATAGTTAGGACTGGCACTCAGAGAACATAATCCTATATCCATGACACATTCCCAGTATATTATTGCACATGGCACATAATTCTCACATAATACAAAATATTCACAGTTACTATGGTCCAAGACAGTTTTTAAAACCTGGAACTTTTTTTTTACAAAATAGAAATCCTGAAGGCAAGTTTGAACTAAGGTGCACTATGAAAACATAAAATATAAAACATGGCTCTTGTGTGGTACATAGAACTTTCTGACTACTGAAGAGAGGGAAAAAAAAAAACAGTACAACGAGAAATGCACTCTCTATTCACTCTTAAAAAGATTGTATCACCTCAATGCAAGGAGCATCCTGTATCCTCCCCTCTCTCATCAGACTGGGCTTCCTGCAAAAACCTTCCTCTAAAAGTGTTATTAAGACCCACTGAGGAACAGCAACGGGATAAATGCACACTAAAAATAGTGGTGGATTGGAGGAAGGGCTCTTGGCTGAGCTCTACTGTACAGAAATGAGCAGGAAAAGGACAGCGGAGTTTATGAGGTCATTCTCTGAAGCGACTTCAGTGAATGTCTGTGCGTCAGACTCGCACATCCGACAGCCAGTGTGTACTTGTCATTTTTTTCTTTCAGAAAATGTAAACACATGACCTTTTGAGTACAAGGCAGCCTTGAACCCTCTTTAAGAACTGCACGCGTTTGTGGCACTACGTTAAAACATACCCGCAGTAAAACCTGCAGTGAAAGCTTAAACGTTTGAGGTCCTGTAGGTCAAGCAGCGGCTTTGACCTTCACCAAACTGACCAGAAACCTCATTCCTCCACCTGCATTCTAGTGATCTGTTCACTCAAGACTGAAATGTTCCACTGGATTTCAAATTGCCGCTCCAACTGAGCGATCACTGGATCTTTGATAGTCCACTTGCTAACAGGAGTCTGAAATGGACGGCAGATCGGGACACGGTACAAGGCAGGCGATGAAGTCCTGTTTATGGAAAGAAGAAAAGAAGCAAGAAATTAGATTACACTTAAATTCAGGTTCTTTCAGTAATACAACGTGTAAAAATATGTACATAAAATATATACATCTATATCCAGTATACCTGATATATTTCTGTTATTAGACAAAAATCTAACCTTCAGTTTATTTTATTTTGTATTAGTCTTCAAATATTTTGGAAACAATTTCAAGATTCTATGTGGAACCTTACAGGAAAGCATTTCCCTTAGCAAAGTTTAAGCACAATGCAAAGCAATGTGAAACTAAAAGTTCTTTCTCTAACACTTTTTTTTAGCTTTTAGATATTCTTAGACCTTGTCTTAGCAAGAGGAGCACTTCTGTACAGCACTCTGGATAAGGGTGTCTACTAAATGCTGTAAATGTAAATGCAAACCAAATGAGAGATACCATCTGTCTCATTAATAAGTTCAGAGTAGGTTCTCCTGGGGTATTTGTATTTGGTGAAGGGCAGATGGTGTGTGTGTGTATGTGTGTGTGTGTATGTGTGTGTGTGCGTGTGTGTGCACGCATGCATATGCTGGAGAAGGGGTTTGACATTTAGTCTCCGGCCCTCTAGGGAACCCTAGAAAGGAGACCAACCCATAGGGAAACATGTCCTGCTCTGTAAACACCTAACCCAAAGACCAAATGAAAATGTGTGCACGCAGCGCTAGTTAACAGACCCACCAGTCTAATTGTACATTATCAGTACATTGTGCACATAGACAAATAGAATTTGAAACCAGGTCTTAGGATGCTGATTGGTGTGCAATTAGTAAAGATTAGCTTGCAGGATTCTTTGTATATACACCTCACTAAGCTCTAGCTAAACACCCAGTTGGGTGTTAAAAAGTGTTATAACTGCCTGAAACTCACACCCCCCCACCCCCCACATACACACTTCCTATGTGATGTGAAGGCTACATTCGTTTCTAATAACCCATTAGCATACATAGAGGCAACAGTAATGTCCTGAAATGAAATGTTAAAACTAACCGAAAGCACGGATGAGTTCCCTCTGCACGACCCACGTGACTGTGTTGATTAAACAGGCAGAGGTGAGACCAGCAAAGAGCACGTTGTACAAGAAGACTATGTGGAAGTTCCCCAACCAGTTGTACCTTCCAAAGTCGCCAAGAAGATCGAACCTTGTGATTCCTAAATACAACCATATTCAGGAAACAAAACGTAATTAATTTCATTATACAATCCAAAAAACCCAAGAATTGATACTGTTTATTAAAACCAACTCTTATGAACAGCACGTTGTAATCAACATTCATTAAGAGATGATACCACTGTTGAAATAGTATGTGCTTTCATCCACAAAAAAAAACTTATCATAGCATAACATACCCAAAGTACGGGAGAACACAGGCAGAGCTGAACTGAGCACCAGCAGAGACACACAGTTCCCTATGATCTGTAGGGTCAAACACAAGCACAAAGTGTAAGAACATTATTAAAAAGCATTTCTACACTGGCGCAACTGTGTGTGTGAAGTGTCTGTACCTGTGTGAGGTTTGTGTCTTGAGCCCGAGGTCGAAGGCTGCTGAAGAGAGGAGAGCTATAGAAACCCACCACTGAAGACACCATCAGATAGCTAACAATGCAATTAAGGACCAAAACACTTCAAAAACAAAATGCATATAATCTTATTTTAAAAAGGTACATGAAATATCACAATACAGTCTGTCACAAATTTGGTTCTAATCTTACATCCTAAAGTTTGGGACAAGAACCAATTTATGCAACATGACCCAAAAAGGGTAGGTTAAACTAAGATCAAGCAATATAGTCGCCCTCTAGTGGCAATACTTCTAAAACTGCTAATGAAACTCTATAGTGTGGTTGTTACACAGCGCCCCCTTGTGGATAATGTTTTGTGGCGCGTAGGATTATGATTGACAAAGTCAAAACCCTAAGGTCATATCTTGCAACAAAGGTGTTGAAAGAATCATAAATTCTTGGCTAAAAGCGTATTTGTATACCCGAATCTTCAGTGAAATGCATTTGGAATCAAACAGAGCTTGCAATAAATGCTTAGCCGTAAAGCAAATTATTTTGACAGAAAAGAACACCTGCATGGACAAAGGATACAAGATAAGGACGACTTGCACTGTGGCCCCCAGAGAACCGAACATAGAAAATGAAGCCAATCCCAGACGAGGGTCCTGTAATAAAAAATAAAAAAAAGAAAGATACATAAATGTGTGTAAGATGAATGCAGGACAATAGATACAACCACCTTCCTTGTACAGGAAAGCTTTTGCACAGTATGCAGAGTAGCAACAATAATTGTGGAACACACATACAACTTATGTATGCTGCGGTCAGTCATGTGTCACTGTAATGAGTTCGATTATATCTTACCTCCATTCCTCTGGGCATGGCAGACTCATCAAAAAGCAGTTCCAGCACGTGGAAACACACCATTAACACACACACCACCTGAAATGAAATATCAACATGTCTCAGCATCATAACAGCATGAACAAACCGTATTAATAAAATTTTTAATGGTTCTTACAGTTAAGGCCAAAAGCAAAAGCATGGCCAGTGGGTAGCCCAGGTTACGTTGCCATGCAGACGCCTTTCTTCTCGTCTCTGTTGGGGGGGAAAAAAAACAACAACTTTAAAGGGATTCTGAACGGGACGGGTTTGGGATTCTTGTGAATCTACAGATCTTTATGCGAGGTCTTTTTTTTTGTTTTGTTTTTTTTTTACCTAGAGCCATGCGCTTGGCCTGTATACTCATAAACTGCATCTTCATTGCGTCCATATTGAGGTTCAGCCAGCAGGAGGTGCTGTTACCTAAGAGAAATTAGAGCGAGCACGTTAGCAATTAATGCAGTAGTTAAAGACACTTGTGTTACTTAAAATCCTGTACTCACTTTTGAGTTTTCTGGAGAGAGAAGCCTCTTCAAACACAGCACAGTTCATCGTCTCCTCCACATCCTCCAGAAGCTGTCCAACAATACACAATTATCAACATTCATCACTTGCCATTTTGCATAATTTCTTTCTTTCATTTTCATAAAAAGCTTGTTTATTCACAAATCAGTATTTACAAAAAGCCCTTAAATAATTACACACCTCGAGATATGTCTAAATTCTAGTACATTTTTAAGATATACTTAGTACAGGGAGTCACCTGATTACAAAATGGGGTCTTAAGGACACTCAAGCTCCTTTTTTGTTTGATTCATTTATTTTTTATAAATATATATTAGATAAAGAACTATATAAACCAATTGTGTGCTGTTATTTTTGGATGTTACAACAGTAGCATTTTCCTGTTACTGTGCGTTTCAGTTTTAAAATCCTCCCGGGTCACTTTTATACATAATCAAAAAGTTGGTCTTCTATATTTACTTTTAATGTTTTCTAAGAATTTCCAATCTAAAACACAGCTCATGGCAACAACAACAACAAAAAAAGGCTGATGGCGTAAAAAAAGAATCAGAATTCGTCAGTCTGTTTCGCAAAACTGCGCACTGAATAGTTCAACTCGGAAACCTGATCGACAGGGATGCTTTCACTCTGACGCGCCTTCTTGTGAATGTCACGTTTAATCCTCCTAATGTACATGGGCGGGTATGTGCACAATTTTGCTCACGTTCTGTCATACGTCAAAGTACAGACCAAGCCCACGTGAGAGATTGTATCAACCTGAATTATTTTCTTTTCAACAACAAACCCTGTATCCATGTAACTCAGGTATTATTTAAATGCAGAAGGGAGTGTAGAAGGTGTGTTGAGTGCAGAGATTCAGTCTTTCAGACACAAACATTTTAAGAACCTGTGTCCATTGTACAAGTTCATGCTTCCCATTAGACGAGTGAATCAATGCAAACACTGTCTTTATTTTTCAGTAATCTACATAATACATATATTACTGAAAAAATTGAAAGTTGAACTGTTGCAGTTATTAAGCTGGATTTTGATCAAAGTCATTACATGGGATCTCAGAAAACTGTCCAATTTTTAGAAACCCCTAAACAAGGCATCTTGCACACTTACCCGTGGTTTAACCAAAAAGCTTCCGGTGATGCTGAACATGCGTGACATTCCAAAGGGAGTGCACACTGTTAAAAAGAAATACAAAACAGTCAGCATAATTAAAGTAATCACCAACCGATTCCCCACCCAACTTCATATCTTAAAGCAAGAACTAATCCAAGCAGAATTTAGTGGAACTCTAAATTAAAGAATATATATAATTTTATTGATGTGTCATAAATGTAATATACACCCTCGCAACTGCACGCAAAATCCACTTACATAATAGCAGCAGCACTCCAAACAGTGAGATGCAGGAATAGAGGTAGGGCAAGTAATACTCCCACAGGTCTGAAATAATGTACAAGAATATGAGATTAGAAATTGGAAATCAAAAAAAAAAAAAATGCAGCAATGTTCACTGCACTTCAGTACAAAATAATATAAATGTAGAAAAATCTGTACATTTCCCTTTTAAACATGATTTTAACACTGTGCTGACTCATTGTCTACAACTGCAAATTGTTATACTGGTAATTGCTACAACTGCAAGGGTTATTCAGTCAAATAAATTATACAATATATCTTTGAAAAGGGTATTCAGTGACACTAGATTAAAAATCACAATAATGGAATGTAGGTTTTGCCTGATACCACAGCAACAGACAGACAGACAGACAGACAGACAGACAGACAGACAGACAGACAGACAGACAGACAGACAGACAGACAGACACTTTAAGCACATATATACAGAATCTCACTTTGTGTTGTTGCCTCATTTCCTATTATACTATTTTTATTTATTTATTACACATTTACTACCTATCTATGTAGATATCTGTCTATGTAAAATTGCATTCAAAATTGATTCTCTAAAAACACACACCATAGAGACTTTCCCTGGCAGTATTATCATCGAGTAGCGCTGATGCCACCCTCACAATGCCAAGCACCAATAGACTGAGCAGAAGCAGCACCACGGTGGTCTCGTACACCCGGCCCATTACACCCTGGAACAAAAACACAGGCATGTCACTACACACACACACACACATGCATATTCAATGTGCTGAATTCAGGAGACAAGAAAATCAACATAAAAATGTATGAGTGCATTCACCAAACATGACTGAGATGTTATAAATTGCTAAATACTAATTACCTTTTTGGAACCAACAAAGCCTTCTGACTCTGTAAAGAAGTAAGCGAAGGGCATGAGGAAGACCAAAGATAGGTTAGAAAAGAGAAAGACCAAGTTCCAGAGACCTGCATAACAACAACAAAAAAAAGGAATGAGACTCAGATAAGCAATACAACAGCAACTAAATTATAACCATTCAACAAAATACATTTGTTAATAAAAAATTGGTCTTAGAGTGCACTGTGATAGACTTATATAATACTCAAATAACTGACTATTTTGTCAGCATGTCCAGTGACTAACTGCATTGTAGAAAGAGTGCACGAACAAAAAATTTCTAGCAAGAAATTGTGAGCAACGTTAAGGTAGTGAAATTACTTTGCACTTGCTGTCTGTATTTCTCACATAAAAGTGAAGCACTGCTGTTACTATTAACACCTTAACCGTGGTGGTTCATGTCAGTGCTTGAAGTGAATGTCAATCAAGAGCTGTATGAAGAAACACCTGGCCTGATACCAAAAAAAAACAGGCTTATAATTGTCAATCGTTGCATTTATTGTTTGTGCTTTCAGCTATACCATCAATTAAATATAAGTGCACTCATTAGCTGGTGTTCTAGATGCCTGTCTGTATAAGCATGTGTGTGTTTATGTGTTTCATTGCGTACCATGGATAAGCGACCCGTTGAGCCACTGCATATAGTAGTTGTGCGGAAACATGAGCAGGACTTCATTGGACAGGATGGAGATGGGCAGGAGCAGAACTGCACCCACAGCTACAGAGAGAGTGAATGTGCACAACCACAACCTGTAGGACACCAAAGAAAAAAAAGACGAATGCTATGTGTTAGTGTGGTGTCTTCCCACGGACACGAATCCAGCTGTAAAATGACGAGGTGTACAACAATGCGATGGAGGTCCAAAGGGCAAACCAGTAAAGGTATTAACAACCAGAGCACAGATATAACCATCTATATCAAGTTAATTACTTACGATATTTTGTTCACAGTGGCATCCTCAATGTCATCTGGAGCGAGAGAAAGAGAGAGAGAGAGAGAGAGAGAGAGAGAGAGAGAGAGAGAGAGAGAGAGAGAGAGAGAGAGAGAGAGAGAGAGATACACATTATCAGAGTGTATCAGTGAGCATGACATAATATTGTAAGTTGGAGTCGAATCATTCTAATGTGAAGGCTTTCTTTTGCTTCCAGAAAACTTTACTAAAGCATTATGACCAAATATGACAGCGACAGACAAAAAAATGTAGATAGACAGCAACAGACAGGAAGGCAAAAATCTTTGGGAATCAAACCAAATAAACAACAGACAGTCTAACACAGACAGACAACAGACAGAATGACAAAGGGTGACAAAAAAACAGAAAAAAAGAGAAATGCCATCAGCCACAAACAGCAAGCTACAAACAGACAATGACAAATATATATATATAAAAGAAAGTCCTAAAGCACAGACAGACAGAAGGATACTGACTGCATTTGAAATAACAATTAAACCTGACAAAAAATAAAAATAAAATACCTGTCTTCAATTTGAAGACATGTAGTGACAAAGAAATAAAAAAAGAAAAATAAAACAAGCTTTTACTGAGGGGAAATCAGAAAGGCCTGCTATATAAATATTGAGAATAACAAAGCTTGCGCAATTCAAATTTAGCCTCCCGGCAAAACGTATGAGAACTCAGAAAAACAAACTTGTAAAACAGATTTCTGGAGGTGCTCCTGACAAAAATGCCAATCAATCGGGAGACAATTTGGAAAGTCTCCAGCCAATTCAACAGGAAGCTAATAAAGCTACTCGGTTTACCAAAATAGTCGGCAAGCTCATAACATGCCATTCAGAATGGAGGAAAAAACGTAACTGTTGTTACTGAAGGAACAAACAAATAGGGCTTTGTATTGAGATAATACAGAATTAAATAGACGAATGTTGTCAGGCTTGGGAGAGTTGTAGGTAAGGAGCCGTGTGTTTATTATCTCACGGAAACTTTCCTCCCAACCCCCAACCCCCAACCTCATCATGTTGACAGGGACATTGCATAAAGCCCTTCCAATTGCATCTGCAACACTAATCCTGGCATATCATTTTAACCTCCCTTCCGAGAAACGTTCACATGCACAAAAAAACAGTCTATATGCAAGACACACTTGACTGCAGTAAAGTGCAAATAAGGTATTCGTTATTCTAAATATTTCAGACATAAAGAAATAGTTTTTTTGTTACATTGCATTTGTACTGCAAATCACTTATATTGCATTTTAAAATCAAGGTTGCAATGCGAACACATTTGAAAAAAGAATATTTCAGCTGAGAAAGTGCCCAAGGGTGGCTGGACTTACCCGTAAAAAACTCGGCCTTCTTCTTAAAGTGTGTCAGAATGAGGTAGGACAAGATGTATAGGCAGACGAAGAGTTGCACGCAAATCTATAAGAAATGAAAAAAGAATAATTAGCAAGTGTGCATGATTCAGGTATTTATAGATCATAAATCTGTCACTAAAATAAATATTATAAATCCTAAACATAAAAATTTTTAAACTGTTAAGTCACCTCAATACACAAAAAGAATAGACACAGTATTTGCAATTTAATGCAGAAATTGGTCTTTCCATGTCAAATATAATGGATATACTGTATATATGAAACAATAATAAATGTTAATTGAGCTTAGAAATATGGCAGGCAAGTATTTCTCACATTCAAGAAAAACATAATTATACTTCATTACTGAGTCAGTAATAATCAGTATTTGAAAATGAGCTCCAGTACCATCCAGAGTAGTTTCCTGGAACCTTTCCAATCGCACTGTAATCACACGCACACAATCGCAAGCTTATTTACAGCTGACCGTACACACAGGCAGCTTATCAATCGAAAACGTGCGTAAATGCGAAAGCTATTAAAGGACTGAGCAGGTCAGTAAAGGCATCTGGGTATAAGCGAGTGTGAGGAACACAATGCAACCATGATGAGTAGAATACACTGCATACCCAGGGCAGGGGGTTGATGAAAAGATGAAAAATAAATAACTGACCTATTTGAACGTGCGTTAGGATATCCGATATATAGGTGACAAAGCAAGAACTATATAACATAACACAAATACTGTCTTGAATGTGATACATTACCTGAGGTCACCAACAGTTTTCTACTATTTTAGCTAAATTTTGCCATTGCCAACTCCCAGTCTCTAGTTAGGCTAACAGGCAAAGGCTAACACATGCTAAAGAACTTGCCTATTAGCTGTAACTACTCTAATATTCGCTCTTTTTCATTTCTGTGTTTAACGTAAAAACAGTCATTAGTGTGATAGCTGGTCTTGTGTAGATATAGATTATGAATTGTGTCATGTTCTAGTAATTCTAAATGTTCACTTGTTTGCTAGAGATAAATAAAACATTAGTTAATGTAGTGTTATCTTATTAAATGAGGCTGGGTTTAAATCCTATAAAAGAACATTTAGCATAAGCTTGCTTGATGACTCAGCTATAGTTTTAATCACAAAACACAGTAGTTCACCTATTATTAGCTTTGTTTTTTGTTTACAAAATTGGCTAACAATTTAAAATGTAATACTTAGCGAACAGATAGCTGGTGTACACTCAGCGATTAGGTACAATCTCCAGCTTTATCAGGGTGTGACAGCTCTTTTCCACATGCTCCACTTTTGCGTTTAAGAGCGCAAATAATTTTAGTGCTTATACTATGCAAGTACTAAACATTATATACCGAATACTAAAATGAACTTCTGTACAGTCAAGATCCTCTCTGTAAATAGATCTGTGGATTTAAATCAGTCCCATGGTGAGTACAAGTCTATTTGTACACCCATGGTTGACTAATTAAAGGATGACAAATTGATTATGCCACAAGCAAATACAGTGAAAAAAAAAATCATGAATCACAGGCTGAATTGTTTTTCTATCCAAAGAAAAGGTCTGTCAGTACTTATCACTGCTCTGACTTGGAACAAACTGACACAGGGCAAAGTGCCCTCCAAAAGATACAACAAAAAGGTTGTAAAAATAAATGATCGTTATTAAGAGTAAATCATGTTAATGTCATTTAAGTGGTAAAGAGGAAATGGTTCATTTTGGACAAAATCAGGAATATGTATTAGGTCTTCATGAATGACTAGGAAATGAAAGAGCAGCAACAGATGGAGGAAACGGATTGTGGCTCAAATCCCAGTGGATAGTAAAAAACAAAAGAAAGTTGCTGACCAGGATTAGAGGAGTGAACGTGCTGGCATTAAATCCGCTTGGCCAATTGTATGTTTGCCTCATAACCTGTAACATTTAATCCAATCCTGAATAAATTGTTGGATGGTCACTACACTAAATGTTTAAATTTCGCAAGAGAATATTACAAAACAGCACATTGCAGAGGTAATACAGATTTTCGTCAGTAATGCATTTCTGCTGTTCTGTCATTGTTCTTCTTGCCAGCAATGCGTGTCTCGACACATTCATCCGCAAAGCAGTGTGAGAAAGAGGAACTATTTCATGCAACATCATTTCGCACTTCTTTGCCACTTTGACTAGAACGATGGCACGATACCATTATTAACATTAAGCCTCTCATAGACTACATTTCTTAAAGCACTTAATGCAGCTCGATTACATGTATGAATTCAAAATCATTAGTTTTATTTTTTGGGACAATTTTAAACAACACAAGAGAGACTTGGTGCATAAAAAAACAAAACCACATCCTGACACTCCAGGTAACACCCTAATAAAAAGGATGAATGGCAAGAAACAGGACTTTCAATCCTAAAGTGCAAACACAAGCAAAAAAAAAAGATTTCTGTGAGAGAAATATCTCTGGTCTCATAAAGTATGTGTTCAAATGCGTAACTGACCTACTAGAATACTATTGTATGTACTGTTCTATGTGACGTACTGCTGACATTAAAGAATCTCTCCTTCCACCCAATAGTGACAGATGTGGCTTTAGGAAACACAATAAAACACAACTACCATCACCCATCCACCCTGTTCTAATTGGAAACATGACAAAGCCTTAAAGTGGGAGCAGCCTATGTACTCTATGAGCTATTTATACTAAAATTCTTGTAATTCAGCCTCTTTGACGCAACTGGAACAGGTTGAAGTAAACAAAAAAAACTAAAAATGTAAAGCTGTTTAATGTATAAATACAGTCAGCATGTTTGACTGGTACTCACCTAGAATGTACAATGAAATGTCAAACTACATGTAAACTGGTACACAATAGTTAGTGTAAGGATGCAAGTGTTTGGTGAACTTTACCTAAAATAATTTTATCTAATATGAACTCAGTTACATTTAATAATACTTTAGTCACGACTGCTTCAGAGAAAATATTAAACTCTATTAAGGTACGGTGGTATAGTGGGTTGAGTTGCCACTTCACAGCTCCAGGGTCCCTGTTAAATTCTGAGCTCAGGTTACTGTTTGTGTCGGGTTTAAGATGTTCCTGGACTCTCAGTTTTCCATTCTCGTCCAAACATATGGCGGATTGGCTATTCTTAATTACCCCTAGGTGTGAATGTTTGCACATAATGCCCTGCCATGGACTCCAGGGTCCAATCCTGGGCGTATTTCTGTGTTCCTTAGATTCTTTCTGTATTAACTTACACTGACTTGGAAAAAGCTGTTACTGAAGATCGATTTACGTTGCTTCTTTTATATTGCAAGGTATAGCAAAATCCTAAAATGTAATCCACTCTCCATCCATTAAACATTCCACCATTCTAATATTTTAAGTACTTAAAGCTATTGCTTGCCAAAATGATTAAACTGAGTAGGATTGACAATGAGGAAGAGCTTTGCTGTGAACATGTTTGTGGTCATCATCAATTTACTGTTTCAAAATTTGCTTATTTAAACACAGGACAGAGATAAAACTTATAACTAGTCTAAACAAGAAAAGTCAGAGATTCTGCTCACTCCTAAAACCAATAATGTTTCTCACCAACTCTGCCCCAAAGTATGTAAAGTCTGTTTTATTGACAGTTGCTGCTAGACACACAAACATCAAAAGCCATTCATGAAGCGGATTGCCACTCACCAAACTACCTGGAACAAGTTAAGGCTGGGTCAAACAACAACACACTAATTAGTGTGCAGAGCATGTGCATCATGTAAACACACACACTTGATCATGGGGTCAAGTCCCAACTTTTTCTCAAAATAGGCCCATATCGGTTTCACCACACAGTTTATAAGCAAAAAAGCCCAGCTGTGCAATAGGCCTGACAGGATGCTATATTACAAACATTTACAAAGTTGTGACGTTTCTGTACACACCAAATTCTAACTTGTTTCAACAGAAGTGTGGACAAGAACTTAAAAGTGGTAAATCATATAATCTGCTCAAGTTACCTAAGCCTCAGTTGTTGACAACTACTTTAATCATATCAATGTTAATCTGTTAGGTCTGTTTGTCTAGTCCCTTGAATTGAATGGATTATATCCACATCCCAATCATGCTATAACAGTGCCTATAAATAATGTCTTCTTTGATCTAATGTGTTTTGTCTGTAAAATGGTCAGAATTTGAAACTACCAAGGCTCTAAAGAACTTAAGACTTTAATGAAAAATATATTATTGTAATATGTAGAAATTCATAGCTAGGGAATTTATTTCAGAAATTAAACAAGTACCTGGCAATGAACACCCTGGTCTAAACAGAGAAATCCCCTTAGCAAAGACAGTGATATACTGCAGGTGACGCACCGAACAATTCTAGTGCAGACTTTGCATGCTTAAATGATTATGGAAAATAAATAGTCCACATGCATCAGGTATGTGACTCTGGAGAGCATGGGGAATAATATGTGCCTAGGAAGTGCACATTCACCAAGTTAGCAAGAAAAAATACAGTTCAGTTTTACATAATCACACAAGCCAAGTCGTGATTATAAACCGACAGCTGGTCTGGAACCCAGCAGGCCTTCATCTGTGGAGTTCATTAGACACCGATCTACTCCTGCAAATGCGGAGTCAACATTCAGGTTGGATTTCCCAACCCAGATCTATAAGGTAACAATGAAATATTGTTAAAAGCTGATTCGTTTTCGAACATTGCTGTACTGTAAATGAATGTCTGCAATAATTCTCTGCATTTGCTGAGTGCACGATTCGTGCGATTTGTTCCAAGTGTAAAGGTCGGCATCATTGCCTCGTTGTAAGTTTCTTTAGGACTGAAGTTCACTTTGCGTTGTACAAGTCCAAGTACAATAAAGACATCGTAATAGCACAGGTGGCTGATCATCACATGAATTTGCAAACCTCTGATATCTTGCCCTTATACAATGGCCACGTGTATGATTTGAATTAAACATAGGTTCAGCATTAGGTCCCTTATACTTCACTGGATATGACTGGAAAAATATGGATACTAAGAAAATACATTGACATGTTTATTTATGTTAATATTAAACTTATTTGATAATATTGTTGTTAATATTTTACAAACAAATGTTTAGGGTTTTATAGGGTTAAAAGAAAAAGCTTAAGCACATTATGTTCCCAAATGTAGTAACTGGATCTATCCCCTCCCCTTTATTATTTATTTTTCTTGCATTTCACAATCATTAGGCTCAAATCAATCAACATACTAGCAAACATTTCTGTGTTGGTTATTGTTATTCATGAGCTCTGACTCTGTTAAATCCCCGAGATCGGAATTAAAAAAAGAGTTTATACAGTAAACTTACTATGATCTCTCGGACTCGGTCGTGGAAGAGCTGCTCTCTAAGCGACACGTCGTCAGTGGTTTCCATCCTCCGAAATCATATCCCGAGGAACTGAAATTAAGTTGCAGGCATCCAAACTAAAGCCAGCAGAAAGGAAGTTGGTGTTTGTTAGAGGTGTTACTGCAGAGGTGGTCTCTCTGATCTGAGCGTTACATGTAGCCGTAAATGTAACTTTAAACCCGAGAAGTTACACGCAAATTAGTAAACCTAGCTACATTTCTACAGACTTAAAGATATTTACGATACGACTAACTACAAAAGTGAGTCCATCGCTCGGGAGAAACCATAAATACACTGCAAACATTTTTGATCCACGCTCGCTTACGCCTTCTATGGAGGGGGTGCGCTAGGGGGCGGATCCGTGGGTGTGGCTATTGAGTTTAAAACAACATGGGCGTGGTTTCCCTGAGACAAAGGGTTTTGTTTCTTTGCAGCTTTACCTTACTGCATTAATTAATTTCATATATTATATTATTATATATTAGGCACGCTGGATATATTATATTGTGCAATTGTGTATTTGTTTGTAGGCGAAAAATCTTAATAGTCAATCTTTTTGCATCAGTGTAGACTCTTGGCAAAAAAGGACCACAAAATGGCCAACAAATCAGTTATGTTCTTTCAAACAAATCATTGGTCAAAAAACAAGCAATTATTAAACAAATGCACTCCTGATATCTATTGCCACCATTTGCTCTTTCAGTTTGCTGCAGTAGACTGTTTGAGGGAAAAGCTGTACCCAGGGAACTTCAATTATCCTACCTTTACTAAGCAAAAAGGAAAACATGATCATTCAAATGTCTGATGTAAAATTCACACAAAACAGGGTGTGTGGACACTTTTAGCCACTAGTACAGTCGAGCTGCTTTACTGTGAAAAGTCAGTTAATGCTTTACAGGAGAATATAGTAGAAAAATGTACTACCTACAACTGAAAAGCTGATTTCTAAAACAAAATTGTAAAAGGTGGCTTGAGAACAAGTCCATCAGGCTCATGTTCCACATTAAACACAAATGAACTGAGAAACCTTTATCTACTTCTGAACTGTTTGAAGCAACTACATTGTATAAAAGAACATTGCCTCTCTCTCTCTCTCTCTCTCTCTCTCTCTCTCTCTCTCTCTCTCTCTCTCTCTCTCTTTTAAAAGCAATGTCAGCATTGTTACACACAGGGCTTGAACAGTAATTTATCTTTTTTATTATTATTATTGTTTTTTTGCTAATTGTTTGAGAAATGTATTGCTGTTAAGACCATAAAAGCTTCATATTTGGGCATTTGTGGGCATGGCTTGCTGTTTTTCTCCCAGGAGTGTATATCAGTAAAAGAAAATAGAATCAAAAAGGAGAAAAAGCAGCAGCTCGACATAAACAAAGAAGACTGTAGACATAATGCTAAAATCTGATGCTGGAAGAAAAGCAAGGCATCCAGTATACAATGTAGATGCATGTATTTATTTTTATAAATGTGATTAAACTTTCTGTTTTGATTCAGGCTTACACATGGTTGATGTCACTTGTTAGTTTTATTTGCTTTTAGCTGCCTGAAATAAAAAGCACACATATAACACAGGAATAAAATTTCCTATATCAGACGTTGAGTCTTTAAAACATTCATATCTTAGCTTGCTCAAGCTCTACATCGACAAAATATGTGAACTACATGGTGTTTAAAAACAAAAAAGAATATTGTTTATGTCCTCAACTTCACAGAGGGCTTGGAGTATTATAGATTCATAGAAAGAGCAAAAATACATGCCACATCTCTGAATTTTATGATGTCTGTCATTGCTTCCCTTCATTCTTTACTGAGTCATGCAGCACTATTGAACACCTGCCTCAATGAACTGTGGTATGCTAAGCATCTTTCTCCTGGAATAAGAACACAAGCAGCTGGGGTCCTCTGAGACCTTATATAGGCCACAGGATTATACATAATTGAAATTTGAAATTGAATGCAATGAGATAGCACATTTATTAAGGTTGTTTTTAACCTTGCTGCAGCCATTTTGGAAATACTGAATCTGTTTTATTTTAATCTGATCATAAAGTCTTTTTTCGTTGATGTATAAGTGGCATGCCACAGTGCCATTTTAAAGCTTTATTCTCGGATTTAAACCTTTGCCTAGGATCCTCTAGACAATTTTCCATGCTTTGTCTGTCGGTGTTCTGTGGGTTTAATTCCACATCCTGAAAATATTTCATATGTGATTTGGTGACTGTTACTTGCCCCTAGGTGTAAATAATTGTGTGGGTGCACGGTGAAATGGAGTGGCCTCCAGGGTGTTTCCAGAACTGTCTCTAGGGCTGCTAAAAGCCTGACTGGGATACTGATTGAATGTTGAGGGAAAGACTTAAAAGTAAAATAAGACAGTTTAAATACAAGTATCGCACACAAGATAGAACACTAGACCAACAGTAGACTAAATCACGAATGAAGTTCGTAATAATAATAAATGAATAATACTATTGTATTTTGAATTGTGCTGAATTATAGTCTTATGAGTATATAATGTGTTGTGCTTCAACAATTTATGTATTTAAAGTATTTGTATTGTAATATTTGTAGCCTACTTATCAGAAGAGCCTGAATATTCATGTACAGTCATTATAAAATTCAGACAAACCTTTAATGCTTGATCAGTATGTATTACGTTAAAATGACATAGACTGATGCAATTTCATCTTCCAAAGTCCAAAGTCTAATCTGTGACCAATATGGAAGCTGTCTGTTTCAGAAGCGTTTGGCTCGAACTACAGGGTAAAACTTGAAACTTTTTAATGCATTTGTCTGTTTTCCTCAGAATATGCGAGCACATGACTGAGCAAGAAGTTTAAAATCTTGATATCTGTTGATTTGTGAATTAATATTTTTGCTAGTAGTGAAACAGAATAAGGCTGTTTTAAAGGACAAAGTGTTTTTACAAGCTAGCTCACATAGGTGAGGTGACTCATGACTTGTGTCAAAATATTTTGTGAGAACGTATTTACATGTAATATCAAAGAAAATGGCACATGGAGGCTTAATAATTCTTTCATTTGTTTGTTATTGCTTACTTTTTTATTATCCATAGTTGTAGTAGTGGTTCAGTAGTGTCTTTATAGTGTTCTTCAATTTATCCTGATATGTATTTATGGAATTAAAGTGCTAAATGGGCAAAAAAAGAAGTAAAATATTACAGATTGAGTTACAGTTACACATCCTATCATGTCAAAGTAAAATGTTAAAGAAACAATTATGCCTTGACTTCACAGTGGCTCCTCTTTATCTTTCTGCTTAATTTTTATTTGTGTGTGTGTATGTGTACAGATATTTAGGAAATTACTCTTCTCACAGAAGAGGAGTGTGTTCCTCTGCTAGCTGAAATTCTAAGGATGCTCTGATGCCTAAGCGACTAATAACAACCTATGCCCTCTGGGCAGTGGGAGGCCCACTGGGTCTTCATCACCTGTATCTCAAGAGGGACAGCCATGCTCTTCTGTGGATGCTGACTCTGGGTGGTTTTGGGTTTGGTTGGCTCAGAGAGTTCTTCCGAATACCAGCTTACGTTAGCGAAGCCAACAAAGAGGCTGAAAGATTCAGACACCCGGCCAACACTCCTCCGCCAATAGGGTTGGTTCGTTTTGCTGGCCAGATTTGCATCGGCATTTACTTTGGATCAGTTGCCTTGATTAGTCTAAACTCTCTGAGTTTCTTCTACCTGCTTGTGCTGCCATTGAGTATTTGTGCTGGGGTCCACCTGGTGTCTTCCATTGGCCAGCAGACTTCTGACATGCAGAAGACCCTAACTGCATGTATAATAACATCATCCTTATTTTACGGCAGCACACTCTCACCTTTGCCTATAAGCATAGCAGCTAGTGTCACTGCAGCACAACATAGAAAGTTTAAACCTCACCAACAAGCAAGATCTCAACATGAGCCACTCGGTAAGTCTTATACACATGCAACTAAACACAATCCGAATCAAATATATGATACGGAATTTATTGGTAGTATTGCCATTTAATTCTCATTGGATTTTTGTTTCTGTGTTTACTAGGCCCTCGTCTTTATCGCCTTAGCCTAGCTCTGCTGGCTTTCTCAGCTCCTCTGGGATACTGCGTTTTTCACAACACCACAGCTACTTTATATTATATTTCAGACTGTGTGGCAGCATTTCTCGACATATTTTGGTTCATTCCTTGGCTCAGAGGGGTTGTGGAGTACTTTCTGCTGTTGCCTTATCAGATCGTATGTGTGCTGACTGGAGGGAGTTACTACGAGGAGAGCTGGAAGAAGGTCCTGGAAATACTTCTTAATGAATACAGCAAAAAAGAGATTGAGGCAATGAAGGTGAGACCAAATGAACAAAATGAAGCAAATAAACGGTGTTGAATGTCAAGTTAGCTGGTTTAAACCGTGTCCCAAAACCCATATGTTAATCTTGAAGCACAAAATAAACCTCCAGATTTATGAGGCTGCTGCTCAAACACTTCACACCCTCAACAGGAATGGAGTAAGTAAGCAACCGGATTGAATTTTAAACCATGGTGGACCACGGTTTTGGACTAATTAGAAATACTGTCCAAGCTGCGGTTTCAGAATTGATCATTCAACAATGCTCAATTTTATATATATATATATATATATATATATATATATATATATATATACATACATACATACACACACACACACACACACACACACACACACACACACACACACACACATATATATATATATAGAGAGAGAGAGAGAGAGAGAGAGAGAGAGAGAGAGAGAGAGATAGATAATGTTAATGGAGAAATATTTCAAATGCCACATAACACATGTCCAGCCCACGTTTCCTTATAAATTTCTTATAACCATGCCAGATGTCATACGTTACCTTTTTAAATTAGGTCTTTAAACCCAAAACCAAAAAGTCTTTAAAATTAGTATATGTAGAACTTTAGGTTAAGGACTAGACTGTAGTTCTTGAAGGAAATGCCAGATGCTTTTTATGATACTAACACATGCTTATGATGCCCAGAATATATTTCATAAAATTTTACAGTGAAAATGAATACTTAAATAATCAATTACTATAGACACCAAGAACACGGGCCTCTAATGTGTACAAGGTCTCAGTCCTCTCCTCTGTTTTAGGTGCTTTCAGTGTCTGAGGCAGCCACACTGGAGGAGATCGCGCACAGCTACAGGGAGCTCGCTAAATTATGGCACCCAGACCGAAACCTCAAGAACAAACAAGAGGCAGAAGAGATGTTCATTAAAGTCAATGAGGCTTACGAGACGCTGCTCCACAGACATAAACCTCAAAGCAGGAAATGACTTCATATCTGTGGAAGTCTGCAACCCGGTGGTTATTAAATGTACATTCTTTAAGTTAAATCCATTATGCAGTCTGTGTATAATTCATTTGACTATTGAACTCAGTGCAAATTGATGAACTAATTTTGGGTGGCACTGTGACATGTGGGTGTCCTCTAAGTTTTTCAGTGTCCTCCCACCTCTGAAAAACACACCAGTAGGTGGTGGTGTGACTCTACATTGCCGATTGTGTGTGTGTGTGTGTGTGTGTGTGTGTGTGTGTGTGTGTGTGTGTGTGTGTGTGTGTGTGTGTGTGTGTGTGTGTGTGTGTGTGTGTGTGTGTGAGTGTGGCCCTGTTGATAAAAAAAGAATTAGAACAGAATATGTATGATCCACTGTACAGTACATAATTCAGCAGGTACTTTAATTCAAATAGTTTGAAGATATAGATTTAATGCAGCAAAAAAATGTGATTTGGAATAACGAATAATAATATTTAATAATAATAATAATATTATTAATGATAATAAATAATAATAATAATAATAATTTATTGTTCCAAGAAATGTAAAGACTTTTTTATTAAACACATTTAAAACTTTGCCAGACATATCCAAAGCCAGTGCTTTTTGTGTGTGCAGCAAACTGGTTTCTCAAACAGGTGAGGTGGTAGCTCACTGGTTAAGACACTGGTCTTCTGATTTTAAGGTCAGGAGTTTGAATCCACAAACACTACAAACTACCACTACTTGTCTCCTGAACAAGGCTCTTTACCCTGAACTGCTCAGCTGTATGAATAAGATAAGTATGTCACTTTAGATAAGAGAGTCTGCAAAATGCCATGAATGTTTATATACTTTCATGTGCTGTTGATTTTTTATTTATAAAATTAGATTCATTATTTCATAATTAAATATGTTTTCAAGTATAAACTATTGATCACTGCCTTATTTTTTTTTATATTATCTGTTATAAAAATAGATCGGTTTATTAGCATTTGTTACGAAAAGAATGCAAGCGTGTTTCCATGCCTGTGGTTTAAAAATAACTATATGCATTTAATCAGATTTCATATTTTCATTATATAAACAGTGAGAAATAGCGTAAAGGCACTTTATATTGTTTTATTGTGGTGGAACACAAAAGGATATATTCATTCATAACCTTAGCTGCAAGAGAGAAAAAATTAGATAGATAGATAAATAGATAGATAAATAGATAGATAGAGAGAGAGAGAGAGAGAGAGAGAGAGAGAGAGAGAGAGAGAGAGAGAGAGAGAGAGAGAGAATTTTTAAAGATCAACTTATACAGAACCTTCCCGTGGGCTCACCACCTGCAGAAGGGACCGTAAGGGACGGTGCTGTGAGGATTGGGCAGCAGTCGACGGCGGGGGCCTGCTTAGACTGCTGCCCCCGCGACCTGAATTACGGATAAGCGGGAGAAAATGAATGAATGACTTATACAGAACAAACTTATAAGCATTAAACTTATACCTTCCAACTTCGCTTTTTCCTTCTTCTAAAAAAGAAGGATACATTTTCAATAATCAGCTCTGGACTGCAGTTTATTTTCTTAAACCAGCATAGCATGTAATGCTTTATTCCTCAATATGTACCACGTCTAGCCATTCCTGTCAATTTAACACAAAGTATCGATGCACTCGGTGTAAATCGTACATTCCGGATGGATTAGTCAGGTCTGGATCCCAGCACAGGCCCGGAAGTTGTTTGGGATTTCAGGTAAAAGATCCCGGAGATGCTGCCTTCGCTTGAGAAAACAAACACTGCTCCTGTTATATAAATACAGCAAGGAGAGTCGATCGCCAGGTAAGGAAAATAACTTAGCATCTGCGTGCCATAGTGCTGGTCCACGAAAGGTGACACTGTATGATAATACTAGTTGCCTGCAGTGTGTTTGAGCGAGTTTACGTAGCGGGCTAACGCTAGCTAAGCTAAATGGCATCTGGCGAGTGGTGGCTGCCATAGCAACGCCGACGGGCTCTCGAGAAACATTATCCCGCTTTAGCTTGTCACGTCCAAATCTTGAGCATTTTTCAAGAAATTCATGAGCCTCGCCGTTCGCACACACTAAAATTTTCTACGTTGTCTTTTGTTTAACCAGTTTGAGTATGTCTTCACCTTATTTCTGCTCTGTCGCGTTTTTGTTAGCTCCTTAGCTCCCCAAGCTAGCTGGTTCGGCTCAACCAGACGGGGGGCTGAATCCCAAACGGCTCCCTACTCCCTAAACAAGTGCACTACGTAGGCTACGAAACAACGGCTTCGGCACCGTATGCAGTGCACTTTGCGTCCCTTATGAAGTTGTTTGGATGGTCGCCAGGGTGTCAGCAGCGGCGCTGCAGACGTGACACATGTCACCGGTGTGATTTTCAGCAAAAGTGGGAACAGTTTGGAGCTTTTGCGACCTCTACACGGTTTATTCCTGATTAAACTGCATCCAAGAGCTGAAATTGTTACTCGCTGTGTCTGCTATGTAGATTAACCTGCTTGACACCCCACCATCGCCATGTCCGCGCCCTGGAGTTAACTTCGTGCCTTAAACACACACTGAGTTTTAGTACCCACTTTGTTCTGGGAAAACACTGGGCATTCATCATGCAGGTATACACACTGAATGGGATGCAAGGACACCAGAAGCGCACCCATTCACACACAGGGGCAATTTTATCCTACCTGATCCACTTGTTTATGGTGGCATGTTTATAGGTGTGGGAGGAAACTGGAGAACCTAGACGAAAACCCAGAGTTGGTGAAATCAGAATCAATCAGAATACCTCATTGATCCCATTAGGAAATAATTTGGTTGTAGTTGAGATGTCACACAAGGTTTAGGATCACTGTGAATCGTTTGTGAGGCAACAACATTACCAGCTGTGCCACCTGCTTTAAACACCTGAGACGTCAAATGCATAACTGCTCCACTGAACATCATGTAGCATAAAGAAAAGGATCTGTAATCACCAATAAGTTATTTTGACATCAGATTAGGACAGCAAATTGAATCCATAAACCTACAAACCTGAATTCCATCCTTTGTTTGAGTGTATTGTATTTTTTCCTGTTGTGATATTGCTTTGTTCACTTTATCGGTCTGGAGCTCCTCATAGAATACACTAGTATTCATCACTTTCACATGCTGAGGCACGGTTTTTGTGATGATCTCTCTGTCAGATCATTCAATTGTCACGATTTCTCGCTCATCTTTAGGTTACACCTGATGGGGAGGGCGTCTTTAAATACACCGCGGCTTCTTATTATTTCTCACTCTGCTCTTTGATGGGTCACACGAGAAGGGGGAGCGTCTGCTTCTTTGCGTCTTTTTTAACAAAAATCTTTACAGAAGGCAGAGACTTGTATCAGTGATTAAAAACTGAAGATATTAACAGGCGGTGCGATTCAGGATTTTTAAATGAGGAATCAAAAATCTGGGAAATCATATAGAAAAGCCACAAGGCTTAGTATGAAAGGTTCTTTTTGTTTTAGTTGCTGAGAAGAGACAAATAGATTATAAGGTTAAAAACAACAGAACAATAAGATTTTTGTGTCTTTGAAAGTTTGAGATCAAAATCATATGGGAGAAGTATGATTTTTATAGCTTTATTTTGCTGCTGATAAAAATCACCCCCTCGGATCTCCTGTGGCTTCTTTTCATTTACAGGCAGCTGGTGTAAGAATGAATGCTGACGATTGCAATGGCCGTTCTTACATGTCAGGTATTGCGTGTTCATGTTGATTGTATCTGGTACAGTACTCTGCTCAGTAGCCTCATTTGATTTGTATGTTTTTTGCACGCTTGTTTTGCAGGCAGCGGAGATTCTTCAACAGAGCGGGAGTTTTTCGCAGGGCTAAGGGGACCTACAGTGAGCACTCCTAACAGTCAGCACTCCTCTCCCAGCCGTTCCGTCAGTGGTCCGTACTTGAGCTACAGACTGTTGCACTTGGGTATTGCTTGCAATGAGAATATGTTTGTGTTGAGTTTTATTCTGCTGTCTGTCCAGCAAATTCCATCAAAGTGGAGCTCTACAGCGATGACGAAGCAGGTAGTGCCCCACTTGCAGAGAGAGGAGGAGGAGGAGGAGAGAGGGAGGAAGGATGGAAGCAGGATAAGGGGGACATTGTTGAGGAGGTTGGCGGAGAGGTTGGAGGAGACATGGGTGGAGGAGTACTCGGTCAGGGAGGGAGCGGATCACCTGGACCTATTCGGCTCCCTAACGGGAAACTTAAGTGTGATATATGCGGGATGATCTGCATCGGCCCTAATGTTCTGATGGTGCACAAACGCAGCCATACAGGTGAGTTTCATGCAATTGTTGTAAATATAAATGTATTTATGTCATTGAGTAAAAAAGTATACAGCTGCATTAGTTGGCTATTGCTGTGTTTCTGGTTGCAAGTGCATTATGATTAATCTTGGTGCTTTCGCCGTGTAAATTAACGATAGGTGAGCGGCCATTCCAGTGTAACCAGTGTGGCGCGTCCTTCACACAGAAGGGCAACCTGCTGCGCCACATCAAGCTCCACTCTGGGGAAAAGCCCTTCAAATGTCCCTTCTGCAACTACGCCTGCCGCCGCCGTGACGCTCTCACAGGACACCTCCGCACACACTCCGGTAAGTGAACATGGAGACAAAGCACCAAGAAGTGTTGTAATCTTTGTAAGAATTAGCAGCTCTGCCAGAGGATGGAGTTCTGGAGTTTTTTTTTTTTTTTTTTTTTTTTTTTTTTTTTTAAAAACTGAATAGCAAGTGACCTAGCAGCATGTTCTAGTCATATTGTCATGACATTTAGAAAATTATGAAAACAGGATATCCTGCTCATGCTCTCAAAATGTTGATGCACATCTACCTGGGTTAATGTGAAGCAGGCCAGTTACTTACCGCTATTCTGAATGCCAGGGTTCGGAGAAATGACAGCCAAGTGATATGGTGTTCTCTGAAATGACGCAAATTACTATATATGTCCCAGTGTTTTACGACGTTATTTTGTAAGTCGAGCTTTGTTGATGAGAAATTTCTTGTTACATTCATACATTACGTCACATTATTTACAAGAAGTAGTTTCGTTCTTGAAAAAGTGATCATAGTTCATTGCATTAAACAAAAAAAAGTTTCTTCAGTTTAGTCTCGGACCATATAGTAACTGTAACTAAAATAACTAAAACAGTCAGCTACTGAACAACAATTATACACCTGTGACAAGATACATAGTGAAGATGAAGATATTTTTATTTATTAAAAATGTGAAATATCACATTTACATAAGCGTTTAGACCCACTGTTATGACCCTGGAAATTGAGATCATTTGCATTCTGATTCCACTTCATCTGTGAGAGGTTGATTAAAGGTTAGTTGAAGAGCAGACCTCTGTCTATATCATTCCCACAGCTGCCAGCGTATGTCAAAGCAAAAAGCGAAACTTTAAGCAAGAATTTAAATAAATTTTTCTGCAGACGCCTGAGACAGAATTGTCTTGAGGCAGAGAGTTTTCTGCAGCTTGAAAGTTACCAAGGAACACAGTGGCTTTCATCGTTGTTAAATGAAAGAAGCCTGGAATCACAGAGGCTTTTCCCAGCCAAACCTTTACATTAGTGACAACTGGCCAGGTGATGAGAGAAGCCTGGTTTTCCTGCAGATGTGATTTTTGGCATCTAGCCAAAAGGTTCACTTGTGGCTTCATCAGACCGTAGAATCCTATTTCCAGAGAGTGCTTTAGATACATTTGACAAACTCAAATCAAGTGATCGTGTACATTTTACTGAGGAGTGGCTTCTATCTGGCTACTTTAACACAACAGACTTATTAGTGGAGTGCAGCATGGATGGTTGTCTTTCTGACAGGTTCTCAATTCAATGTTTCCCATTTATTTCTTTCATTAGAATAATTCATAAATATTTTATTGATATTGATAATGAATTAATAAAAAAGAAATTTCAAAAACTCGTTTGCAAAAAAACCCTTTCCTTTTTCTCTCCTCTCCATTCCTTTTGTTTATATGCAACAAAGTAAGTAATATGAAAAGTATATACAATAATAAAGGGTTTCAAAAATATATAGCTGTTCAGATGTTGGTACAAAAATGTAATTTAACTTTTTTTTTTTTTTTTTTTTTTTTTTTTTTTTTTTTTTTTTAAATCCTTCCTCTGCATGAAAAACAAGAGCTTGACACATCTGGACAGTTGGTTTCTCCAAACATTAAGCTGAAAAACTTGTCTCTTGTAAAACTATGCTTCTTGTTTGTTGCATATAAACAAAAGGAATCGAATAATTAATAAATAATTATAAAAAAAAAAAAAAAAAATACTAACTAATTAAAGATGAAAAAGAATTGTTTTATTATTTAAATATTTTTCTCTGCTGGTTTCAAGTCACATAAAAAAGGTTTCTATGTGTAGTATTTTCAGATCTTTTGTACTGAATACATATTCTGCACCTGCATTATATATTCAAAATATTCAGTGCATATATACAATTTGATTAATTAGATATTTGTCTGTAAGCAAGTAGGATTTCATTCTAATTCTATCAGTCTTCAGTACTGTGTCTCTTATCAGCTATTGCCATGTTCTACATTATTACAGTTTCCTCTCCAACTGTGGGGAAGCCCTATAAGTGCAGTTACTGTGGACGCAGCTACAAGCAGCAGAGCACACTTGAGGAACATCGCGAGCGCTGCCACAGCTACCTACAGAGTCTGGATCACCAGCCTGCCCACAGCACGCAGTCTGCACAGGGTAAGACATAATCAACTCCTGATCCTTCTGTATGTGTGAATGCGAGTGTTTGTCTTATTATACAGCCCATTGTGCAGGTGAGGAATGTCGTAACATGGATGTGATGGCTGACCCACTGATCCAGCCCTTGTCAGATAAGATGACCTTCATTGAACGGGTGGCTAACAGCATCACTAAAAGGAAGCGCTCCACACCTCAAAAGTTTCTGGGTAGGCATCTTTTAGTCCATCACTTGTGGGTTTCTAGTAGGCAGGCTATGTCGATCTCTAAACGCAATAATGGCTTCTGCAATATTGATATCACATAAAAAGCCACACTGCAATACCACAATCTACTGTGTAAGCATGAGCATCATGAGGACCCTCCAGCATCCTGATCTGTACTCTTTCTAATGTGTGTTGTGTGGGTGTATTGGCAAATCAAAGCATGCAATCTTACAATATGAATGTTTTTTGGGGGGAAAAAAAGATGAATTCCAGGCTATAACATCATCTAATGTGTTTTTAATATGAAATGAAAATGTGCCGTTGCACTATGCATGAAAAGTGCTAAAAAAAAATTTCTATATAAAGTGTATCATATTGATTATAGCTAGAGGGTGTATTTCTCTTTTTTGATATGATATAATGCACATCCTGATCTGATTAATCATGCAATGTACTAAGTTTTTTTCAAAATTGAAAAGTACTGAGGCTGCCAGGTCCAGAGGTCACACATTTTTTACTTGACTGACAGGAAGGTTCTAATCAAATCAGTTTGTGTTTCCTTTTGTTATGTGAAGGCAGGGACAACAGTTTGATTTGGTGACCCTTCGAATGCCTTATTTTGTGTCTGGGCAGGAGAAAAGCACATGCGACTGAACATGTCCGATGCACCTTATGAGATCAACTCCAGCCCTGAGAAAGAGAGGGATGTGATGGGCTCTCAGGCTGGAAGTGACCCTGCTGCTTTAGCTGTTATGGGAAGCCGCTACCTCCGTACCCCTCGAGGAGGAAGTGAAGAGGTTGAGTCTTCTCACTCCCTGCGCCTTCCTCCTCCTCACCCAGCCTGTGTGTCCGAGTTCACGCCTGTCATCAGCTCCGTATATGGCCACATCACACCTCTAGGCCAGCGGATGAACTGTGCAGGGAGCATCAACATGGTACTGCCTGGCCGAGAGTCAGGTGAGGGCCACGAAGACATGCCCTCGCGGCGCAGTCACGCTGCCTCGCCGAGCAATGGCTGCCAGGACTCCACAGATAACGATAGCATGACAGAGGAGCAAGGCATCGGCCCTGGCACTGCCAATCACCGAGGACGTGAGCGCCACAGTCCTAGTCACGCCAAAGAAACAGAAGTGGAAGGCGAACGAGATAGAGTTGACAGAGGCGTACCTGCTAAGGGGAGCCCTCGTTCTCCACCCTCGTCCAGTTTGGCCGTGCAGGTAGTGGACAGTGAGGGGCGGCCGGTGCGCTCGTTCCGCTGCGAGCACTGTCGCATCTTCTTCCTGGACCATGTCATGTTCACCATCCACATGGGCTGTCATGGCTTCCGTCAGCCTTTTGAATGCAACATCTGCGGCCACCGCAGCCAGGACCGCTACGAGTTCTCCTCGCACATTGTTCGAGGAGAGCACCAAGTGGGCTGAACCACTTGGGAGTAGGGGTGGGAGGGTTGGCACGCAGGCAGGACGGGTATTTCAACGTGGGAAAGATGAAGGTAAGGGACGTACGCTGCTTTCAGATGATACGGAGTCCAGTTTGGTCTGCACCAGATCCGGGGGGGGGGACATACTGAGCACTTGCTTTTATTATTAGTTAACAGCAGGCTTTCAATTTCGAAGGCTAACTGGCATAGGCACACAGGGAGTATTGCCTGTGCCTAAAGAAATCAAATCAACAGGAGTTTGATTAGAGCTGTGGGATGAATCCCAGTCTCTGATTGAACTCCCAAATCAGTTGGCAAGACGCAGCTGTTTTGCTTTAGAAGTGCCTTTCTTCAGTGGGGTTTACCTTTTCTGGGTTAGATAGAGAAACCTGGTGCTTGAGCATGCTGCAGTAGGAGGCAGCGGTCGGCAAAATCTTGCCAGCAGCGTTTCCATACTGCATTTTAAAGGTTTTGATGAGCGTATGAGTTTGTGTGAGTGACCTGAGAGAGTGAAACTAGATCTGCAGCTGTAGTATAGTCAAACGTGTACAGACTTTGTGTTCAGACTCCTTTTATGGTCATTTTTAAGGGTCTGTGGAATTTAAAGGACTCAGGGAGGGCAGAGGGGACTGAAAGAAAGAACTATGAAGTAGCAGCATGAGCTGCAGGGCTCTATAAGACTCAGAGATGGAGAGAGAGAGGAGATCTGTGTGTTAGCCATATAAACGGAGCACACACACACATTGCCTTAAGTAGCTGCTTTATATTAACCCTCCGTTATTTAGCTGAATTGAGTATGCTGTTTAATATTCTGATTTCAGTAGGCACCATAAAATCTGTCTTCATAACTTGGACGGCACATCGCTCATTAGGTGGTTTTAAGAATTAGGCCAGGTCTTACACAGTATATATTTAAAATTGTTCATGTTAAATGTCTCATTCAAATCGAAATCTACTTGATGAAAATATTTTGCCTTAGTTTTGGAGTGTACCGCAGTGGGTAACCTTGGTCCTGCTCAGTTTTTGGACTTGCTGGTTTCCTTTGTGCCTCAGAACTCGATTGTTGTTTTTATCTAGATCGACCTCACCTCAGTGGCGATGATAAAGTTTCAGTACGAAGTCCCCCTTATATCCAGCCTGTGCAACAAACCTGTTGAAACAATTGCTAGCTTTAGTTAATAAGGTACGTTTGTTAGATTTTTGTTTTTTTTGTTGTTTTTTAATGGGCTTAATGCTGCATTCTAGACGAATGCAAACAGGTGTAACAAACCACAGCGCAGCAAACGGAGCCTTAACATGCTGGTGCAGATCAAACGAAGACCCATATTGCATTCTGTGACTCTGATGAACGATAAGGAGGGATGATACCTCGGAGGAGGTTTGCACTTTTCTAACTCTGCTTAAATGTGAGTGTTTTCGCTGGGGTTATCGGGTTGGGTAGGCAGATAGGGAAAGAGTGGGGTGGGTTCTGGTTTGGTGGGGCTCTTCTTTAAGGCTTTAGAAGATCCTACCATACTTAATGGTGACTGAGCTTTGGAACATATTCTTTTGCTTTCTGAAATTGCTCGATTGCACTGATTTCTGATAAAAATAAATAAATTAATAAAAGCTATTTAGGGAAAATAAGTACAAATTTGATACTATGTAGGTTATAAAGACAAACAGTGTGTTGTTTTTAAAAGTTCTATAAATACTATTTTCCTAATGAAAGGAATTGTCACAAAAGGGTTTCAGAGCAGAAATTTCTCCTCTTGTTGTAAAATCGGTGCTTGGTTGTTCGTGTGGCTTCTGCCCCTCAATATTGGCCTTGTATCCTATACGCTTGTCCTGTGTAAACATGTCACGTATGAATTAACGTTATCAAGGTACACTTCACTCCCAAAGGCGACAGATTGCTGTGTGACAGGAGGACAAACTATTATTGCAGAATTATGTACCGTCCTGCCAAGTGGCCTGTTTTAAATCCTTTCTTGCACAAAGTGAGATAAAGCACCAATGAACAAATTTTAAGTATATCAAAAACCTTGTCGTCTGAGGCTCTTTCGGGTACCGTCTTTTCAATCACGGACAGTGCTTATAAGGATACTTGGGTGTTGTAGCATGTTTGTCACTTGCGTTTGTGAAGATGGTCAGCTATTTCCCAAACTTGCTTATGTGTGATCCCCCGATCTAGTGTTAGACTTCCTGCTATCTGAAATGCATCCAGAGACCTTGTAATCTTAATGAGCGTTTGGATCCATGCCAGTGAAAGCCTCCAGAGTGAACAAGTTCAGAAGTAGACTCTAAACGAGACCAAAACCAGTATTTAACAAAGTCAAATAGCTTTGCACCCTTCATAGCTGAAGAAAATTCATCCTCCTCCTACCAAACGTAAAAAAAAATGTACTTGAAGATATTTAAGAAACGAAAATATCAAATATATGATACTTAACAATGCACTTAACGGTTGAAATGAATTTATGTAAATAAGTACATGGTATGTATGAGTGAGAAGGTAGCATGTGTGCTTATTTTGTTTTTGCTGGAAATCTGGAACTGTTCAGCTTGTATATCGGCTGCAGATTCCCCCCATGAGCGTTCCTCCACCACAGCCTCTGTTTGTTTTTCTTTTCCCCGAAAAGTTTCTTTCCCCGACCCTTGTGTGTGATGAACTTTAAATGAATATTTTTTAAACGAACTGTGAAGCAACCATCACAAGCAAGTGCGAGTGTGAGAGCATTTTTGTGAGGCAGGGATTACGCTCCCTTTCATACTTACAGGCTTTCTCCTGGGCTCAATGTTTTTAAAGGCTTTGTGAAAAAAAAATGTATATGACAAAGAAAAAACTCTTTACCTCAAATTTGTTAAAAATAAAAAAACTGCCTCATGTTCTTTAAAAAAAAAAAAAAAAAAAAAAAAAAGGTGTGTTGGTTTTAAGAGGTGTTGTTTGGTTTTGTTTTTAAGGAGTGACCCAGCATTCAGTTGAAGTAATTTTTCATGTCCAATAAAGTAATGTTTGTCGTATCTCCTGGCCATGTAAACATCTCAGCTATTGTTTTCCACTATGCCTTTTGGTGTGTTGTGATCTGTTCTCCAGGAAATACGGGGAAAAGCGTAAAATAACTGAAATGCACAAGAAAAGCAATTCAAGATTATACAAGATTACAACCCAAGATTCTCAGAATACTCTCACCAGATATGAGAGTAATGATCACTATTTTTTTTCACTTTCTATACACCCCTGAAAAAACAACACCTCGGCAACACTCAATACTTTACACTGCCTAATGCTGGATTTGTTCCATCTTAAAACTGCATTGAGTGGAAATGTTAATGGGAAATTGTTTGTTTGATAAGGAAAAGCATGTCTTATGATGGGGGTTGAAATGGTTTCTTTAATGATTTTAGCTTTAAACCAATGCATCCAAACCTTGACCCTTACATTATAAGTGTTCTTGAGTAGCTCCACCTTCCCCCAACTAAAGGTTTTTCCTCATTTTTGCATCTCACAAACTGCTCACAGTAGTATAGCCCCCACCCTAATGCATATCAACATGTGTTTATATATAAATATTTATAAAACACTGGTGTACATCCTACACTTAGAATTAACCTGTTTTTATCATCTATTAATGGGCATAAAGTATTAATTTGTACATTAAGTACATCAATTAGATTTAAGATATAAATATAAACCTTGTATGTTTAAATCCAGTGCACACTTTTAAAGACAAGATAAAAAGTATTTGGGATTATGGTTCTAGGATTTCACTATAAAGTAGTAATTGGTGTTACATTACACACCAGGACAAACTGCTTTCCACAAAGTGACCTCAAGAACCAAACGCAAATCAAACATTTTCTTCAACCGAAAAATAAACAATCCACCAGGTGTCACAGGGGCGAGGGGGTATATTATTTATTTACGTACAAACATCAACAAAATGCTCCACTTCACATTGGTTTAGCAGGAACTCTTGGGGGAGCACCCTAAAGAAAAACAAAAATGAGCAGTGTGAAGTCAGTGCACTTGCTAATTGTGAACATCATTAACATGAACCGGATAAAACTTACAGCGGGTCTGAAGCGAGGAGGTGGCGTGCGGTCCTTCCTGGCCTCACGTGATCGGTTCCTCACCACTTTGCTGTGGATGGCACAGCTCACGCAGTAATGAAGCTTAACGTACAGCTTCGGCAACACGTAAGCTGGTGAAGACAGAGGGGGTGGTGGCTTGCTCAGAATTATTTTCAATCAATAATATATTTAACACCTTAGTGTCATGGGTGGTATGACAAAAATAGCGTCCTTCTCAATAGGGCAGATGTAATATGATTTCTAGGTTTGCTCCAAATAACAGCAAATGTTTCAAGATCAACAAAACATAAAACATTGAATACACAGATAAAATTTTGGTGCATTAGAATAAGAAGGCAACCTGAAAGAATGTGGACATGGCATGCGTCAGAATACAGCCTTCATAAATAACAGTTTACATTCCAGACACACCCTTTATCAGCCAATCAGCTTCTTGCGATTCGCTGCGAATAATACATGGCAGACAAGTCTGACTACATTATTAATTATTTCAAATTGACCAGCCTGACACTGAAGGTAAAATGGGACAGATTATGGAAAGCATGTTAAGCAAATACACACAGCATAAACTATTTACTAGATCAACTATTTCATGCAACAGAAACACTTTCCAGGATTATTCCATCAGTCCTAAAAAAAAAATAAATATATATATTTTTTTATTTTTTTAAATCAAATAGCTCTGGTGTACATCACAACTCTACACACCATCGAACACACTGGCCTCAGAGATGTCCCTCACAGCAGCTGCCTCGACAATGTTCCGGATGACGAACTTCTTAATGGCCTTGTCTTTGGGCACGCAGCGAGCACAGTTGGTGCAGCGAATGGGCTGAACATGGCCACGGCCCTTCTTAGCACGCCCGTTGTTCCTCCTTTTCTTGGTCTGGGGAAACAAATGGACTGTTACCTATGCTAGAAGCGTTGAAGGACAAAAGCTTTCAGAGCTTTTTTTTAGTTTGGTTTTAACTTTGTGTTGTGCCAGTTACTATATAATCCCTTGCAGTTAGTTCTGATTGGCCACCATGTGACAAACTAATTACTAAATAAGACAGAGAGACATGCAGTCAGAAGACACAGGTAAGACAGTGGCTAACCTGTTATCTTCCAATAAAAAATATTAATGAAATGTTTTCTTTTTTATTATTTCCCTTTGATCTGCATTGTAAATGCGATTTCTCAATGATTTGGTTCATTTTGTCCAAATCTGAAGAGTTCGAATGTAATTCCCGCCAAAGCACGAAGAGCTTTTCCTCACCTCAGATTGCATGATCCCATTCAAACTGAATTTGGTGTGGACTGAGCATGTGCCTGTGATTATTGGTGTAAATATCACCAATATACTATTTGTAGACTTTTATTTGCATGTCATCACCTTCCACAGTGTAGGTAACGTATCACAGATCTGCGTAAAATATATTTAGGTTTGTTGCAATCAATAAAACTACAATAAAAAAACAAGGGCAGCCATTACCCCCTGACACAAGTATGAGGGCATGCCAGAGCCCATGTACTAATGACTCTCCCTCCCATTCCTTCTACCATTAGCTGACTCTTTAAAAAAAAAATAATTATAATATATTAAAATCTGTTGGTAGAAGGAAATTGCCTGCAAATATTTGCACGACAGTTGCAACTCCTACTTGTAGTAAAGTAACAATGTCTGTGTCCAGAAGCATGTAAAAAAGTAAGACTGCAATGTGTATTTTTATTTGTGCTGAATGAGTAATACTTGGCAACAAGCACAGCTTGAAAATTATTAATGGGTTCTTTCTTGGTTTATCCCACATCTTTCCACCAAGTGATCATGAAAATTCGGGCTTCGATCCTATTCACAGATGAAAAACACACCAAAAACCAGGGCTTAATACAATCAAATAAGTTTTGCGCGCATAAAGAATGGGATATTAAACAGGAATAACAACGCTGCCTATCATAAGAATCTCTGGGGTTCATAAATATGGCTCTGTGTGTCCAGTGCCTCAGTCGCCCTTGACCTCACTGATAACAATACCGTGGGTTTTGAGTTCTTAATTCAGATTGATCAGACGGTGTTGCACCATGCACTCTCAGATCTTCTAGCACTGCTCCACTAATCCCACCTGCTCTCAGGGTAAGATGTACAGTAGGGTATACATCAAGACATCTATTCTGAAACCAATGTGGTAGAATGAACTTCCCCTCGATGTCCCAAACGATCGGTTAAGTCCAACCTCTTCCTAAAACACTTTGACTTGCATTTATTTTCACCCATTTGTTTTAGGTCTTCAGGTTAAAATAAAGTGTGAGAGTTTTATTCTAATGGTACCCCAAGTGTGTATCCTGGACAACCAGTGTTGATTAGACGTCAGAACACGTTTGTACGTCGCTTTGGATAAGGGCGTCTGCTAAATGACGCGTATTCTTCTTCTTCTTCCGGCATCTACCATTAGGGGTCGCCAAAGCGGATCATCCTTCTCTGTTCTCTACATCTGCCTCGTAAATGTACAAAAATAAATAGAAAATTTGACGAAAATTATTAAGGGTAAAATTTTCTTTCAGTAAATGAACATCTATGGAAGGAGTCTCCAGCTTTCGTACACTTTCAGGTTTTGCAGAAAAATAAGAAGTGTTTGTCAACCAGATACAGTACAAGTGGTGCAGTGGACTCCGGGTTTTCATCAATTTGCACAAAAAGCGATCTTCATGTCCATTAGTATGTCCTCGTTCTCGTTCTCTCTCTCTCTCTCTCTCTCTCTCGCTCTCTCTCTCTCTCTCTCTCTCTCTCTGTGTCTGTCTGTCTGTCATAATCTGAGATATGAATTAAAGAGTGCGTTAAACCGTTAATCTGTGACTCCCTGAATAATCCGGGTCATGCCGAACACAACCTTCCGGTCACATAATAGAAACAGCTAGCTTAGTTTACTGTTATTAACCGCTCCATCATACACCCCAGTTACAGTCTCATGCTTTAAAACATAATTTCGGACCTCATCCCCAGCTTCTCAAACAAGCACAAATCCCTTCAAACCGGTTCGGATATTTCCGAACTGATTCTGCACGGAAAATACACACTCACCATCTTGATTTCAGTGGCACGCAAGAGACCCGGAAGCGATATCCCGTAGCTAATAAAACCGGTGTGATGTCTTATCTTGCATCCTGTAAAAATCTTACATTCCAAGGACCCCTTTGGTTGCTGCCCTCTCCGCCTGACTACAAATCATACAAACGGCACGTAATAACTGCACCGACAAAATTATTTTTAAATATATAACCAGAAATAAATATATATTTCGCTATCTTTCGTTGGGTCATCTTTTTTTTAATACATTAAGACCCAACAGGAAGTTCTTGATAAATAGCTTGGTTAATGAGTAATGTGTTTTATGAACATGGTTTAAAAATATATTTAATTGCCACTGAAACCACGCCTATTGACGCTTTAAAACAATAACTAAAAAAAGATTAACTAAAGAAAAAGAAACTGTCCTCGGAATAATCTAAAGAGATTGCGAGTCCAAAAACAATTTTTTAAATGAAATGTATTTTCTAAACATGAACACTAGATGGTAGTAAAACCATGTTTGTGATGAAATAATGACAGCGTTAATCATTAACAGGATGGAGTCAAAATCAGAGATGAAATCAGAAATCCGCGAATTTTGTTATACGAGGACATTTTATTACTTCGACACTCTTTGATACCATTTTATTGGGAATGCTGTGACGGGAATTCCGGCTCTTTTCTGTTAGTTGACTCAACAAAAGAGCCGGCTCATTGATTTTAGTAAGTTTGTATGTACCGGACAGAAGATGTTTTATATTCTTTTTGATATTTAGTCGACAAAATTCTATTTGCCTTTGAATTAAAAGCAAGTAAAATCTTTGCTCTGCGTCACAAACCGAAAAAAAAGAAACAATATAGGAGTCGACTCTTACATTAAAGAATCGACTCAAAAGTCATATTAAGGGTGGTTTACTTCAGGTGATTTTGCAGCTTCATCACGCAAACCAAACCTGATCAATAACTGGTGAGATGTTGAAACGGTTATGTCCAATTCGGAAATCAATAAACTGTGCAGTAAATAACATGCAAAACAAAAATGCCAGTTATGTATCTGAAATAATAGCCGATCCTTACAAAGTGTCTAATATTTTGTAAGACCTTTCGGGTCTAGCAAACAATTAGACACTGATTTTTTTCTTTTCTTTCGGGTCTGTCTGATCCATGAAGCAACTCAAGAACTTTGAGGATGTATTTGGACTGTAATTAATATCAACTTCAATAGCTCAGGACTTTAATTTGCATGAACAGTTCTGCATTTAAGCCCCCATCATTGAACAGTACACCTCAACAATGATAGCCCTGTAATAAATGGATATTTGATGCCACCTAGATGAGATTGGGTCCCTGTTTGGATCTGGTTCCTCTCATGGTTTCTTCCTCATAACGTCTAAGGAAGTTTTCCTTTGCCACAGTCACCACTGAATCATTTATTAGGCACACACTTATAGGCACTGGACTTATCAATTCCAACTTTATAACCTCGTTATCTCTCTAAAAGCTGCTTTGGGACAATGTTGTTATTATTGTAAAAAGTGTTATACAAATTGTTTTGAACTGATTTGAATGAGCCAAATCCGGTATATTTGCGTACATATTAGTGGTGCTTAGTCATACATGTTGAATTCTTGAGTCTCATTAGTCAGAATGACTGATTTATTTTCCATAACAGAAACTCTGGCAATTGTGTCTGACTACAAGAACAAATCACTAATTTTATATGAATAAACTAGTTTTAATAACTTATAATTAATATAACTACATAACTATATAAAATATAACAGGGCAGCTCCGAGTGTTTCATTCCACATGAATAAAAGCAAGACAGATTTGACATGACATGACCAGACAGTATGACTGCACAGTATGGACAAATAAATTCAACAATAAATCTTTTTATTACAAAAAAAGAAAATTATTTAGTTATCTGAGTAAATTAGTCTCCCACAAACTGAGGTAGCAGTTCTTCAGCACGATAATGTAGAAGAATCATTACAGTTTTATCATTGGAGCTTTAATCCAATTTTGGTTTGATGCCACAGAGATCTAAAAAAATATATAAATATTAAAGATAACTGATGCTGTAGGATGTTTTTGGTAAAAAAAAAAAAATATATATATATATATATATATATATATATATATATATATATATATATATATATATATATATATATATATATATGAAAAATCGTTTAATTTTATGTATGTATAGAAAAAAAATGCTTAAGGAATCATAGGCTGAAAGGTTCTTGTATGGCATCTGGTTTTTAGATTGAAAGGTGGGAAGGTTGTATGAAAAATGTAAATTGTGTAGGACAAGATTCAAGCAAATCAAATCTAAAAGAGGCATGGAAATGATGTGCTGTGTGAACGAACACTCTGGAAGTCTGTACACTGCGATGAGCAAGCGAGTGACTGGGACAAGTTGAGGTAAGTCTTTTGTGTGTGTGTGTGTGTGTGTGTGTTTGTGCATACATCCACAGACGAGAATGTTTCTTTTTATATATACTAATTGGATATGAGACTTCTGTGATGGGTTGTCAGCATGCAGGTGCCGGAGGAAACTTCTTAACTGGCTTGGTTCAGCTTCCAGATGCTGAAAGGTTCATGGCTGGGACAACACATGTTGAAAAGATACTTGCAATCAAATTCCCATCCACTCATGTACTACTCATGCTGAGTTAATGTGTAGTTGTGGTACCAGTCCTTCCACCCCCTGCAGTAGTCAGCTCATTCTCACCGAGGTTAGTCACTTCACCATGGATAAAATGTGTAATTGCTCCAAGCCGTATGATTATGCTGTCAGTGTCATTTCAGCTTCAGTGTCAGGCAGTAGCACTGCAGTGAACGATGTGGTGTGATAGACACTCACACCCACACACACATGCATACACAGAAAGAAAAGGAAAGCGATGGTGACATGGGAATGTGTCAGTGTTCCTGTAAGCCACTCTGCTCCTAAAGTGCAGCAAATAAACATTCTTCTGCTTGTGTGTCACAGTTGAGAACTCGCCCACTGTGCTGTAAAAACAGGCAATAATTAAAACCAAAACACACAGCACTGTTTTCCCTTGTGTTCAACTTTCTTTTGTTGCATGAAATACATTAAGTCAAAGGCGACCCATTTTGATCTTCTCCTAATACCTGGGCACAGAAAATCATTCCACCACAATTTGTTCAGTTGAAAGATTTCTGATACAACAGCCAGGAATAGTGAAGTCAGCAAACTGTGCTGGGAGTTAAATTGTGTCCCTTGATCAAGATGATCTACACCAACCAGCCATAATTATATGACAACCGATCAGGCATAACATTATGACCATCTGCCTAATATTGTGTTGGTCTTCATTTTGCTGCCGAAACAGTCCTGATCTCTTGAACATTAACAACATTAACTTCTTCAGCAATTTGACCTATAGTAGCTTGTCTGTTGGGTCGGACCACATGGATCAGCCTTCACTCCCTATGTGTATCAATGATCCTCTGCCGCCCATGACCCTGTCGCCGGTTCACCACTGTTCCTTCCTTGGACCACTTTTGATAGATACTGACCACTGCAGACCAGGAACATCCCACAAGAGCTGCAGTTTTGAAGATGCTCTGACCAAGACTTCTAGCTATCACAATTTGGCTTTCATCAAACTCGCTATTTGCACTATTACTGAGAGAATCAAATGTTGAATCACCGATCCATTACTGCAAGAGAGCAAAAATTGACCATACTGTCTCTTTTGTCAATCACAATGACACCAAGAAAGCAGGTATTGCTTTCCTCTGTGTGTGTTGTACATGTTACCCTTCACTCTTACATGTTGATCATGGAGAGATGGCTGGTGGGTTTAGGTCACTATCCAGTATCACCCAAAGAAGGATGGGCTCCCTTTTGAGCCTAGTTCCTCTCAAAACATCCTTGTCACTGTCACCAAAGGGCAGAGAAGAGGCTTCATGCCTGTCTTTGTTGTATCTTGTCGTATGGATTTAGATGAGGATTTAGGATTATTGTCACATCACAGTTTACACAGGGATCAAATGATAAAAGGCGAGTGACAATAGAAGAAGTATAAGGAATAAAATGAAAAATAGTATTGTAGAGTATTGAGGAGAATAGTGACTAATAGTGAGTATTGAAGAGAACAGTAATCAGATATGCATTGCTAGATAATGTATGCATTGCAATTAGGGTGTAAGTATAAAGCGTAGTAGTGAAGTAGGGCTTATACACTACACTATATGAGAATTTGGCTGAACTCAAAAATCGCTAAAGCCTCGAAGGTAATGTGGTGAAAAACAGGATTTAATGACTGCACAAATCACCTGCTATGATTTAAAGATGTCAGTGTTGCAAACCATCACACTGTCCAGATGAAAACTCACCATGTGATAAGCAGATTGACTCCAAGTTCTCTTTCATGCAACTCATCGTCTGTGATGAATAATGACATAACCTACTTTTTGGGCTTTGTTTAGCTGCTAAAACTACTGACTACAATCAGGAGCTGAATAAATATTTAAACTTGTCTAAACCTATAAAAAGATGAAAGATAACTTACATAAAGACGTGTATGTGTGTGTGACAGATTGAGAGAGAGAGAGAGAGAGAGTGAGAGAGAGTTTTAATACTAAAAAGCACCAGTCAGTACCAAGTTCACTTTTTCAAACCATCACTCTGCAGTAGCTCAGTGTTTGTGACAGTTTATTTGATGAACAAAATCTAACACGACCGCCATACAGCATAAAGACGTCTTAAAATAAACTTGCACCATTCGTACACAAGTGACAGGTTTATTCGAAAAGAAACAGTAAAAAGAAAACAAACGAAAGCCTGTGATTGACACGTTACGTTTTGTAAACCTCTTCCAAAAATGAGTGCTACATTTGGTAGTTTTGTAGTGTTTGGATATTTTTTTGTATTGTTCTTCATGTTGGTAATGAATATAAGTTGTATGTTGTGTCTGTTCTCTCCAATATGGTGTGTTATAATGTAAGAAAACTGTGGTTTTATATATTACATGTTATGTAAACCTAGTCTACTTAGTCAGTTTCTGTTTGGCACTCTTATGAACATTCTATATCGAGTTAACCCTGCTCCTGTGATACCAGTGATCCTGTTCCACCTGCCCGATTCATACTGACGCCCTACCTCTGGACTGAGTTCTCTTTAGTTGGAGACCACTCTGTGCAGCTGAGAATGACTCTACATGAATCTTTTACATACTACGGAAGGTCAAACTCAAAAACATGCGAATTAATGAATTAATATAAGCAGTCTACTACAATAGCTCAGGAGTGCAGTAGTCATAAAACTTTTGCATTTAAGTGTCCATAAGTAAACACCTCAACAATGATGGAACAATAATGAATGGACATTTGGTGTTACTCAGAAGAGGATTGCTTTTTGATTCTGGTTACTCCAAAGGTTTCTTCCTTATAGCATCTCCGGTAGTTTTTCCTAGAGACTTATTTATGTGGTAATCATTTATAGTTGCGTTCTGTAAAGCTGCTTTGGGATTATGTCTATTGTTGAATGTGCTATACAAATAATATTTAATTTCGTTAAATACTGTCCGTTGTGTCCTGTCTGACTGTATATTGATTTTTTTTTAATCTTATAGAAGATGTAGAAAATGCTTTAGCGGATGGTCGCCACAAAAGCATGCAATTCTGGTGGAACTTTTTGTTAATAGTTGATCATATATAATTTTTGGAATGAGACTCTACTTTCAATGCTTTGTAAGGGGGGAAAGTGTTCGGGATAGACTATACTGTACTTTTTTAGAGTCTTCATAATATAAGAAATTGTGTGGTTTTTTTTTTGTTGTTTTATTCAAGAAAATAAAAATGGCAATAATGTATGTGATAATAGGAACTAAATTGTGTTGTGGATATTACATAAACATCACATAAAATGTAACTATATATATATATATATATATAGTACAGATCAAAAGTTTGGACACACCTTCTCATTCAAAGAGTTTTCTTTATTTTCATGACTATGAAAATTGTAGATTCACACTGAAGGCATCAAAACTATGAATTAACACATGTGGAATTATATATGGAATTATATACATAACAAAAAATTGTGAAACAACTGAAAAATGTCATATTCTAGGTTCTTCAAAGTAGCCACCTTTTGCTTTGATTACTGCTTTGCACACTCTTGGCATTCTCTTGATGAGCTTCAAGAGGTAGTCACCTGAAATAGTCTTCCAACAGTCTTGAAGGAGTTCCCCGAGAGATGCTTGGCACTTGTTGGCCCTTTTGCCTTCACTCTGCTGTCCAGCTCACCCCTAAACCATCTCGATTCAGGTCCGGTGACTTCATCTGGCGCAGCACCCCATCACTCTCCTTCTTGGTCAAATAGCCCTTGATGCCTTCAGTGTGACTCTACAATTTTCATAGTCATGAAAATAAAGAAAACTCTTTGAATGAGAAGGCGTGTCCAAACTTTTGGTCTGTACTGTATATATATATATATATATATATATATATATATATATATATATATATATATATATATATATATATATATATATATATAAAATCTAAATACACAATTATTCATTTATTATGAATTAAAAAATAATTCCATTCAGGGTGGTAAGGGCGTACAACATTGTCAGAACATTGTATCACATCATCTTGGCCTGGATTATTTTCAGCATGGTGTGTTTTTTATTTTTCAGCAAAATTATGCCACAAGTCCAGAGACACCTTCACACACACTAATGCAAAAAGACCAAGTGCTTTACACTGGGTTTATCCAGGGAAGTTGTGCCGTGTTAGGGTAGTGTTTATGCAGTGGTCCTCAGGGTGTTGAGGCTAAACCACAGACGTCAGCATGGTCGCTCGGTGTGGTCCAGCGGTCTGTCCACATCCCCCACTCATTCCCTAAGCACAGCGAGCACATCCACAAGAAAGCAACAGTTTTGAGATTTTCTGGACTTGTATAAGGAATGAGAATTTTCTTTGTTGAACTCTCTCACACTGATTTTAAAACTCCTTTTAGTATCATTAATCAGAGACATGCAACATGACAATAAAAAGTTTTATTTTGTGAGTTTAAAGTCATATGAATGTGGAAAATGTTTTATGGCTTTTTTTTTAGCTTTGAATTCTCTAATGGTCACCATAATCATTAAAACAACTTTAAACAACTCTTTTGCCACAATTACGCTTGGGATTTTCCTTAACTGCTCATTTTTATAATTATCAAAATAACTCAATAGTATTATTTCAAGGATAAAGAGTAAATATTATAGAGATCGAAAATGCTAAATTGTTTACTTGGCTGATTTATTAATTTGGTTTAATAACAAAATAAATAAAACATGATATGCATTTTCCACTTGACACGTTAAATGGCATTTTAAATACATTGTCATGCCTACTGTGTTCCTCAGTAGCATGGCGGAGAGTCTGAGAGAATGATGGAGATGTTACAAGGGCATAGCCATTGTGCAGTGTGGTGGCAGTTTCTTTGGAGCCACCATCTGCTGAGAGGGTCAGGCAGTCTGTAGAGTTCAGCTCTCCTGGACCCGGCCTATTGCCCAGCTGCTGTGCCTAGGCACTCCCCAACCCACGCACCACAGCACTTCCACACCTCCCAATTATCACTGCCTCACAAATTATACATAACATAATCCAAAGCGCACTGTGCCCCTGAAACCCCTCTCGTCAAAGGGGTGAAACCACAGAGCGTCAGGATTTTGCGTCTCACTGCCTCCAGGCTTTTCCTTTCCCGCAGGCCTTGGGAGGAAACACCAGCTCTGCTAAAACCGACTTCGCCACACTTCTGATCAGCCCTCTCCGACCGCTGCACAGCGTGTGTTATTTAGTGTGGTGACACAAAATGTGGTTACATTCCACACACCCTGTTTGGCCCATTTCTACCCGGCAGCCCCTCAACTCCTGTGACGACCTAATGCCTCGCTAGGGAAAACAATCTTTCAGGGTTTTAAAGGAATTTTAATAAGGAGTCTTAGCCTGGTCATCATGATTGTTTTTTTTTTAGAAAGATCAATATGGTTGACTCAAGTCTGCAAACATACCTACTATAACTGATGTGTGCTCTCCCCTGAGACCAGTCCTGAAAAATTTCTGCTAATAGATACACCAGTGAAAACTCTGAAAGAAAAGGTGGTCTTCTGAAATGTGTTTAGTCAATTTCTTTTCAGTGCAGAGTAATGCTTTTTTTTAAATGTTTTGTCTTTTGACACATTGGTTTATGCATTTAATTTAGGCAATTATTCAATTAGCAACCATACCACTGCTGGGACTTTTTGGATATGTTGCTTCTCAAGTTAAAGGCTCCATTGAGACACATTAAATTAAGTTTTATTGTTTGAAAGTTCAAAAAAAGATATTGAGTTTGAACTTAATAGAGTAGGTAGTTAATAAATCTTTTCCCTTACTCCAATAAATACATGAAAGAAGGAAAAATATCTTCAGTGCCACTTCATCTTCTTATTTTGCATCTCTGTCTTACTCTAAACCTCTTTCTACTACTTTCCATCTTCATTTTTCTTCACTTGTCTCATCACTCTCCTTGCACTGATAGAAATGATGAATTCATGCTTTTTTGAAGGCTTGGTTTTTGTGCTTTGGTTCAGCACATCTCTCTTTCCCAGCCTGCCTCCCTGCTTGCCGCCTGGCAGGCCTACGTGTCAAAGGTGGCTGCAGGAGAGCAGACTGTGGGAACAGCCGGTCAGCCTCGCTCGCTCCCCTGCTCCCCAAGCAGAGGGGCAGCCATCAATCCCAGCCTACGTGAACCCCCTCGTCTCCCCTCCCTGTTAATGCAACCCACACACTTGCTCCCCAATAATCCGCGGAAGCAATTTCATCTCGACTCGGGTGGCAGCCTATTGTCGCCAGCCCCTTCAATCTTTCCTAATTAACTCTCGCTTTGTCCCGTATCCGAGCTTCTGGACTCATCTCTCTGACATTCCGATCAGGGCTGGTCTCCGCACTCCCAGGCAACCCTTGGACCTTAATCCCACCAAGAACCCAACCCCTCCCTCTTTCCAAGAAACTCTTTCCATTTTTTTTTCCCAACCTGCCGATCACCTACTTACAGAGTTAGGTAGGGGCATTAACTCCTTGGGTTTTTGTGAAAGGAGAGAACGAAGGAGGGGGTAAGAAGAAGAGGGCTAGAAAGCGACTCCAACCCAGACAATTAGAACAATGGCCGAAGCCAGTAGGAGGCTAACTCGCAGCGTCACGCCTGGACGGTGGGGTATTTTGTCGGTTTAATGAATTGTCCATCAGTCCCTGGCTGCATCACAAACCGTGCAGAGAGAGGACAGCAGGGACCCAGACACTAAGTCGGTATTTATTACACTGCCTTTGTCACTAATTGAGCTAATTATCACTGACTCCTCAGCACTCCCACAATGACAGTACCCCTCCACTGCCTTCTTCATCCCTCTAGTGCCTGGGAATGCCACCTTATATAGTCTTTTTATCCTTTTTTTTCCAATCATTGCTTTTTTTGCTCACACTCATGGTTAATTCTCTGTATTTGTGCACGTTTAGCCTTCCGAAGCATATCTGTGTACCCATCAACCTCTTAAGCTAAGGCGCTTGGGCTTGAAATCCATTTTTGATTCTCACAGTTAGTTTTTTCCTCTTTTCAAGCACAGCTATTAGGATGTACTTAACGGCACATCTTCGGTTAACTGAATAATAAATTTCAGCCTTGGCACACTTAAAAAAATATATAAATATAATTATAGAGCCAGAGGATATGTCTGTCATTAGTCTCATATCTCCTAGGCTTTTCGTCTCTCCATCACTCCAGCCCTGAGTCATTTGACCACTGGTTTACGTTTGTGCAGTTTGACTTGAGATACTTTTCTCTAAATGTTCTGTATCTGTATGGCTTCCTGTTTCAGGGTCATACCTACATCCTAGATACTTTGTGCTACATGTACTTTTTTTGTTCTATAACTTCCTGATATGCCACTTCATCTCTTCTCTTATCCCCTCTGTCACTGTTTGTTTCTATGTTTTGGGCGTGTGAGTTGTTGGATCAGCATGGTTCTCTGGCTGGCCGCCCCTCGCCGGTCTGAGAGGTCTCCCTGCATCCAAACTCTTGTGGTCATTTTCACCCGCCAGTCGGATGGAGGAAAAATGTCCTGTTATTAATTCTTTATTTTTACTGACATTAAGTAAATGATGCAAAACCTTTGGTGTTGTAAAAACATAGAATGGACTCTGTGTTTTGGCAAAGCTCACTTTCTCTTTGTGGTTCGTGTGGATTTGGGGTGGAGCGGCATGCTCGTGTGCTTTCATCAGTGAATTTGGTTTAAAGGGATCTTGTCTTGTGCACTTGCAGTGGGGATTTGTCTTTAAAAAAAAGCAATTTGCTGTGTTTAAATAACATGATTTGAGTGACAAGATTGGTCAATGAATGTTTTTTTTTTTTTTATTCAGAGTAACCATATTCAAAACAAGGGACACTTTCTTTACTTGAAAATATAAACTTTATTTAACTATTACACTATTTCACAACAACATGAACATTTCTTTTCTAAATCTTAAACTGAGAAGCTCTAATACTAAAATACCTTCTTTCTGTTTTATCTTACTGCTCTTCTCTATCATTTCCATCATACAACAATAAATATTCTTTTATTCAAACACAAAAAAAACAATGTTCAGTGCATGTAAAACATTTTGCTTTCAGAGAAAAAATATCCAGGGTAGTTGTTTAGAATTTTTCGATCAACTTGTGGTTTAGCACACAATTCAAAAACTCACTGAAAATACTGATAGCTTTTTCACTCTGCTTTTGGATTATACCTTTTTTTTTTTATATATATATATATATATATAATTTCTAGGTTTTAACAGCATAAATATATATTCATCTATGTGTAGTATTTACAACATTTTGGTTTTGCCAGCTGATATACAAAACAGTTGTGGTTTCACACTCCACGCTTCACTGTAAACTAGGTAGCAGGTCATTTACAAGATTATCTTTTACCTTTTATCATCATTTTATTTTACATAGTGGTCCAGATTCCCCTTGTTTTTCTTGTGCGCTGTCCGATCCAAGTTCTTTTGGACAACTTTCGCTTGTTATACAGTTACTAAAATTTTAGTGCTACTCCATACGCCCACAAGAAATGAATCAATTCAGAAGTGTCTTTCAGTGTTTAGTCACTACATTCATTCATTTTATGAGAAATTTCTTGTCATTTGCTGGTTTGTTTGCAGCCATTATTTATCAGTACCACTGTGTGCCATAACACACAGTAGTGGGTATGAAATGTCAAATGAAATGACATTGTTAGCCATGCCAGAATGTATGCTGAGTTTGAGTGGGAAATCTTAAGAAATTGGATGATATCCAGCATTCCTGCACTGTACAGAATTCAGGAAACAGTGCATGCTTGAGATGTATCTCATGCATTGTTTTTTATGTAAGAAAAGTTGTACTGCAGCTAAAGAAAACAACACACTGATATTTTAAAGTACTATTCTGCAGCAGGAGTTTTTCACCGTTTATGAGAGAACATGCTTGTGGTTCCCTGGCCACAGAAACATCTGTCAGAGTTTGTGTCCAGTTCCTGCTTCCCAGTTTCTTGCTCCCAAGAGAATCAGAGAGCAAGAGAGGGAGGAGATGGCAGAACCTCGAGACTGGTGGTTCTGGCCTCAAAATCCGTACGTATTTTTGGACTGTATCCTTCTGAGTAACCAGCTAGCTTCTCTGTGTGCCATATTGGAGAGCAATGCATAGTAGTCTCCATTGCATTTCATTCATTTAATTGGATGCATTCACTCTCTATCTACTGTTATAATGTTTTGACTAAACGAATAAATGTTGGGTTTGTGCCTGAGCAGTTTAGAAATGCACAGCTTTTATCATTTCTCTCACAGTACAATTTTAATAACAGTTCTGTTCGAAGTAGAAACATATTAAGGAAATGTCTGATTATCATGTCTTGATGCAGTCATCTCATTTGCTCTGGCAGTTTCTTTATTTTTGTACCCTGGTAAAAAAAAAGAAAAATCCATTGAACGCTTAAGTACCCTATTGATGATCTCAGGAATGATGCCAACTGCTGCAACTGTTATAAGCACTGGTGCAGTGTCTGTGTACTAGTGCAGTTAAGGCAGCTCACATGACAGCACCAGTGAAAAGTGCAGTGACATCTCTCTGTGACTTTCTCAATGTGAGTCTTATACCCTCTCCCACAGCACAGCAACTCACAACCATCCAATGCTGGTGATGAACTGTTGCAGGTGCGCCCAGATGTCCCAAGAGTTCCCGTTTTGCTGTTGTAGGAGCAGAAGTTGGGTGATTTTTCAAAGTAAACAAGGTCTTGCACAGATGGAAGTTTGTGAGCAGGGTTCTCAGGCTGGAGGTGGGGGGGTTCGGCTCGATGAGATGCCCGGTTGCTGCCTTTATTGGCGTACACTACTCTGGAAGCACCGTCAAATCGGTCTTTTAATAAATCTCCAACTCTCCTGAAGCTTGGCAGACGCATCCAGCAGGTACGAATAGTGCAGGAGCCTGACATCCCGTGACACTTACACTCCTGACGCATCTCTGAGGAAACCGTCTGAAGGCAAAGATAGCAAAGAAAAGGAAGCAAAGGAAAGAATGTTAGACTTTTATTAATAACTATAATTTACCTTCTTAATAACTTATTTTTTTGGTCTTACAATTCTCCCTGCCCCATTATTGTGTACATTAATGAGGTATCGCAGGTCTCGACCCCTCTCGCTGGAGTCCACAAACTCCCGTGTGAACACCCTGCCAAAGTCAACATTGTCGCTACATCCTCCCCAGTGCCAATCTGGACCTCCAGGCCCTCGTCTCCGATAGTCGCAGGTGCATGACTCAATAGAGCCTTCAGAACATGACCGTGCCACTGCATGGGTAATACCAGCACTTGTGATGGCAAACACAAATGCTGTCTCTCTGCAGCCTGACAAAACAAGAACCACAGCATTCTTTAGGATTTCCCTAGTCATTTAGTCAAAGCTGCTCTTATGGTTAAATTCCACAGTACAGTAGCTTTAAAATACGAAATCCTTAGCTTACCTCTGTTAATGATTTTGCCAAACACTGTAGGGCTGTGGGATGTTGGACAGTTCCAACGGCGGTTGCGGAACTGCCACTTGCACTCCTTGATGGCAGTGTGAAGCCCAGACACGATGGCATGGAGGATACCGGGGTTTTGCCGAATCAGCCTTCTCTGCCGACGACTTAGCAAAGCAAGGCTAGGGTCCATGGCTAATTGTACGTTCTTGCTGTTGGTGAGGAGGTTGGTGGATGATGCTACATTCACAATCCCCCTGGAAAAGGAAAGTATGTTTTTAGTGTCACAATTATTGTTTATTTTTGTCACTACAATTATGCAGAATAACAAGGAAACCTGAAAACATTAGTCATTCTTTCACATTTTCACTGGTCATGGTCTAGTCAGTGTGTGCAATTAAATCCGTAGAAAAATGTCAAGTGAATTATTTCTGGTGATGTACAAATTACAGAGTGTCGTTACTACCAGGAAGGCCAGAAGTAGGTTTCTAAGATCCTCCACATGAAAACAGGAACTATTTTCTTAACCTTGACCTAATAAATAAATGTTGCTATAATGGTAGGCTATAATTATACAGAACACAAACTATTAAGTTAGTCTTGACTGGAGAAGGGCCAGTGCTATAACCAGTCTATAAATAATGTCAAGTGACACGAAATTTTAATCACGAACGAGATTATTATAGGCTTTTGACCACCAAAGCTGCTCCTTCTGAAAATCTCATTTTCTTTTGCACATTTAAAGCAAATTACATTAATGATCAGAATAGTGTTAATGTGTCTGTAAAACAAGGTAATTATGAAAATGCCTAAAAGGATATTACAAAAAAAGTTAATTGTGTATTTTATAATGCATTGAACCTAATTATTTTATGATTTATATAGGGGTGTGAATTTTTGCCCTTCCAACCAGGTTTTTCTGGTACCAGACTGTCCAATTTGTTATGTACTTTTTAGCTCCAGTGTACATTTTTTGCTTCCACAAAGTGAAAAGTTTAACTATATAAGAGATTTTTAACTGTAGCTAATTCTTAACTGTTGTTAACTGTCGAATGGGACTGTTCTTAATCTATATGCTCCTCATATTTAAAGATTTGTAAGAAGCAAGTAGCACATTTGATGTTCTGCCCTTGTGCGCAATAAATAAAGAATAAAACCAAGTGTGCTGGTATAGGAAACAGTCCACAAAGGTTTGATATTGTATGTGATATATATATATATATATATATATATTTTTTTTTTTTTTTTTTTTATTTTATACTGCAGCAATTTGCCAAAGAAAAGCAAATTTTTAATTATTCATAAATATGCTTTTTAACCACTAATAGTTACTGATTTTTTTTACCAAGGTTCTACCAAGTTTTTTTTTACCAGCATTACCAAGAAACCAAATTCCTTAAGCGATTCTTACATAATTGGAGACTCCTTCAACAAATTTTAAATAAATGTCAGCTTATAGAAAGCTTCACCATATCAACAAGTATCATTTATTCTTTTGCTTTACAATGCAGGTTTTTAATATCTTTATTGTTAGTGTTGGTTTATGTAAATTGTCCAGCATAGACTTCTCTTTACATTAGTTCTAACTATAGAAACATAGAAACTATAGAAGAGCATTAATATCACACTGTAATTTGCCTGTCAGGCGGAACTACTGTCAAATCTGCTGTTCTAGAAAATGTGTCAACACCATTTGCCCAATAAAAAAAACTAAAGAATTGAAAATAATAACCTATAATTAAACCCCTAGTTTCTAACAATGTGTCCAAGAGCGCACTGTTTTATCCTATATGCAGAATTATCCAGCACCTGGATAAAATACAGACATAAATCGGGTCTGGAAAGAAAATGATTCATAACTCATGATATAAATCCACACTTGATGTAGCCCACATTGGAGAGACATTGTTGTCACGCGTTCAAGTCGCGCTGTCAAAATGACAAGAAGAAAGAGAGAGAGAAAGAGAGAGAGAGAGAGAGAGAGAGAGAGAGAGAGAGAGAGAGAGAGAGAGAGAGAGAGATAGTTGTATTTCATATATAGAAATACAACTTACCCTATAGAGCAAGTAAAATGAGAACTAAATTAAAAAAGTTTATTAAAATGTTATCATTCAGTCCTATTCAGGAATGCTCAGTCCTACTCTGAAATATCCTCTTCCCCGCATCATCATCATCATCATTCTCCTAATCATTATCATCATAATAAACATAATGATCACACGGAAATGTAATGTGGACAGGTAGGTTGGTAGAGAAGAAGACTGAGAAGACCGAGGAAAGAGACATAGTAACAGAGACAGAGAGAATGAAGGTGAAAGCTCACCACCACCGGCCGCTACTGTTGGCCGCCGCTGAGCTGGAGATGCGGGAGGAGAGCAGCAGCACGCACGCAGCTTTCAGTGCGGTGTATAGCGCAAGGAACTGCATGGCACCTTAAAAAAAAAAAAAAAAAAAAAAAAAAAACACCGTTAAAACACACATCTGTACTGCATATTTAACTTTGTGTTCAGCTGTTCTAAAAATGATGCGTGTGTAATATATGTGTATATAACTGCATCAGCATATTCTATCTATCTATCTATCTATCTATCTATCTATCTATCTATCTATCTATCTATCTATCTATCTATCTATCTATCTATCTATCTATCTATATATATATATATTTGTGTGTGTGCATTTTAAATGCACTTACCACTCTACATTCCACAAAGACACGTGTTAAGGGGAAAAAAAACAAAAACAAAAAAAAACGTCGTAAAAAAACAATTTTTTGTCCGTTTCTGTGATTAAATGATGCAGGACACCTTTCGAAGCTGATGATGATAAAAATGATGAAGATGATGATGACGATGATGGTGATGATGATAATTGATGCTGCTCCACTCGGCTCCTCTTAGTTTGCTGCTCTCAGTCCCGCACACTTGATCCCCTCGGTGAGTGATAGACGACACATTCTTCACTTATTGAGCGCTATGAGATGAACAAAAAAAGGGGGATTTGCTGCACTCATCTCCCTCAGTTTTCCTCCTCCTCCTCCCACCCTCCTTTGAAAAAAGGACTGAAAAGATGGATCTCTTCATAGGCACCAATGAATGAAGGAACAAGAAAAAAAAAATCAAAGAAAGAACGAGGAGAGGTGGAAGGGAAAGAAATAACATGCACGTATAGCAAACAGCGTGTAAGGAGAAAAAAAAAAAGAATCATCCGTCAGATCCAATTAAGGGTCAGCTGATGCGCCATATTGTTTATTTTCCGCATTGTCTTTGCGTCTTCCATTTACAATTTAGCAGGATTTATTCCAAGAGCAGGGTTGAAAGCGGAGTGTGAAGAGTGCATTGGGTGTGCAGCATCTCTCTCTCTCTCTCTCCCTCTCTCTCTCTCTCTCTTTTTCTCTCTCTCTCTCTCTCTCTCTCTCTCTCTCTCTCTCCTTCTCTCTCAGGACAGTAGAGACAGAGCGCAATATGAACCATCTAATCTGGCCGGTTTTTGCCCACAGTGTTTGGATTACTCCCTTTAACCGCGTCTCCTCCCTCTCTCACACCCAGAAAATAAAGTTTTCACGAAGTCCTCATGAACTCCAGCTAATGCTCATCAGCCCTTATTTTATTTTTCTATGTGAATTATGGATAGGGCTACTCCGGTTATAATTCCAAAGTCAGTCCCTTGTGAAAATTTCTATTTTGTTTTTGGTAACAAATTTTATTTGAGTGAGAGGTAAATTATGCAGGATCTGGGAAATACCTATTACAGATCCAGTTTATCAGTCTAACAGTATTTTTCTAAACATTTATCGAAAGATTCGGGGAACATTTTTATGGGTTGTTTCGAGGGGTACGGATGAAAGGGCAGTTGTTTTAGGAGGATTAATAACTCTTTGGGTTTAAAGGAGAGAAAAAAAGTTTTAGGGGTGACACGAACTAGAGAAGGGAACTACTTGGAGATATAGCTTCCAACATCTGGACGGCAGACGTTCCTTCATGCAATGCGCGGCCACTGAAGCCGTGGCAGCAGTCAGACAGCGCTGGATATATCAAAAATCTTTTGCACTGAAAACAACCCCGGGGGAAATTTTGTGCCGTCTTGCTTTTGTTTAACTTTTTTTTAAGGGTGTTGACGAAAAAAAAAAGGGTGGTGTCCTCCTACATTTTTCGGAGTTCACATCCTCGTCCACAGGCATGCAATTATATCGTTTAATCATTTTTTTTATTGCAATTCTTCTATTGCATGAGGTCGTGATATGCAAATGCTCACTTTAATTAAAAAAAAAAAAAAAAAAAAATATATATATATATATATATATATATATATATATATATATATATATATATATATATATATATATATATATATATATATAAACGTTTTATTGTATTCCATGATCACTGTGATCAATCTCAGACACTGTGCATTTGAATCTACTTAAATCACATCAGGCACTTGTAAATAATTTTTGCTCCAAAAATAAAAACAATATTTGGCATGGCCAGATCTTTGCGCATTTATTGCAGCAGGCAAGTTTCAGTCACAGTTTCATTTCATTCACATCGTTCAGTCCTTTTGGCTCTTTGAGGGTTTGCACCAAATGGACAACTGAAGGAAATGCTCTTTTTGTTTGCGGGTGTTTCATTCTGATCTTCACTCCCAGCTCTTGAAGGCGCTTAGACTGGTTTCCTGGTTCACTCATGCGACTCGTAGCAGATTAGCGCCAATCCGGTTAAAGGGATATGTGCCTTTTATACACAAATCATCTTCAAATCACCTTTTAAGCCACTTAGAATTTACACGCCATAGCAACAAAAATGCTAATGCACTTTTTATTGCTTGAGATTAGGGAATGAAACAGAGGAGATTAGTCAGTGTCTCTTGTTCCTTTTAGTTATAGATGGCTTTAACTTAATTTTATTAAATTAATCCGACTAGTTTGGGGCTTAGTTTTCACATTAAGAAGCCGATTCTCAGATATGTCGTGACCTTAACACGCATAAAAAAAACATATAGGCGTTCCAGAGTGTTATGAAGGTTATTATAATTGGGCACATGTGTTTTATTTATTGAATACGCTGTTTGCTTTGGAAGGTTATAATAATGTACCTAATATGCACCTTAATGTACCATTTCTTTTTTTTTTCTTTTTTTTTTTTTAAATAAAACATGACTGATGTAAAATACAAGAAAATGCTCCTTTGCGACAGAGGAAACAAAAAATATTTTAGATTTAAATTAGTTTTGTAGGGTTTTTTTTTTTTAATAAGAATCTGGATAGGTTTCTGATTTTTGTTGCTGTTTTGGAATTTTTGATTAACAAAATGACGGAAAAATGCATTGCATGAAATGACTTCTCGTTATTATTCGTTTTACAAGGCAAAAAAAAAAAAAACATACACGAGCGCATAAATATGTAATGAAAATACTTGTAGAATTGAATTCGATATCCTGATCGCCACAATTATGCAATTCGCTTATCTGCCTTTTATTTAAAAAATACCCAAAAAACGAACAGCAAATGGCACCAGTAACAATTATTTATATCCCTATTACAGAAAGGCTAATAAGAGGAAGACTGTGCATCGGTTGCGGGAGCGCGTGCGGTAGGAGAAGTGTCTGTGGGTGGGTGGGTGGGTGGGTGGGATGGATGGACTGGTGCATCAGCCGCTTATTGTTAACAGAAGTGCACGCCTGCCTGCTGCTGCTATTCGGGTTAATGCGCACATTTCCACTCTGAGCGTCTATCAATACACACAAAACATTTAGCCGAACTAAATGCATGCAATTCTGAAGTTTTTTTTCCCCTCTTGTGCTACTCCCTTGCACACAGAGCATGCACAAGAACTGACATTTGCGTGTATGTTCTTTAGCCAATGTTTCACGCCTTATTCCAATGTCTTGCGTGTTTTTACTTTCACATATACGGCATATGGTTTTATTTTCCATACGTGATATGTCAGACTATTCATTATTCTTACGTTTCATTTTTTTTTGATGCAGTGCATATGTTTTTATTTTCACTTGTAGAGTATGTTATTATTATTTTTCCCCCTGTGATATCTCATTTATTTTCACCTCTGGCAAGTGATGCACTTTTTCTCTGGTATTTGTTTTCCCCACACATGACCACACATGGTTTACATGATGTCACGCGTTTACATATGCATATGTTTAAATAATGCAATGCACGTAATCCATATGTTATCAATGCAATTACATAGGGAAAAAAAAAAAAACTTGGACTGAGAACATTTGAAAATGATTTTAATTGCTCGTTTGTGTCTGGTGTTAATTTTTAAAATAGCATTTTTGCTGTCTATCTTATTATATTTTAATTCCCCAACTAGTTATTTAATTTGATATGATATACATTAGGTCATTAAGTGCCAAAAAATTTACATGTAGGCTTTATTGCTATTAGTTTTAATAAATGCAATACACCTATCTTATATTTAACAAAAAAACATCAGACTCGTTTCTAAAAACCATTAATGCGTTGAAATTCCTCGCTTAATAGTGTAACCGGATCCTTTCAATAGTTCAGTGTAAATCTGTGGAAATAGCCGCCCACCCGTGCATGGCCCCCTCCTCCTGCTTCTCCTCCTCCTCCTCTTCCTCAGTGCAGTGCGCTCCTCGACTTCACCACTCAGCTCCGCACAGTAGTAGCGAGCTTCGCGTCTCTCCTATAATTCCCCGTTAATTGCTAATTATCGGCGTTTTAATGTCCCGTCCGGGAAAACGCTTCCTGCGATGGCCGCGACCCATAAAGCAGCTCTGGGCAGAACGCTGATGCTGGCATTTGCGCTCCTCTCACCTGCCTTCACGTAAGTGCTAAAGGATGGAAGTCCCTCTGTTTTCATCTGAAAGATTCCCTTTAGTGTGTGTGTGTGTGTGTGTGTGTGTGTGTGTGTGTGTGTGTGTGTGTGTGTGTGTGTGTCTAATTGGGGGACCAGATAGGCATATCTGACAATTTGTACTTTGTGTGGACATTTGGCTGCTCCCCACAATTTCCCAAGAATTGCAGCTTTTAAAAATGAAACCAAAATAGCCAAAATGTCACTTTTGTTTACCAAGCTTAAAGTCAGGCTTGCATTTAGGTGCTAGCTTTTATTCTTTACATTCTGTAGAATCTAAGAGTTAAGAGTTTAAGAGTTTGACACCCAGTCATCTACAGTGTAGATGACTGGGTGTCAAACTCTTAATATGTCGTTGTTAGTTATGTTTGAGAACTGATGGGAAATTGGGATTTTTTCCTGCATAACGTGTATGACAGATAAAACAACAACTATACAGAAAAACTAACCTATATAGCCTTTTTTTATTTATTAAGTGTGTAAATTTGCTTTATATTTGCTAATGTAATGTCCAACATGAGTGCAGTTTTCAGCCAAACTAAGACACACACACACACACACACACACCCACGCACACACACGCGCACATGCACACACATACATCCATACTAATCAAAACCAGTAATGCACATGCCAGGGAAAACGGCCCTAAAATATCCTTTGTAATGCCATAGCCTTGACTCTTTCTAGGTTGCTTCAGCGAGAGGAAGCTAAAAGTCATTTCTAATTGCTTATGATTGGTTCAATTTTGTGCGGAATTAATGTTAATAAGTAAAGTCGAAAACCCATGTCTGTATTGTCATGTGCTGGGTATACTTTAAAAGTATTTTGTAATAATTTACATGCTTAAAAAGTCGATTAGTGCTTGAAAAGTGAAAGTGAAATATGACCTATTCATAACTGTCTCAAAGGGTTTGCTTAGACATTTTTAGTACCATGTAGAAAACTTTAATATGGGAGTTCTAATTATGCATGCTAGATCAGCAGACATATCTTTATTTCTTTGCACACTGTTCACCATCACAGGGGATTGCTAGGTATACTTTAAGGAATGCTACAGAGCTTCACCACTGGTTAAGCATTACAGCTTTTCATTCATTGGACAGTTGTAGAATAATGTAGCCTTTTTTGCATCTTAAAATGAACTTTTTGTGTGTCACATAATGAGAACGCTTTGCATTACATTTAAGTATATAAAAAGCATGTGGGTTTTAAGCAGTTATTTGAGTCTTTTCATCCATTAACCAGACAAAGCGGTAATCTTTTTTCAAACAAAAAATATGAAGCTTTTCATCAATGCCATACATCACAGTCAAAAATTACAGTGATCACCCCCAGAAGCGCTCCCATGTTGCTCTATTGGCGAGTGTGATTAATTGCTTGCTCTCTTTCACAGTGTGTTATGCAACAACATACTTGGCCTAAAGGTGGCAGGAGAGCCGGTTCTGACCCCCAATGCAGTGTGTTTACGACTGGCAGGCTTAAGTAAGAGGCAGATAAGGTTGTGCATTCGCAATCCTGATGTGACGGCATCTGCCCTACAGGGCATACAGGTGGCCATTCACGAATGCCAACACCAGCTCAGAAACCAACGCTGGAACTGCTCTACATTGGAGAACCATGGCAAGGTGTCACACCAGAGCACCATCCTCAACAGGGGTGAGCTCTATGCTACATGAATGCTACATGAATAATAATTGTTTGAATTTAGAGAAGTTGCCACCTTTCTGAACAGAAGTGTTCCAGATTGTTTTTTTCACGAAAACCCGGTTAGTGTGTTTCTTAAAGGACCTACACAAACAGGGTCATTGTGTTGCTTGTGTAGAGTCTACAATAACAATTTTCGCTCTGTCTCAACAATAGGATTCAGAGAGAGTGCTTTCTCTCTGGCTCTCCTGTCAGCTGGTGTGGCTCACTCGGTGGCTTCAGCCTGCAGCATGGGCAAGCTGCGTGGCTGTGGCTGTGATGCTAAGCGTCGGATAGACGATGATAAAATCCGCATCAAACTAACTCAACTGCAGCTGCAGACCATGCAGAGGAATGGGTTGAGGCACACACCTGAGTTTAAAACAAACAACAGCAAGCTGCCATCTTACTTGCGTTCCTCCCATCCCAGCACACTGTTTAAACCGGAGGAATTCACATCACTGCAGGAGACCTGGGAGTGGGGAGGCTGCAGCCATGACCTTCGATTTGGTGTCCGCATTTCGAGGGACTGGCTGGACTCCAGGGGCTCCTCTCGTGATATACATGCCCGAACTAAGATGCACAACAATCGAGTTGGCAGGCAGGTATGGTGACAGAAATTAAACATGCTTTCAGAATGATGTTTTGTGCAATTTAATTATAATTGGCTGACAGCAAACATTAAAAAAGTTTGCAAAAAAACACACATGCAAAAATTGCACAAATAACTCAATGTGATTAAACTCATATAATTCAATGTGATTTGTATAAGTAAAATTCTGAAGGTAAACCGTTTTCTTCACTCTCATTACTCTTATCCTTTAGTGCTTTAAATATGCTTTTACAATTAATAACTAATAACATGCATAACTAACATGCTAATAACATGCACACGATTCATTAGACTTTAACTGCAAGCAATACATTTAGGTTTGCAATTTATTATATTTTTTATATATATTATATATTTATAACAAGCCTGCCATATTCTTTTAGAAAGTATTCTACTTTAATTAAACAGTTGTATTAATACTGATACAGATATCACATTTTCTTTAAACAGATAGTGACAGACAACATGAAAAGGAAGTGCAAATGTCATGGCACCTCAGGAAGCTGCCAGTTCAAAACCTGCTGGTATGTGTCTCCTGAGTTCCGGCTGGTGGGCTCCCTGCTGCGACAAAAGTTCCAATCTGCCGTCTTCATCAACTCCCAGAACAAGAACAGTGGTGTGTTTAACCCACGGGTAGCAGCAGTGGCAGCTGGGTCGGAGCATGGCAGGCCTCAGCGGCGCAGCCTCTCCAGGGAGCTGGTCTACTTTGAAAAATCTCCCGACTTCTGTGAGCGTGATGTGTCCGTGGATTCGCCTGGCACTCAGGGCCGCATCTGCAACAAGAGTAGTCCAGGGATGGACGCATGTGACTCGTTATGCTGTGGCCGTGGACACAACATTCTGAGGCAGACACGCAGTGAACGCTGCCACTGCCGTTTCCACTGGTGCTGCTACGTGCTGTGTGATGAGTGCAGGGTCACAGAGTGGGTCAACGTGTGCAAGTGAACGGCCCTATTCCTTGACCTAATCATCGGTTGGAAACATTGAACAAGTGGGGGTCGAAAGGCATAAGCCTACATCTCTCACACTAAGTATGTGTTCAACTGTATCAATTTAGCCACTTCTCCTTGCAGCCCTCTCATCTGGGTTCCATTTGCTTTGTGTGGCTGTTGTTATTTTCCAAATGCCAAGTCAAAAGACTAAGGAGAGGAGTGACTCATGTCATTTGTCTTTGTTTCCCCTGTTTGGGCTCTTCAGCCATGAAAATGCCCCGAACACCATCTGTGTTCTACACAATAACGAGGCACAACAGCAGGAATGCATTACTGCTGAAAAGGAAAGGCAATGCCACCATATACAGCTATGTGAATATTTGGAAATGTGTGCTTAATGAAATGATCTCGCCATTACAAATCTTTGCAAGTTGTGCGTATGTTCTTTAAGACGACAAACCTGGTATCCTAAGCAAGGCAGTTTTAGACAGAAGAGAAAATGTGCTTTTTTGCCCACTTGGTTGAATTTAATGTAAACCAGGACAGCTCTGAAGTGAACATAACCTGTACTGATGGAGGTCGGACAGTAATGACTTCAATGCTTGTGCTTCCCATAGGTTTGCCCTCAATCTGATTAGAAACAGAAATGTTTAATCTCATTTGGGATCAGCTTTAATGTATTTAAGGCCAAAAGTCATGATACTGCAATGAATAAATACATTGCGTCAGGCTGTGTGTAGAAAATTGCAGAAATGATAATCAATTTAAAATGACACGGAGACATATTTTTCCGCTTTTAACTTTTATATAAATGATGTTCAGCGAAAGTAACTGGAACATGACATGAATTGTCCCTTTGTCCTCCTTCAGAAAACCATCCCAGGTTCAATTTTATATTCAAAAAGCTATTATTTTTGGCAGGAGATTTCAGACTGGAAGTTTTGCCCTTGTATAGTGGCTTCAGTACCAAGAATGTGTCAATAGAATGGAGATGAATGATAAATTCATAAATTAATCAGTATCTTGCAGAGTGTGTTTTAAAGTGAGCAGCCTGGTTTCCTTCAAGGCTGACGATTATAAGAGTGAACAAGATTGAGGAGGGAAACGACACCAGATCAGCTGTATGAACTTAACAGCTAATTGACACTGCATCGTGTGACTCTAAAGACTGTTTGTTTTGCATCTGTCCCTAGAAAAGACTGGAAGGAGAACTGTGCTGTAACTCAACACAGACCCAGCTAATGTCAAAGCAGTACTGAGACTTTAGACAGTGCATGCTTCAAATGTTGTACAAATGTGAATAAACTACGTTATTTTCTAACATTCATCACTTATATTGTGATCAATGCCACTGTGGGATTGGTAGATAAAAATGGACCTGTTTCAACATGTCCATGACTCTGTCAAGCTGACTTTGTGTGGTATTCAGCATCACAGTCAAGGAGACAGAGGGGTGTAGAATGATAAAGTGCTGGATCTCTGGTTTGCATTTTTTTATTCCTTTATCATTTCACCCTGGAGCTGTTGCAAAAATGAATTTCCTGTCGCTGTTTCTCCCATGTGTGAGACAGAGCGGCTCAATAGCTTTGGACCCAAACCACCACCCCCCCCCGCCTCCTTCCACCCTGGCAGCGCTGTGCAGCCACTTACAGACACAAAGCAGCATACTGACAGCATCTAGAATAATGACAACCAGATACTCGGAAATCAAAAGGAGAAAGGGGAAAACACAGGGCACAGATCTGATTCTGGGTAAAAATGTTGTTCAATTTGCCACCAGGAAAGATGTATGTTCGGGCAGATAGACACACAGATAGGTATATATATTGATTTGTGTGTTTATGTTGCCTACATGCTACATCAAAAGGGAGGGACACGGCTGCAAACATCTGCTTCTGCGCTCTGTGTCCAGCCTACCCTTTTGCTTTTTTGATGTGGGACAAGGATAAAGAGAGAAAGGCAGAGCAAAAAAACAAGGAGCCAGCTACCCAGAACATCAAAGCGATCGCCTCAACGTGCAAGTCCTCATTAGTTCTGCAAGCCTAACCAGGCCGACTTGTGATTGTGTTTGCCGGGGTTCAGTTTGGCAAACACTTCAGAGGAAAGGTTCCTTTAAATTATAACTCCCACCCCCACCACAAGCCGTATGCACTGTAAGTCCCCTGCCATAACCCCCACAAACTCCCAGCACCCAGAATCACCATACACTCCCCCACTCACCACTCCACCCCATAATCTGGTGTGCAGCTGCAAACATCTGCTATGGGCTCGCTCTCCTCTCTGAAACCACCAAACTGATAAACACATCTATCACAGAACCTCTGACAGACGGTGCAGCATGTGAAACGACACTGAAAAAGACACTTTTGATTACATCAGAGCAATGTTTATACAGGCACTCATTCAGTAATGTGCCACTGTGAGATCATGCATAGGCTACTAGTTCACAGAAGCCTGCAAATACATGTGTAAAAACTGGGCTAAATGTATTGAATTGTAGCATGGCCAAAAAATATATCTCTATTTCTTTGTGAATTATTGCCTGTTAAAATTCCTGACTGTATTGCATACTAATGCAATGCATTGTAAAGTGTTTAAAAATATAAACTTAACATGTAGTATAATGTATTAAGTTTATTTTATGTTCCATAATTAGGTTCTATAAGGTTTTACAGTAAATCCTTCCAAAAAAAAAAAAAAAAGAAAAAAACACACAAAGAGGCTCTTTTGCTCTAATTCTAATCACTGAACACACTACAGCCTGCCAACTTCTGTCATTATTTATTTATTCAGTTCAGTTTTGGCTGAATAATTAAACACAGTGGATATGAGTCTATTTGCCTCAGTAATGACCTACTGCACAGATTTTATTGTATGAAATCCATTGTAGACTAAAAATACAACCTTCTCCAACAACCAAAAGCTAAAATGTTGAATTGTTGAAATGTTGAAATGTTGATTTTTTTTTTTTTTTTTTTTACTTTTCTGAATCAAAGTACATCGCCACAAACCATTTTCCGTCCTCGTAGATATTCAGTGTATCCTGGGTACCATCCAGTGCGTGTAATTAACATCACGGATGCAGAAGCATCACTTAAACGGTACACCGATGCCTTGGGTAATCTCGCGAGATCAGGTTGTAAACGCTGCATTATGCGTGTAACCGCGAGTTATCGCGAGACTTACGATAGGCGATTGGGACTTGTCCGGCGTCGCTGTTAGAGGTGAGTAGCTCAAAGGATATGCCGATTTTAAAGCGAAAAACGGAATGTGCATCGACATGCTGATCGTTCATATGCTCTTGTGTTTTATGCATGAGGATAATACATTTTAAAAAAGGAGACAGGGGATTTGTTTGTTTTTTTTACACCTTGCCGGTAAGGCTGTATAGGCCACTAGAGCTGTCAGTAGAGCACAATGTGGGGAAAGGTGTGAAATGTTTGTAATTTCAGGACGGATAAAATATATAATCACTTCTATAAATAACAAAGTTTGCTCAAAGCTTTAAATAGCTTTTACATGTAATAGCTACATTAAAAAACACTATCTGTATCTTTATTAAAATATATTATAAAATGATATTATATGATATTATATATAATTATATGATATTATATAATAACCCTTTATATATTATATTATATATATATATATATATATATATATATATATATATATATATATATTCATATCTTTTGCATCTTTTAATGCGTATCTACATCAGTGGGGTCTGATGATCTCCAGGGATCTGATATAATTTTACATAATATATTTAATATAAATATTAAATATAATCAACATTATATTTTTTTTTATCATGTTCTCATAATTTTTGTTCGGAGGAATTTGGTGAAATTGATTTTACTGCTAAACTCATGCAAAATCTTCAAAAACCCCGCCCTACATACACCTTTCTAGGCTAAAAGATACATACATTTAGATCACGCCAGTGACATGGAAAGGTAGAGAAGAAAGATACCCTTTATTATAAACGTGTGCAGGCTGTAAAGTAGATGCCAGATTTTTTTGTTCATATTTTTGCCTTATCCATATGCATTATATTTTAAAGATACCCCCCCAAGCCCCTATATAAACATCCACCATATTTTCCATTCTAGTAACACAGCTAGCCTATCTAGTTACTGTCCATCCCATTAGACGAAAAATCTGAGTAAAACCACAGCAATTCCGTTTTGTCAGCGTATAATTCAATGCAAGCGAATGGACTTCAGTGAAAGAAATAGCCTAAGAGATCAGGCTCATCGTGGTGACCCTCTTATGAGTCATATGAGGCTCACATTTTGGGTCATTTCTTACTGTAAAGATTAAGACAGCGAGTAATAATGTTAAAATAAATCATTCCAGATGAGCTCACTGCTCTTTTCTTGGTCTTCTGTTGCTATGGTAATCAGTAATGCTGCTTAAAAGGACTGAGAGTTGAAATGATTTGTGGCCATACTTTATTGTTTTAGCATATTTACCCAGCCATATACTATTATATGTGCTATCCTTCTGTCTTGTCATGCTAAAACCGTTATCATTCAGGGCTTTTTTTTTTTTTAGAAAAAATACTGAAACATACTTTCAATTCCAGTCCTTAAACACATAAACACCAGGTTTCTGGTCTCCAAGGGACTTTTGGCTGCATAAGATCGGGTTGTACACAGAACGTAAAGTGTGGTGTCTTCGTTTTTTTCCCCTTTAGCAGGTTGTTAATAGCAACAAATGGGGTCATCTGTGTCCTGCATGCACTCATGGCAAACTTTGCCATTAAAGCTCTCTAACTGCAAACCAAGCTGTAGAGCTGACATCAGGAAAATTGATGCCCAGTATACCGCATTATAAAGTGTTGTCATCCCAGTTCAAGAAGAGGTCCAGCTTTCTCAACGTTCTGTATTCTGTCTCTCCATTTTTGTGTTGTGTTCAGTAAAATGATTTATCAAGCAGTTCCTTTTGTTTTTGAGTTTGAAATTCCTGCGTAATGAGAAACAACCTTCAGTTTAATATATCAGGACTGTTAAGCAGTTTGCATACTTTCATGATTTGCTCATTTTCAAAATCCATGTGGGGGAAATGTTTTGCCTGGAGCTTTGTGGTGTGAAGATCCTCAACAGTGTAAGATGATAGGCAGTTAAAAATCTGCGCCATGAACATTTGCGAGTTTTAATCTCAGGATTGACATATTATCATGAAAAACAACATGTTCTCTCTCTCACACGTGGGAGAAATTGCAATAACAACACTTTCCAAGGTGCGTCTCCAAGGTGCAATCTTTTAATTGTACCAATAATACAAAATGCAAATTTCCATTTATCGCAAAGCACAAAGCGAAAAAATTTAAGTTAACACTTCACATCCGTCTTTTATAAAGTCCTGACAGTAAAGACTTGGGGGTTAAGGCATTGGACTTTGGATCCACAGGTTGTGAGTTCAAATCCAAACCACACTAAGCTGCCAGCCCTGGGCCTCTGAGCAAGGCCTTCAACCCCATAGCTGCTCACTTTTATGAATGCGACTTGTAAGTCGCTATAGATAAGGGCATCTGCCAAATGAATCATTTACACAAATGATAGAAAATTAGATTGAGCATATTAATATAAATACAGTATGAACCCCTGCCAGAGATTCTTGTAGAATGTCAAAACTTTTTTATTTTAATCCTTACCAAAATGCATTTATATCAATTAACATGATTTTCTAGAAAAATATTCTGAATGTTATTCCATAAAATGTTATTTTTATTTTCTATGAAAAAAAACTTTCCTGTGTCTGAAACCAGATCTCTGTAAAACTAAGGACTACATGGTAGGTCTCTCTGTAATAAGGACAGGATTTGACATCTTATTTTAGCAGGACTGTGGCTCTACAAATAAATATTTGACATAAGCTCATGATTGCTATTTAGCAACTTTTCATCTGATATCTTTTTATTTTTCGAAGGAAGGAAAAGCCAGCCAGCTACCATGGGGAACATTTTTGGCAACCTCCTAAAGAGTCTTATAGGGAAAAAAGAGATGCGGATTTTGATGGTCGGCCTGGATGCAGCTGGGAAAACCACAATCCTGTACAAATTGAAGCTTGGAGAGATAGTCACAACGATTCCCACCATTGGTACATTCACTTTTTAGATAATATAAATATGGTCAATATTACTTACATACAGTGTAGCTGTTTAATTAACAGATCTTTTAGGAATAAGATTTGTTTTTAAACCTTTTTGTCAGAAATCCCATTTGACTCTTTTCAGGGTTTAATGTGGAGACAGTGGAGTATAAGAACATCAGTTTTACAGTGTGGGATGTCGGTGGTCAGGACAAAATCAGGCCCTTGTGGCGACACTACTTTCAGAACACACAGGGTGAGTTTGTTGTGCCTGAATACTGCATATTATTATTGCATTTTGTATAATCCCAAGAATAATTGGCAAGTCTAATGTTAGCTCATCTACATTGATTCCCAATCCTGTTGCATAATTTTTATTGTAATTTAAATGCATGTAATGCCCATATGTGTAACAATATTTATACAGAATGGGAAAGGGGCATTTACAGTTGAAATAGGTGCAATTACAGCACAGCTTAAAGTAGTATGTACAAAAACTTTAAGTGTGTAATTTCAGTGGCCTTTTGACAGTTTGCCTCTCTGTATTTGGTCAGGGCTGATATTCGTGGTGGACAGTAATGACCGAGAGAGGGTGAATGAAGCCAGAGAAGAGCTGATGAGGATGCTAGCTGAAGATGAACTCAGAGATGCAGTGCTACTGGTGTTTGCAAACAAGCAGGCAAGAGACTCTTTCCCTTCACCTAAAAATGTGTCTAGAATTTTGGCATTGTTTGAGTCCCACACAAGGTTTTCTAGGGCTGTCAAATGTTCCATAGACAGTTTTTTTTTTTTGGTCTTTTGTCATCCTGTACACTAGGGATGTGTTTTATACAAATATTGATGGAAATAGGAGACACAAGAATTCTTTTTAAATAAAGCTTGCCAGAAAATTACTTGTGCAAAAAAGGTGCCCAAGTGGGAGGCTTTTGCTTTCATACAAGCTTGAGCAAGCAGCCAGATACAAAACTTACAAGACAAAGAAGCACTACATTAAATGACATTAACATGAAGTGCTGCACAATGTTTTTATAGCATTCGTTCCTTCATTCTTAGGCCACAAAAATGAGGATACTCTTTTGTTTATTTTTTAGGAAATGGAAGCAACAAAATGTCTGAGAAAATATTTCAGGCAGGAACAAAAATGTTGACTATGCAAGCAGGAGTTTGAACTCCAGTTATGAACTCAATTGATATTGCTGAGGTTGGGAAATTGTCAGAGCCAGAATTAACACACCATGATGACAGAGTTTCCATTTCTATTGTGTTCCCAAAGGCTTTGTAGTAGGGTTTATAATTAAATGATTCAATAATTTAATGCCCACATTGACACGGTTAAAAATATACCTAATAAAGTACCTAATAAAGTCAAGTTGCTTTTATGGTCACTTAACTTGTTACTTTTACAATTTTTATATATATATATATATATATATATATATATATATATATATATATATATATATATATATATATATATATATATATATACATTTCCCATTTCCTCCTGTCTTACTCAACTTTTCTCTTTATCCTGGCATGTAGGATTTGCCAAATGCCATGAACGCAGCAGAGATCACTGACAAACTGGGCCTTCACTCACTTCGCCATCGTAACTGGTACATCCAGGCCACTTGTGCCACCAGCGGTGACGGCCTATATGAAGGACTCGACTGGCTGGCCAACCAGCTCAAAAACAAGAAGTGAGGTGAATCTGTGGACAGCTGAGCTGCAGCTCATCATGGAGCACCAGTGGGTTTCTTTTATTGTGTTTACAAGATGAGAATGAACAGAGAAGGCCGTCTCAGAGTTCAGCTGTGTACCCTGTTTTTTTCACACAATGTAAAAATGTTACTTTAAACCCCCACTCCCTTTCTGATGAATCTACCATGATATATGATGATAGAAAATAAGTAGCACGCCTCCATATCATGTTTTCCTGTATTTGTAGTTGCAAGAATGGTGTTTAAAGGGTAGGAATTGGATTGATCCTGTAATCGATAATAACAGTTGATACTGATTTTTGTTATTACTGTGGTATAGAGTTTGTAGTATTAAATGCAGGTCATTTAAACTATTATGATGTGCTGCCCTAATGGCTCAGAGGTCATAGGTATAGGAAATAAACTGTAATGAATGAAGCGCAGAACAACCCAAGAGTGCAATGTATGTTTCTATTTTATATGTTTTTGCTAGAGTGATGCTATTGAGGATGTAAAGTAACACTTTGTGTTTTATTAGCATTTAGCTCTGTGGTGAAACATATTTATAATTATATTGCCCTGTTTCGAGCAGGCAAGTTTGCGCACAGACAGAGGATGTGTTAACTGCTCAGTTTTTATTTTTTTTTTGTTTGTTTTTGTTTATTTATTTGCTTATTTATTTTGCATGTACACATTAACCTGACAAGAATGTCACAGTGGCTGTGCATTTCTTTGATCATCAGTTACAACCTGTTTTTGCATGTTGCCTCTATGGTATGGTCATGTGTGCCATGCTTTTTTATGCTTTTTCATTAAATCTGTTGCATGTATTTTTATCAGATGCTGAGCGTTAGACGACGGTAACTTCCTGACGCTTCATGAATAGTCTTGCTGTTCTTTGAGTTCTTTCGGTGGTTAAACAACACTTTATTTATATCACCGATCATATACTGGTGAATGAGAACAATATACTGGTGAATGAGTTGTAATATTTAAAAAGAGATTTGTATTTAGACATGTGCTGCTGAACAAAGCATTTAAAAAAATGCATCTTTCATAATTTCTGTAGTGATTGTGATTGATGCTGGCAAAATTAAACAATTCATTCAATGTTATAACGTATTATTTCTCTATTCCACTAGTTCCCTGACCTGCTCACAAAAACATGTGCTTGATTATACAGCTCTCTTTCGCACTAAAATATAATCATCAGCCATGGCGCACATTTGTTTATTTAATTAGTGACCTTTATTTTTGCGCAGCATTATATATACTTAGCAGTAAACGAAACCATTGTTTGTTTGTACCGGTAGAACAAATCAGGTATGTAGTTGCTGCTTAACACTAACTAGTTAACATGTTAATGGAATGATTGACTGCCATTTATACATTGTATCTGCATATGTGTATATACCCAATCATTTATTGGAGGAAAATATCCAATAAACTCTCTGTGACAAAAGAAGGAGGCTTTGCATATACTGAAGAAATATTTAAAATGTTGCGTATTTGAAAAATACCATATAGAATATACACAATAGCAACCTAAAGTGTACATTTTGCATTAAAAAGGAAACTACTGTGGAGTAAATGATATGATTTCATATATTGTACAAAAAACATACTAAAGCATGATCTGGATTTTTCAGAAATGTTTTATTGATTTCATTTATCAGGTTTATTTAATTGTTTTTTTTTACAGTCCTACATTTTAGTTTTGTTTTATTATTTATCATTTTATTCAGATGTGAAGCCTTAGGGCCTTAGGGCTTAGCCTCTGTTCTTAGGGTTTAGTATTTAATTATAAAATGTGCCTCTTTATCCTAATAATATTGTGTGACACGACAGAAAGCCATAAATCATTCCTTGATGTATGCTGCCATGGATACAGAAAGAGAAGATATATACCTGCAATTCTCATCTCTTTTTAAACCTTTTTTAACTACTCTCTCTGCCAACATTAATCACTAACTCAGAAATTTCTAGCAGTGGGAATTGTGAAAATCCTCTCACCAAGGTGCCCAGTGTCTCGCCTTCTCTGTTTTCCCTGGCTTATCCCACACACACACACACACACACGCACGCACAAACACACACCTCCCCGCTTTGCCCTCACAGTGTGTCTCCAGGGGTGTGACAGCAGTATGTGGGTCAGGGCAGCTCTCTCCGGGCTGCCGGCCCCCAATGCCCCCTGCAGGCGGCGCACAATAGCGGCACCGCGGCGGGTGCCATTGCTGGGATTCCCTCTCGTAACCGGGGCGCTCTCGCCCAGGGCACAGACACACTGGCAGCAGTGCAGCAATCAATTCATCAATGCATGATGGGAGCGCGGGGTGCTGAAGCTCAGCCAGCCCACCCCCATAGCCAGACCCTGGCCACCAGCACTGAGCCTGGGATATAGACCTGGTTTGGTGTGTTAGTAGTGCATGGAAATGGAGATCATTTAGAGGGCAAGGGAAGTCAGCATGGAGCTGATTGCTCTAATAGTCCTGCAATATTCCACTTTAACGATCATTTCAGGGTTAAAGAAGCGAGTGTAATTACTGGACCATGGGGTAAAATGTGGTGAAAAGAACAAACGTAACTGTTATTTAAAGATTCATAATATTTCGGAGGTGGCGTACATTTATATTTTGTCAACAAGCTTAATTTACTGGTGATGTATAGCACCATTGAGACCATTATATTATATGTTACATGTTTTTATCCCCACGGTGCACTGAATAGTCTGGATCTGTTTAAGAGGTTTCCCTTTTTTCGTCAGCAACAATGACATAAAAAAAGTCCCATCTGTTATTTGTACTGTCTGAAGTAATATAAGTGAATTCTACTTTAAGTCAAGTCAAGTCAAGAAGCTTTTATTGTCATTTCTGACGCAGTACATAGTGAAATGAGACAACATTCCTCCAGAACCCTGGTGCCACATTAAACAACATAGAGCTACATCACAACACATAAAGTTACATAACATAACACAAAGCAAAAGACTAGTAAGTATCTTCGCCACATAGAATGCATCGTGTGCTAACAATGCAGACAAAAACCAGTGCAAACAGACAACACAAAACACTGTGGAACAAATACACACAACACAAAATAGCGCCGACCATTAGACCTATTGTATGATATGATTTTAAATTAATATGCAAAAAAGGACTATAAACAAGAGTGTATTTATAAAAACATAAACACAATGTAGTGCAAAAACAGCAGTAGCAGCAATCGAGAGGTGTAAAACAGCATGTAACAGTATAATATGATTAAATCAAAATATTATGTGGGGGTGGAATGGATTGAAATGGGTAATGATAATGATTGAGTAATGATCGGTTCATATTATACTGAAGTAATATTCAACACGTGGAATTCAAAGGCATCTTAAATGTCATTTCTTTATTTGCATTTAAATTTAGGGTCACATGAGTGATTGTGTACAAGTTTACACAGTGTACACAAAAGTAAAAAGTATAAAAGATGAGTCATTTTCTTGAATATGCCTACAACAAAGGTAAAGAAGAAGAAGAGATTGTGAAAGCTAAGGTGGAAATTGAGTACCTATTTTAATACACATAGGTACTTAATTTATATATCTATGAGTATGAGTGCATTTCATTTCAAATTGTATAGAATGCTATAGAAAATTCTGGGATTAGCATGTGTGATATTTTGGTGTGTGAAAGTCGAAAATTAAAAAATGCTTTGGGCAAAGCTACTGGTGTAGAACAATTGTAAAGCTGTTGAATTGTGACAATAAGTATTACACAGTTGCACGTATCGATTTAATGTTTATTCCATAGAATGCAATGGGTGGTGCATTTCATGTTCAAGTTGAATATGCATATAAAATGGCATACTGATTAATAGTTCATTAGCTTTATCTTATGCTAGGTGCTCAGTGTGCTGCTTTACCATGCTGCACTTTATTGCCTAGTATCAGTACTACAGCGCTAATACCTCCCCCTAGTGGACAGATTGTAGCACGACATGTCTCATAGATAGATAGATAGATAGATAGATAGATAGATAGATAGATAGATAGATAGATAGATAGATAGATAGATAGATAGATAGATAGATAGATAGATAGATAGATAGATAGGGTTTTTTATTATAATTGTTAAAAAACTATTGAGTCTTGAACAGAAAAAAAGTACTAGAATTCTCATAGCCATGCTTTTAATAATAGTTTTGAAATTCGTGATATGATAGCATGTCCTTTAAAAATACATAAACAAAATAACTATTGGGGGGAAAAAAACATGTAAACTGTACAGTCTTCTGTTGCTTACAATTATAATAAAAAAAAGTTACAGATTATATAACGAAGTAGGCCTTGCATTTATTGATTTATTTAAAAAGAAGGAAGGAGATTTAGGACACGATGGTATACGTTATGGGATATTAAAATTAGAAAAAAAAAACAGATTTATATACAATTTTACAGTTTGGTTACAGTGAAATGAAAATAAAATATCTGTGAATTAAATCACTTTAAAATCTTAACGCGTGAATCCTCACTAAATCATAATAAATACAATTTTATGGCCGATACTTCTCGTTGAATTTATATCATAGTTGATTATAAAATTCATCGCATTTTTCTGTAAAATAAATAAATCTGTTTATTCATGCTGTGGAGGCAGAGGGACTGTGAACGCACCGGGCCCGTTAATCCGAAATGAAGCTACGCCGGTATTGTTCCGTCTACTACAGACAGCGGTCGCTGCACGGACAGTGTCGACATGGAGAAGTCCTCCAGCGCCAGTGTTTCTATTGTAAATCGGATATAATTGTTGCTTTTGCACTTCGTGTGTCACATTTCGGTGCATTTTTACTTCAATTATCCACAAACCTCCCGGTTTAAATTAGCCAAAGATATAAATGTTGCGAATGGAAAGCATTGAGATATTTGTAAACTAGGCCTTGCGACGCCTCGGCTTTTCCCACGGACTCTAACCGGCATGACGCACCCGGGCCTCGGTCACCAGCTACACTCCACAATCGGTAAGACCCGACCGCGCCTGCGCCGTCTACACACCTTGTCTTTTGCAGGACCCTGATTTTCTGATTTATTTCTAACCGCAATATGGCATCAGCACGCAATCTTGTATTGGGTATTTTTATTAGAAAAGTTGCACAGCTAACTTTAATGGATAACGTGAAGTTACACAGCGCGGCTAAATAGTAGCTTAGCTCATGTCAGTGCGAAATATTAGCCTGCTAGCTGTATTTGTCAGTTATTAAGTAGTTATCCAGCTAAAAAAGTGTTCCAACGATCAAATTTAGAATTTAAAAGCAATATGGATATTACATTTATTCGCGTGTAAATACTATATATATACACTGTTTGGTTGGATTATTATACTATTCGCGTGTCGCCAACATGCTAATTGTTTGCTAGCTAGCTGGGCTCAATGTATGTATTGTTTATAGTAACTTAAGGCTCCAGCGAAGGCAAGCGGGTTTCCCACTTAGCTCTACTTGTAAGTTGAAAAAACCAAGATTTTATAATATAAATGCTGCTAAACGTGGTGTACTACTATCTTATTTTTAATCGCACCCGTTAAGGATTTTGATAGTTTTATCTATATTTAGCACTACACGCGCGCTCCTGGGCTCATTCACTTATCAATGAGGACATAGCTGAGTGCGAGCTAGCACATGGTCTGGAGTTACAGCTTTCTCCAATTTATTTACTGAAGTCACAAATAAAATCTTAAAACGCGAAAAACGACTATAAGTTCCTGGCGTGTCCGTTCTAATCAGAGAGCCCTGTGTTTTTGCGTGAGATTTCCAAGAGAAGCAGACAAACAGCTGATCAGCTCAGTGTTTATGTTCCTCCTACAGACATTGCTTGTGGGTGTAGAAGTGTAAATGACAATCATATGCGGTAAATCTTGAGGGAGAACTGTGTTAATGAAGGTTTTTTTATTGTCTCAACAGGTGCTATATAGTGGCATGTACCCACTGCTGAGTCCAGCTGACGTGGTGACGGAAGCTCAGGTTTGTGATCTGTCTTCAATTGATTAACACATTGCAGTGTATCTGACTCGTACGGGATTACTGACCGACTGAGGTGAGAGACAAAATTGTAACCTGGGTACACTGAAGTGCCACCCCTGCCCAGTCAAGTTCAAGGCCTCTGGTGCTGAAATAGCTTGGGAACAGTTTCAGCATGGCCTCCGTTCCTGTGTATTGCTTGTGCCGACTCCCTTATGATGTCACACGCTTCATGATCGAATGTGACGTTTGTCAAGACTGGTTTCATGGAAGGTAGGTGATATCTTGTCCTTATAACATTAGACATGCTAATCTTTATTAAGTACTAAGTATTGTTTTGGTGTTAGCTGTGTTGGCGTGGAAGAAGATAAAGCAGCAGACATTGATCTGTACCACTGCCCTAACTGTCAAGTGACACATGGACCCTCTGTCAGTAAGTAGCTACATCCGTCTAATTGCTGTGTATAACTTATTGTCTACTAAAATTTTTACTAATAGAAGCTTCATGTGAAACCAGTGGCAATGAAAAGCCGCACTAATTTATCTCTGTTCGTGTTTCTCTTGTAGTGCGTAAGCGGCGTGGGGGTTCTAAGCAGTCAGATGGTTCAGGAGGCAGGAGAGAATCAGGGCGACCTGTGAAGACTGGGAGTGCTCAGTTTGTTCGTGAGTTGCGCAGTCGTACATTTCCCAGGTAATGTGTGTGAATTTTTTTCCCTGCCAGCAATCCTAAGAAAGTACAGAAACAGAAACAATGAACACTCGTATTTTGTTTCTATGTAGGGGATGCAGCTAACAATTATTTTGATAATCGATTAATCATTTTGATTTATTTTTCCTTCATTTTTTTTTTTTTTTTTTATTTGATGTTTTTCTAATTAATCATAATTCAAGGTATTTATGGAGAAAAGTATACTTAAAAAATGCAACAGCCACATATTGAGTTTAACTATTTTAAATTTTGCTATTTTATAAAGCTTATAGTGGCTGCTTGTTAAGTGCATGGGGAATTTATCCTTGAACAAAATTTACTTATGCTGGGTTGTTTCCTTCTGTAAAAAAATTGACTAGGTGTTCACACCGGTTTAATTGAATCCATCGCTATGTTGAGAGAGAGGTGATTGTGCAACCTGATGCTCGAGAGTCATGACAGAGCAGATCCAGTGCGACTGTCTTGACAGTGCAACAGTTTTTGCTCACTCTATTGATATTTCGCCCTCATCCGTGACTTGGGAGACACACTTTTTCCTGCTGCTGGTTGACCTGTACTCGCCGCTTTTTTTCGAGCGCTTGCCGTCATGCTAACCTGTAACTTGCGCATCCCAAATAATTGATAACGGAGTTCGTTGACAACAAAATTCATTATCAAATATTATCGATTTTATCAATTAGTTGTTGCAGCTCCAATTCTACGTTTAGAATGACAGATATTTTATTCAAATATTAGAGTCGACCAGACTCAAGACAATTTTGGATTTTTCGGATTTTCTTCTCAGAAAAAGACCAAAGATGATGCAAGTTTTGTGTATCAAATAAGTACATACTGTATGTGGGGAAAAATAGAATTACAGCTCTGCATTTCTCTCTCAACCTACCACTGCAAGGCCCAGTTTACAAATATTACCCTGCTTTCCATTTGTAATATTTTGTCTGCTTATGTGACATAGGATGTGCTGGATCATTCAGCTTTCTGTTTCGAGAGCACCTTTATTACAATTTAGTATAGGGCAATGAGAAATGCTACAAAAAATTGGTGGTAAAGAGTTATTTGAATATGATGTGTTTTTTTTAATGTATATTTTTATTGTTTTTAAAGCATTTTGCAGGAATTGTAAATGTGGTTAAAATCGTGTTAAAAAAATATTTAAAAAGGAGTCATGTAAAACAAGTAGTTGTCAATGCCCTTATACTTTTTGTGTTGTAGTGCTGATGAGGTCCTACTGAAGCCTACAGGAGCCCAGCTCACAGTGGACTTTCTGGAGGAACGTTCCTTCAGTGTTCCAGTCCTGGTCTTGAGGAGGGATGGGCTAGGCATGAGTCTGCCTCCCTCATCTTTCTCTGTGTCTGATGTTGAGCACTACATTGGTAATTAGCCTTTAGCAGTCTAGTGCTCTTTACGATCAGACAAGCTACATTGACATTTTATTAAAAAAAAAATTGCTGATGGCTTTTTGTTTTAGGGAGTGATAAAGAAATCGATGTGATTGACGTGGTACGTCAGGCGGACCTGAAGATGAAACTGGGGGACTTTGCAGAGTACTATAATAGTCCCAACAGAGACAAAGTGCTCAACGTGATAAGCCTGGAGTTTTCAGACACCAGGTATGGAGATGCAGTTGGAACCTCTTGTATTTCCTGATATGTAATATAACAATAGATGTGCAATTTCCCCATGGCTTGGCATTAAATCCCAATATAGAACTCTGTATGTGGCTAATCCATCTCCTAAATCAGCCCACACAAGTAGATGTTCTCTACAGGCTATTGTTTTGAATCTTCTTGGGTGCACATATTGAAAATAATACTCAAAATTGAACAAACCTACATTAAAAATTATTACAGAATCTCATAATTGATCATTTGCTGTCTTCCTTTTACAAGTGAAGTCATAGGCACAGGACACAATGAAGTTTGTTTTAATGGAAATGCAAATGTGCCAATATTTTAACCTTTAGTGAAAATTACCTTAGAATAGATGGATATTAACTAACATTACTAGCCCACATAATGCCTTACATTCTGGAATCTGAAATGTGATCTATAGATTGCAATAGAAAATTAAAAATTTTCCTTGATTTAAGGGGATAAAATCTAAATGTTGTTAAACATTATTGTGAAATGAATCCACAGTAAATTAAGTCTTTGTCTTAGTGTTGTTGCCAGGCTTCTCATTTTTTCTGTGTGTGTGTTTTCTAGGTTATCTAACCTCGTAGAGACCCCAAAGATTGTGAGGAAGCTGTCATGGGTGGAAAACCTCTGGCCAGAAGAGTCTGTGTTTGAGAGGCCAAATGTTCAGAAGTACTGCCTGATGGGTGTGAAGGACAGTTACACTGACTTCCACATTGATTTTGGAGGAACCTCTGTGTGGTACCATGTTCTAAGGGTAAAGCACACTTATTTAATTGTGGTAAAGAAGCTGAAATTTTTAACCTTTTTAACCCTTTTATTTGCCAATAACTAAAACCTGTGTGTTTTTTCAATCAGGGTGAGAAGATTTTCTATCTGATTCGTCCGACTTCTGCTAATCTGGCACTGTTTGAGCGCTGGAGTTCTTCCTCCAATCAGAATGAGCTCTTTTTTGGGGACCAAGTGGATATGTGCTACAAGTGCTCACTCAAGCAAGGAAACACTCTTTTTATTCCGACTGGTAAAAAAAGCATTAATTTTACTGTGTGCTTATTGAATTACTCAAAAATTATTTAAATAACCATTTTTTCTTTATGAATTTAAGCATGTACAGTACAGCTTTGCACATTTCATAATTAACACAGTTGTTTATTCTTCAGTACAGACTAATATGTAGGCCCCTGACTATTTCTTAATTGGTTAACAGTTGAAATAATGCATCCTCTGTAATTTTATCGTCCATCAGGATGGATCCATGCAGTTCTTACTCCAGTTGACTGTCTGGCATTTGGTGGAAATTTTCTTCACAGCCTTAATATTGACATGCAACTTCGGTACGGTGTTAATCTACTCATTTATATATTTAGTTGGGTATATTGCTATTATACAATGTCTAATTTCTAAAAATCTTTTTCTTGTCCATCTCAGAGCTTATGAAATAGAGAAGAGACTCAGCACAGCAGACTTGTTTAAGTTTCCTAATTTTGAGACTGTGTGTTGGTATGTTGGCAAGCACCTCCTCGACACTTTCAGAGGTAAGACATTCCAGAAATATGTGTTGAAGACGTATAGGTCAAGGCTTCTCCCTGCTACTTATATTGCTACAATCTGGCAGCACAGAATCAAGCTAAAAGCATTCAAACATATAACTCAGGGATGATTTCTAACCTAGTCAAATAAGCAAGTAGTATCAATAAAGCTGATCCATTTCCACCGAATAGTTGTTCTAATGTTTCTGTTTGTCATGTAGGTCTGAGGGAAAATCGACGACATCCTGCCTCTTATCTGGTCAATGGAGCCAAGGCTCTCAATAATGCGTTCCGAAGCTGGACTCGCAAAGAGGTGGCCTGTTTCATTCATAAAATGGAAACTTGAAATTATTTATTTTGCTCAGTACCAGTGAAGAGCTGTTTTTGTGGTATTGTTGCCACAGGTAGAACTATTTAATGTAACTACATTTTCAGCAGCATTATTATTCATTATTATGACCTCATTATTTTCTTAATGTCAAGAATCTTTACACATCCAGATTAAACACTGTTTATTTGGTTACTGTTTGCTCTTCAGTCCTTGGCTGAGCATGAGGATGAGATTCCAGAAACCATTAAAACCCAACAGCTGGTAAAGGACCTGGCTAAAGAGATCCGACTTGTAGAGGTAAAGATCACCCAATGTTTTGTAAATGTTTGGGAATGCACTGGACTTTTGGAGTTCTAAATTCAATTTAATTTCTCGACAGGATATCTTTCAGCAGAATATAAATCGAAGTGGTGCTCCCTTTGGTGGCCCACAGACCCTTCCTTCTGCTCACCCAAAACCTCTTGTAACTGCCCCTCTCAACCCTGGAAGACCTCCTGGTAAGAAAAGAGGCCCTAAACCCAAGGAAGGACCAGGTGGTGGAGGCATAGGCCCCCCAGGGGTCAAGAAAAAAGGCCAGAAAGTAAAGGAGATGAAAATGGAGGCAGGAGAGTTGGATCTGCTTGAAATTCATACAAAACACACCCTGAAGAAGTTTCAACCAGGAAGTAAAGCCAAAAACAAGAGCAAGGTATCATGCAAATTATGTGAAAACAGACCCTAAATAGACAAACATTTTGGGTTTGTCAAATCTTCTGATGTTTTATAGTTCAACATTGTTTCAATGTCTGTTTCTTTATAATAGATGGACCTGCCAGGTGCCTGTGTAGAAGATTTTGAAGGGAAAATAAACAAGAGCAAGCTTAAACTTGTTCTCACCAATGGAAAGATACAAGGGTACTACTGGACTTGTAATAACATTCATATTAGGTTCCTGTTGCCATAGTGCTGCTATAGTGATAGATATGTCTGTGCTATCATTTTCTGTGCTTCTAGGAAGAAGGGGGGGCGTTCTGGTAACGCTAATGGAGCAGGACGCACCGCTCAATTCCAACCTTTAACAAGCAGCTCAGCTCTTTCTTCAGACTTTGATTCTGAGGATGAGCTTCAGATAGATGAAAGCCCTCCTCCTCGCCGCAGGCCAGTTGTACCCAGCAAAAAGAAATTGGCTGGTAGGAACATTTGTCTTTTCGTGATGCAATACATTATTTTTGTGTATATAATATCAAGATATAAGCCAATACCGTTCTGCAGTAGGTCTTCCCAGGAAACTACCACGAGCAAAACCATGCTCAGACCCACACCGTATCAGAGAGCCTGGGGAGGTGGATTTTGACATTGAGGTAAACCTGAGCTCAGTCCTTTTGCATATGGTATCGAGTAACAAGTGCTGCAAAAACTATATTGCCTGGAGTAATCTTTCTTGTGTCACTCAGGAGGATTACACCACTGATGAAGAGATGCTCACTGTGCAAGGATTAAAGGCAGGAGCAGGTGGAATTCTCGACTTGCTTAAGGCTAGCAAACAGGTAGCTGGCCTGGACCCTGCCCTAAGGTAAGGAAATACACCTTTTGACTGTAATGGTGAATTTCACAATAATGCAAATTGCTTTTGAATAGATTAGAGCCAAAATTTCCTAGAAATATTCTTTTGACTTGAAATTTAGGTTCATGTTCTATATTACAGGTATTTGTTGTTAATTTTATAATTTTAATGTAAATAAAGCAGTAAAAATCGTGCAGAAGAAAACTTTGAAGTTAAGAATAGGTCTGTACAATATCCAACAATACTTTAAACATTGTCCTGCTTTGTAAAATACAATTATTGATAGATTTCATTTTTCAGTACAAGGAGAAAAAAAAGTCTGTCTGAGTAAAAGAATAAAAAATGTTTTAGCACAGTTTTGTGTCCCAGAAACATTTTTGAAAACAGCTAGTGAGATGGTGAAATCCTTTTTTTGTGTGTTTTTGTAGTGAGGAAGCACCAGCATCTCCCAGTACCCGTGATGCCATTCAGGGCATGCTATCCATGGCCAATCCTCCTTCTTCTTCGTCTTCATCATCATCATCTTCATCTGCATCCTCCTCTCCTTTGTCGTTATCTGGAGGGGGTGAGAGGTTGGGAACAATGAAGGACAAAGCCAGGAGGGCCATGTGGGTGGGTGGTTCAGAGAAGAAGAGTGAGAAGAAGACCATCATTCAAAGGCCAGGCAAGCGGCCCATCAAAAGGCCGGCCAGGCACCTCAGTGACGACGACAGTCCTGATGAGCAGGAGACATTGGGGACATGTTTTAAAGATTCTGATTATGGTGGGTACAGACAACATCAGATATTGGTAGCTACACTGCTTTAGCCACATTGTTGCCAAGCTTGCTATACACAACTGTCTGTGCATAGTTATTTTCTTTGCTTGTATTATATCTGTTAGTATCTATCAATAAACACTACAAAAATTATATTTGTGCATGCTATGTTGTGCAGTCTACGTACATTACCAGTGTGCTTTTGCTTTTTTTTTGTGCTCCTGCATAATGAGTGTTCGTATAATTGTTTTCTGTTCTTATGTAGGCTTTTCAACTTTGTCACCTGTGGACACTCATTAATTTTAGTGCATAAACTCATAAAAGCCATGTTAATTCTTGATGAATTGTTTTAATTTATTTTCTCTTCTATTAATGCTTTAATGTTTCTCCTTTTCTTTTCTTTAGTGTACCCTTCTTTAGAGTCTGATGAGGAAGAACACACACTGAAGGCTAAAATGAAGAGAAAGAGAAACTGGGATGATACACCATGGAGTCCTAAAGGTACACCATGGAGCTCAGTTTCAGCAGTCCTGTTTCAGTCAGTGATTTCATTAGGATTATTTTATAGCTATGAAAACATGAATGTGATTGACATCATTCTTGTTCATGCGTCTTCAAAATCAGCTCGTGTGACTCCAACTCTGCCTAAGCAAGAGCGACCAGTGAGAGAGGGTGCCAGAGTCGCATCTGTGGAGACTGGACTTGCTGCTGCCGCTGCCAAACTGGCACAACAGGTGAGCACAAAGCAGTCAAGCATGCAGTGGATTTACGAGTGAAGTGCTTTCTACTGATTTTCCTTTATTTGATATTAGGAGCAGCAGAAGACAACAACAAAGAGAAAATACACAAAAAAGAAGACCCCTCAAGAGAAAGTGCATTCGGCAGCATCCCATCTCCAGATACAGCAAGAATCGATGTCACCACCACTACCCCCTGAGCCTCTGGTGGACTGTATCACAGAAGAGAGGAGAATAGATACATACTCGGCCAGCCTGCTGGACCATGAATACACAGCAGGCCCTGGCCCATTTGGCCCAGGTGGCCCCAGAGGGAGTGCTGCAATGGCTCCAGGTGTTTTCCTTACTTCCAGACGACCCTCTCTCTCTCCGCAGAACAGCAGCAGCTACTCCCCCTCTGCACCCTCACCTGCTGGGGTGTCAAGTCCGGGGGCTGCTGGAGTTGGACAAGGTAAACACCTTGGGCTGTTAACTGTGGGTCGTACAAAGGGTTGTATTTCTGAAAAGTATTTTATTTTATTTTAAGCACAATGTATGCATAAACATCACTATTTCCTGCATGAAGATATTCCTTTTTTTAAATAATTTTTCTCTATTTTATGGACTGTATATTTCTTGTGCTGTCTCAATCATTTGTTAAGATGCATTACATTGTTTCAAATGTTAATACCTCATCGACCAGCCTAAAAAAAATCTAAAAAGCAACAGATCACCTGGTTTTTAAAATGTTTCCAAACCTACATGTCGTCACAGTGTTCTAGTGGTAACTTGGTAACTTTCGAGGGAAAATTACCCAAAATGCAAATTGATGAAAATTGTTTCCCCTCTTTCAGGAAAACGCCCAAAGAAAGGACTTGCCACAGCTAAACAGAGACTGGGAAAGATTTTGAAAATACACCGCAATGGCAAACTTCTTCTGTAGAGATCACTGGGAGAGGTGAGACGTGGTGATATTCTCAGGAGAAGCAGGAACCTGAAGGGACAAACATTGAAGAAAAGGGGAAAGACAGAATGGCTGAAGGATATTGATGTTGGACTGAGGACAGAATTTTTTTTATAAATTGTGACCTGTTTCATGTAAAATATTATTTACATCATTTGTAAGCTCAATACCTCTTTTTAGCGTGCATTTTTATTATCCTTTATTTAACATATAAGCCTTTGTTTCTCTTCATGAGTTATTCAATTGTGTAAGAAAACTAGAAGCTCTTATGCACTTCAGGGGTTAGTGCTGATATGGCTTCAGTTTTCATTGCTGTCATATGTAATTCTGCGTTACATAATTGTGATGTATATTGATTGAAAAAAAGACAGCTGCTCTTGCAGTTAATTGTGCCGTACGGTTCAGTTTTACAGATGACTGTATAGCTATCAGTCACAGGACAATGAACTTCCGAAGAGGGAACTGTGTTTTTTAAAAGGAAGTGAAACCCTTTTATGTAATGAGTCAAGTAATAAAACTGATATCATGAGGCAGGATTTACCACTTTTAAATGTGCTGTACCTAGCTATTCCAAAAGTCTCAGTTCAGCCACTCTGTACCACAGTGAAATTCAAAATGTGTGGTTTGTCTTATTCACACCTCTGCAGTAGTAACAAGCCCTAAAGCTGCATCAGGGCTATGGCATGGTGTATATTTTTTTTTTATCTGCAAAAGCCAGTGAGACTGCAGGATTTTAATTCTAGCCAAATAAGTGACTCACAAATTCATCATTTAAATAATCGGTTAAATGATTAGAGCAGGACCTGTGGTGTGATGCTTTCTGTAAAACTGTTTTCAAATGCAATATAGATTTGCCCATGAAGGGTAAATTCACTAAAAATGGATATGCATCTCATATGATGTGAGATACAGTTGTTATTGGATAGCTTTAAAACTACACTTTAAACTACAAATATGGCAAAAACGAATCACTTCCGAGTGGTTTTTTGTTTTCATTGTTTATTCTCTGTCTATTTTGTCCTCCATTAATGAGTCTTTTTTTTTTAATGATTTATAGGAACAGTCACAAATCCTTTATTGTGGCTATTAGACGTTTGTCCAAAATGATTGGTTAACTGTGTTGACTTTTGCATCCTGCACCATGCATTATTATTATTTTTATTTTTATTCACAGTTTGTTGACCCTTGCTTATGTAGACATGATGGTAATTGAGGGACAGGTGACACCTTGATTATCCAAACAAAATATTTCACTGTGAATGTTTTTCTCCAGCACGAGAATCCATCACGGAATCAGTGCACATAGCATGTATAGATAAGGTAATAGTAATGAATAAAGTGTGTCACTTGTTAGCAGCTGGTTTACCGTGATTTTATAATGAACAGGAAGTCATTTTACCCTGAGCACCTTGTAAGCATTAGTTCAGGAATGCTCATTTCTCAGTACTTGCTTTCATGTATTGTTTTTAACATAGTTATGTAATGCATTTCTACTGATTGTCAGCTTTGTAAATATATATATATATATATATTTTAGTCATTCAGCGCAGACAGTAGGATGTTTTGATGTCTTGTTCTTAGTTCCACCTGTTTTTATGTATTTAAGTGTAGCTTCTACTGGCTGATTTCAGCAGGAGTGGTGTGGTACATTTCTAGTAAACTGGTAATGCATCTAAAACTGAATTAGGCTAGTGTGATGAAGGGATAAGGCTTGGTGTACATAATTGGTGTAATTTTGTTAGTTACAATGAAAGGTTTGTTGCATTTAAATCTTTCTTAACATATCTTGTACAAAGATACCTAAATGTCTTGTATGTGAGGGGGTTAGATAACTGCAAGCTGTTTAGTCACTTTTTTTCTTTTTTTATTTGTATAGGGTAAATGTTATTAGTTTTGGTTTGTTTTATGACATTGGAAGGTGATAATGAAGTCAGTATGTTCATAATGTTTTCCATTGTTACTTTTTCACTGCTTTTTCCATTACAAATATAAACTGTAAAGCCAGTACAATTTGGGTTTTTTTTTTCCAAACGTATTCAAGATGGTTTCAGTTGTAATTGCAAGCATTTCTTATTAAATCTAAATGAATTGAGAATTTTAGATAATTGGAGAGTATGAGCATGAACACCAAAAATAAATGCATTGAGATAAGGACCTTGAAATAATCACCCTCTGCCATGTATTCAAATCATCACGTTCATCATGTGATGAATGTTATCAGTGTGAGGAAACAGTGATTATGAAAAATGACTACTTAATAAGGGAATGAAAAGGAAACAGGTGAGCATCCCAGTGAATCTGAGAAATACTATTTGTTGAATTTTCTTTCTCTTGGCCTTTTACAGGCCTTTAATAGTTTTTAGTCAAGTTTCTTCTTTTGTTTCCTTTTTTTTTTTATGTCACTTTTGCCCAGTTTATTATTTTCTGTGTCTGTCTTGAGGAAAAAAGTTTCTCTCAGGGTTCATTTTCTATTTCTGGTCTATTTCATTAATGGAATACATTAGGAAAATGTAAAAAAAAGAAAAGACAAATCACATGTACACAGTCACCACTTTAAACTTGAAACTCAGACTCAAGTTAAATCCACTGCATATTACTAATAATTTGACACCTTGTCCTTGCCAGCTGTTGTATATTACAATCTAGTTGGTTATTTTTATTTTATTTTTCCCCAATGAGCTTAATTAAAGAATATTTTTTAAATTTGTATGCTTTCACTTGTAACTGACTTATTTTGTATGTTGTTATATGAATGAAATGTTATGTAGGTTTAATCCCAATTCCAGGTTTTTGTTTGCATTGGCAATATTCTTCATAGGTTCACATGGGTTTCTTTTGGGTTCTCTGGTTTCCTCCCATTTCCTGTAAGCAAACCACAATATGGATTGACTATTTTAAATGACTCCAATGTGTGAATGAATGTGTAAGTTTCTGTGCATAATGCCCTGTAATGGACTGATGTCTTTTTGCTTGCCTCTGCCTCACACCCACTGTTTCTGTGAATCCATCACGACTTGATCAGAATTAAGCGTTTAGTACACAATGATTCAGAATTCAATTTAACAAACATAAAATGTCAATTTTTATTTGTTAGTGTTGGCAGTTTTTAGTTAATTATATTAGTCTTTGTTACATGTGTACAAATAGTAACATGGCCTATAGAGTCAAATACTATATGGAATTGAATTGATTACTATGTATACTATAGCAATATCATTTTCCTTTGCAGGAACCAAGAAGCATGGAAAATCTTCAGTTCCTGTGGACAAAGCGAGCTTTTGGAAGACATGACTTTCCAAGGTTGTAGTGGAAAAATTAAAAAACAGGAGTCCTGCACTGAGCACTGACCTCAACACTCTTTGGGATGAACTGGCACTCCAATCCAGACCACTTCACCCAACATCAATGCTTGACCACAATAATGCTCTTGTGGCTGATAACGCAAATCCTTACAGCAACGCTCCAAAATCTAATGGAAAGCCAGAAGAGTGAAGTTTATTGTAATAGCAAACAGAATTATTCAAAAAGTGCACATTGGTGTGATCAGTTACTATTTTAAATCTCGTTCATCAAAATAAGTGATTATTTAATATACATTTGAGTCATTTAGTTTATTTCGTTTCATTGATCAGGAATAAAATGTTACATTCTGAACAAGCAGATTTTTGAACCCGTCTACATACATTATATATATATATTATATATAATATATTATATATATTATATATATTATATATTTATATATATATATATATATATATATATATATATATATATATATATATATATATATACATACTACATTGCGTATATGGGGGTCACATGACAAAAGAACCAACGACCCAAAAAAAAACCCATCTTCAAAGGTCACGTGATGTTTAAAGCGGCATCCTGGTTTCTATAGCGGTTCCAATGGAGCCCCGTGATTGGTTAAAGCGAGGTTGGCTTTAGCCAATGGAAAAGTGTGCTTTTTACAAATCGCCGTATACCCCGGAAATCAACATGCTGCTGTGGCGTGTGGGGAAAAGTACTTTTTTCGCCTTTCATATTTGATAAGAAAACGGAATAAACACGGATTTTTACTTATAACTAACTGGTATGTATGAGTGTAATATAAAATGAATAGTCTACTAATTTCGTGCGCTCGTTAAAGAGCTATACCAGTAGGCGGTTAGGCTGGTTTTTCTTTACTGTAGTTGCAGTTATAATCATGGTCTATGATCATAGACACTAAAACTGTAATGCTGTAATATATTGGATCATAATATATTGCTATTATTTTAGCTATGTGTTTTTGTCCTGTTTTTATTTTGCTCTCAGGCAAAATCTTTTTATAATTTTTTTTCTTAATCAGTAATATGAAATAGTGATAAGAATACGTGGTGAAATAAAATGTTTGAATATTTTATAAACAGTATCGTGAAATCCATCATCATTCGCCAAATGGCCTCCTCACCAGCAGCACTGCGTCCCCTAAACAAAAGGCAGAAGGAGCATGTGGGGTAAATAAGATGGTTATGCCTCCTACAGCAGATTCTTGCTTATTCTACAGCTCTTATGTGAAAAGTATGATCTTTCCTTATGCATGTCTGTTCACTTTTCTAACCCCACAGAAGTTTGCCGCCTCAGGAATTAAATAAGGTTCCTGAGAAATCAAGGGTCAAACCGGACACTGTGCAGTCGTCTAAAAGAGGAGCAGAAAACAGAGATCCAAATAAATCTGCCAAACCTGCAAAGGGAGTAAATAAACTTCCAGGGGTCAGTAGGCTTCCTGTACTTGCCAAAACGCTAAAGTCGGCTGTAACAGACATCTCTCCAAATCCGGCTCATGTGAGATGGGAAGAAAGGCATCTGCAGGTGGGTACTGAGTTTGTATAAAAAATGTGCACAGTATTAGTGATATTGCATGATATTTGCAGAAATCAAATATAAAAAAGAACAAAACTTCTTTTCTCCATTAACATTTTCAGTGTCGTTTTAATGTCATATTAATTAAAAATGTAGTGTGAAGCTATTGCAGGAAACTAGTAATCAATAATTAGGTTTTTAGGTAAAAAAAATTTCACTGTAATTATAATTTAACGCATTTCTTGTTCACGTGTTAATTATAGATATTGATATGTGTTTTATACAAATATTAATGTTTTTTTTAGTGATTTAAGACATTAATCTCCTGCTCATTTCACCTTGTACAAAAATCTAGATCCAGTATACATAAATACATTTTCATAACTAAGTATTTTTATTTTCTTTTGGAGCAAAATCTTGTGTTTAAAGTTTCACTAAAATGAACCACCCCCGTAACAGGATATCAGCATAGATAGCATAAGTTTTAAGGCTGACATCATTCTCTATATATGACACAGATGATGAATGATTGTATACAAAGGTGTTTTTTTGTTTGTTTGTTTGTTTTTTTTTACTTTGCCCAGCTGATCATGTACACTACTGTCAGGTTCACAATTACTTTTTGATTCCTGTAGGTTAAAGCTCAAAAGAGGAAGACATGCACCAAGCCTGTTCCTTTCAATTTGTCACAGTCTCGGCCCCGCAGTCAGAAAGCCACTGAAGCTTGCTCTGAACCAGCAAACAAGTCTGGAAAACCTACATACCATTCGATTACACCATTAAAGACACAGAGCTTTTCTCAACGTGGGACTGAAACTGGAGGTCCTACTGAAAATGCTGCTACAGTAAAAAAATCTGCACAACATGCAAACAATACAGTTACTAATAATGTTGCTTTAAGTACAGCAATTGAAACGACTACAGCATCAAAGCCAAACAACCCAGAGAGAGTTAATGACATAGTCTCTGCTATTCAGAGGGATTTGAGCACAAAACTGGGAAATATCACACTTGCACATTCAGAGGTTTCCAGCGATGGAAGGATTTCTTCCAAAGCTGGTGAGTTTGACGACCGAGCAGTTTGTCATTCAAGCACTAAACAGACTGTTTCATGTGCTGATTTCAAAACAGGTAAGTCGTTTGCTAGTACACAGCACAGAAAGGTGATTTATTATTCATCCTCTTTAATCACTTAAAGTTTTCGAAAAACTGTTAGATGTTCAGGACCGAAGGCTTTGTAGTTTCTTGGTAATATATAAAGAGCTGCTGGTGATATAATGATATATTTTTAATAGCAGATGTAAGCAGCATCATGAACTAACACACTTTGCGGGGGTCATTAAATATAACTGTAAATGGTTAAAAAAAAAAAAAGAATCTTGTGTAGCTCTTTAACGAATAAACAATGTAAATGGCAATATAAGTACACAACTAAGGTTAATTCTTGTATTTTTTGTTGGCAACAAAATCAAATTAAATCTGTTATTGATTTAACCTCCATTTTAATAATAAACCATAGTTTTGTAATAACCCATTATGCCTCATGAAATAAATGCTTTTATGATAAAGCATAAGTTTTTATCAGAAGTTTGGACACATCTAGTCCTTTATGGTTTTTAAAACACATGCATGTTCCTTTGTTTCATTCACTATAGACTAGGCAAAAGACAATAAGTTGAGTTTAAATGTGACATTTTTGGCTCTAACAGAGAAACCTATGTAAGACAGAGACCAAGAAAGGTGTTAGTAGACATGAAGGTGGACGCTTAATAGATTGCCATTGTTTTGGTACATGGAAGGTTGGAGATTTATTGAAGGAATACTGAACCAACATGGCTTCGATTCCATAGTTTAATGCTATGCAGCTCTTTATGGACTGCAGCTAATTGCAACCGGCTCCACCATACAACAAGACAATGATCTGAAACATACATCCAAGCTCTGTAATTATTATTTAGAGAGCAGACAGATTGGTGGAGTGTTCTCTATCTTGGAACAGCCTGCTGTCACAGCACCTAAATCCTATTGAACTGCTCTTGGATGAACTGGAGCACAAGGTCAAAAGGTAATATCCAAATAGTAAAGAACACCTTCGGCAGGTTTTTACAAGAGGCATGACAATAATTCAGCTAATTGTTTGGAGAAACGAACCATCCAGATTCCAAGTGTGTAAAGGTTTTATTATGAATAAGGGGGTTTTAAAAAACGGAGGATTTAAAAAAAAAAAAAAAAAAAAAAAAAAAGGAAGTTGAACATAGTAAATCAAAGTAAAGATTTACACTGCTAAATTACCAAGAATTAAATGTAAACAAAAGAAACATGCATGTGTCAAAATCTCAAAAATGATGAAAGATTAGGTGTGTACAAACTCTGCACTACTTGAATTTACATTTTTTATTTAATTTACTAATTTACAAAACAAAATAAATTAACTACTAAATTAAAAATAACTTAAAAAAAAAAAATATATATATATATATATATATATATATTAAAAAACTTTTTATTCTTTTATATTGTTATTAATATATGGTAAGTAAATGTAGGAGAAATGTAAATATTTAAGTAATTTATTATTAGAGTTCTTTTTTATTTTTTAATCATTTGCCATGTTTTAATGCTAATAATGCTTGTCATTGCTGATATCAGCATATAATATATATATATATATATATATATATATATATATATATATATATATATATATATATATATATATATATATATATATATATATTAATATATAATTCAGCCTTTATTCACAAAATCAGTTAATTGGTATTGAATGTGTGACCTGATTATTACATGTGAAATAAAGATCTTACAGAATGCTCTAGCTATCATTTACCTATAATTAATGCATTTTGCAATCTGTAGGTTTGTCTGAAGGAATTGGTGATGCAGTAGTTAGTAGTCTGACTCCACGTGTTTCTAAATGTCCATCTGGACCAGGCTCCAACGTTTACCTGGTTAGTATTTTTTAAATGAATGCTTATCGTTGATGTACGACTTTAAATGACAGCAGCACTAGAATCTGGACTCAACCTGGACAAAAACATCTCGCAGCAGTACTAATTAGTTCTCTGTCACAATACTGGACTGTGAGTTCCTGGCAAGACTTTAACTAAGAAATTACATATTTTTTTGTCAATACACAAATGCTTATAGTTTATATTTGTGATTTAAACCGCTCAATGGTACATCTTCTCAATTGGGAGCATTTTATAACACACATTTCTTGTAGACAAAGCAGACCTTTCAGAACAGACAGGTGTTTTCTGGACATAACCTATTTTTATTGTAATAGACATGAAGTTGCGAGGGGTTAGTAAGACTAATGTAAGACTAATTAAGCCATGTTTTAGCCTCAGAGAGTCTCTGTAAAGAAGAAGAAGGGCTGTCATGGTGCCGAGGGCATTTCAGGTTCGTGTGATTCCAATTAGCGTTCTCTAAGTCAGTGTAAAGTTCTTTCTTTCTTTCTTTTTTCGGTATCTATTTCATAGATAAATCAGAAATTATTCACAAATTGGTAACACTACCATTTGTTATGGTTTTAGAAAATACCATGGCATTCTCCCCTGACCCATCAGCCCTTCGCAGTATTCTCCTGAATGAGGGGATTAAGGTCCGGGAGCATAATGGAGCGACACCGCGAGTGTCTACCTGCCCCCCAGGAAGAGGCACCTCCATATACTCTGTGAGTACTTTCAAATTTTGTTTGATTTGTGTTTTGACTTTTTTGTTTGATTTTAAATTTTTTGAGATCTCTTCATTTTTATCTTGCTTTTTAGGCTCAGAGAGTGCCTATTAGAAAGCCCCAGACACATACAGCAACATCAGTTGAAGAACCTGCTGGTAAAATGCTCTTTCACTTTAGATTTATTTAATTTTAGTAATCTTATTTAGCATGAGTGTATTTTGTTTGTTTGTTTTTTTGCATCAGCTTTTTCCAGAGAGACAGTCAGGTAATTTAGAGTGAAATACGTGGACAGGGTGGATATTATTAAATGTGGGCATAATGAGATGTATTTTAGTCATTTACTTTTAAGAGCTACTGTCGTTTTGGTGTTAAAATAGATAACTACTCTCAGTAGAGTTCCATTTTAAACAAATATGCTAATGTGCAAGGCTGTTTGAGTTGTGAGGGATTCTGCAAACATTTTTGAATACAAAAAAATTGTCTTGCAAAATTGCCATTACTCATTATTACATCTTGGATTAATGCCTGTTAGAACCGTGTTGTCAGACCGTTGTGTTTTTGTCCATGAATTGTGTTTTTAAAACCGTACTGATTTGTCTGATCTAGGTGGTGCTGTGTCGTTCTCCCCTGACCCATCAGCCCTCCGCACTATTCTTCTCAATGAAGGGGTAAAACAGGGAGCTGTAAATACACCAAGAGCTTTCCTTCCAGGGAGAGCAACCTCTATTTACTCTGTGAGTCCACAAAACAAATTTACAATCCAGTTGTTGTACCTCAATCTGTAACCTGTATGGAATTTAAATCAATCATGTAAATCAAACTTATAATATAGCAATGCACCATCGAAGAAATGGAAACCCAACAAAAAAAAACTAAAGCAGACAATGAGAATTCCGGTTATCCATGTGCCATCATGTGGAAAAACTCATTTCTATGTAAAAGTAATTTATCAATTATGTAAGGTTTTATTTATTTAATTTTATTTTTTTTATATAAAGTATTGGTAAATCTTTAAGTGTTTTATTCCTCTTATATCACAGTAATTTTTGTACGTCGCTCTGGATAAGGGCGTCTGCTTAATGCCGTAAATGTAGGACTTTGTCAACGCTAAATTAATTTTTTTCTTTTAAAGAGCACCTCATACTTTTTTCCATTTATTTTTAAAGTATATTCAATGTAAATACACTCCCTAAAAACACATCTAAAACCACTATAGCTTTACTTCAAGTGTTCCTATTTCTATGTATTTATATTTTGTAAGATTTATAGAGGAAGTTTTACGAGGTGTGTTTTGTGTCCATCAGGCTCAGAGGGTACCTGTTAAGAAAGCTCCATCTGAAGCATTTACATCCGGTGTGTGTCCTTTACTCTCAGAGCAGTCTCAATTTTGTAATTTTTTTCCCCCCAATTACCGATTTAAGATTTTCTTTACAATGTAGATGATAAAATTAGAAAAGTATACCAGAAAGCATGAAAATGGAGAAGGAGTACCTATAATTCAAATGTTCTAAATCTGAATATCGATTTAAAGATGATGTTAGCAAACACTGATGCATCTCTTTTGGCAGGCACTGTGACGTTCTCCCCTGACCCATCAGCACTTCATAGTATTTTGCAAAACGAGGGTGTTAAAGTGGGCACTTTTGGTGCAACAACACCTAGAGTGTCTGTCTGCCCCTCACGAAGAGCCACCTCCATTTACACAGTGAGTCCAAGAATCAAATTTCTTCATCAGATGCAGCACTTCTGAATGAATAATATTGATTTTAAACCTTGTTTACTCAAGGCTCAAAGAGTACCCTTGAGGAAATCTAAAGCAGAAGAGGCAGGAAACACTGGTAAGGTTTTTTGTTAATTTTTTTCTTTTATCTGGAAGTACCTGCAAAGTACCTCTGATTGTCAACCTGTTCGCTGGTAAATATTTGATCCAAGATCTGTTTTATCTGATAAATGTTTCTGTTCTAGCATTAATTATTAACACAAATTGGTAGAACTTGAGGTATTTCTTTCGAATATGTTATAATAATCTGATCCTCCTCTTGTAATACAGGTGTCAGCCAAACTCCTGTCAGTACGTGGAATCCACAGCGAGTTCCTGCCTCCCAGTCCCAATCTGTGGTCAGTTTACATCATGATTTAGTCTATTTTGTTTTGATCTGATAATTGTACAAGGCTACATGTGTATATGCATGTTCTTATGTGTTTTAGAGGGGTTTTAAGTCCACACACAATACACACCTTCTGAGCATCTCCCCTGGATTTGGTGGAACACAAGCCTCTTGCATGGCCGGTTCCTCCCAGCAGGAAGTAAGAAATTGACAAATTTGGACATTTTGACATACGTAACATGTATTAACATGGTTATTCTCCTGTATTAGAATGTTATGGCAAACAAGTATTTTATTCTGCTAATATCACTGCATTTTCTTCACAAATATATATATATATATATATATATATATATATATATATATATATATATATATATAATATATTTTTTTTTTTTTTTTTTTTTAACTTTTACGTTGTTGTTTTTTTTCTGCTTTTCACTTACATTATAGCGTCTTTAAACTGTTTGTCCTTTACCAGCCTCTCGTTTTCATAAAACCAGACAAAAAATGCAGCTTATCATGCTACCCAAGAAATGCTCCATCCAAACAATTAAAATAAACTTTCTTAAAGAAGGTTTTCTGACACTGGGAACATTTTCCAAACGCTAAAATAACATAACAGTTAGCATATTAATAAACATTCTATCCATCTATTCATTAATGCTGAGGAGAATCCATGAAGTAACTGTAGCTTACATTAGTAACAGTGGTAAAGGCAAAAAAAAAAGGGTTTCTGAGGCTGTAGTGAAACCAGTAGAAATACGTGATTAATTCCATGTAGCTCAAATGTGACTCCCAGATGTTCTGTGAGCCATGTAGTGAGGAAACATAAGGGGAAAGAGCCATTACAGCTATTGCATCATCATGCTTTTTGAATATCCCCAGGTTTCACTACAGGCTCAGAAAGAAAGATATATCGATCTTAACAAGCACTCATGCATTTTAAAATCTGTTTATCTGGAGCTTTTGCTAAACAAGACCATCTGTAACTATGGAATATAAACCAGGTGTTTTGTTTTCAGAGCTGCTGTTAAAGAAAATGAATCAAATCCCCCGTCCCAGTCAAGCTTAAGAGTTCAACAGCATTGTATTATAGTCATTAAACTTGTTAACACAGAAATATAAATCTGTGGCAGGAGGAAGTGGTTCAGAGGTTATTTCAAGAAGAACCAGAGCACGAGGGGAACGAGCAGATGGAGGACAAGGTTACATCTGGTCAAATGCAACTGTATCACCAGTCTGTAAGACACAAAACACTTTGGTTTTTTGCTTTGTTGACAACTTATTGAGAGTAGTGATCTACCTGGATAACTGCCTCTGAATTTCAATATTTTGTTTCTCGTAGGCTGAAAATACATTAAATCAAGAAGTGAGCACAGAGGCAGGAACAAACCAGTCAGAAAAAGAGAAGATTCCAGCAGCGCAGCCGTTCATCCAGGCACCGCACAGACAGTCAGTCATCGTGTTTTCATCTGGTCACAAGCTGTTTGCTCCGAATGGTGCTCAGCCTACCTCAATTGAGACATCTCAGCATGCAGTGCAGCTACAGCCATGCGCAGACCAAAGCAGCAGATCACAGAGTGGACTGAACTCTGAAACAGAGAGATCAGTGACTCCAGGAAAGCTTTGCAAGATTAAAGGTATAGTTACATTAGGTGAATTGAGTATCATTCGAAACATTTTGCTTTTGTGTGACTTTGTGAGTGTTTATGGTTTTTGCTGCAGCTTCCAGCCTTAGCTCTGCCGCTTGTATTCTGAGACGGCGTCTGCTGCCCCTGGAGGAAATGTTTCTGGACGAAGAATGCACTATGTACACTTCCCGCCCACAGTCATGGCCGGCTCATCCCCGCTGCTACAACCCTGTGGCCTCGACGCTCCTTTTTCAGGACTCCATTGTGAGTTGCTTTCATTCTTAAAGAGATGAGGCACCTGAACTTGTAGCATAACCTTGATGATGTTTTCATTCACTGCACCTGATTGATGGCTAAATGTTTTCTCAATTATCCTACAGTTTAGTTGTCTTTGTTCAATTCTACTACCAATTTTTGATTGTATATACACTGATCAGGCATAAAATTATGAACACTGACAAGTGAAGTGAATACCACTAATTATATTTCTTCATCTTGGCACCTGTTAGTGGGTGAAATATACAGTATTAAGCTGCAAGTGAACATTTTGTCCTCAGAGTTGATGTGTTAGAAGTAGGAAAAATGGGCAAGCGTAAGGATTTCAGTGAGTTTAACAAGAGCCAAATTGTGACTGCTGGAAGCCTGGGACAGAGCATCTACAAAACTGCAGCTCTTGTGGGATGTTCCCGGTGCAGTGGTCAGTATCTATCAAAAGTGGTAAAAGGAAGGAACAGGGGTAAACGAAAGCGAAGGCTGGGCCATATGGTCCGATTCAACAGACGAGTCACTGTAGCTGAAAAAGTTAATGCTGGTGAGCATCAAAACTGGACCACAGCGCAATGGGAGAAGGTGGTCTGGTCTGATGAATCATGTTTTCTTTTACATCACATGGATCGATGGGTGCGTGTGCGGTCCTGAAAGAGTCAAAGGATCTGCTGCTAACATCTTGGTGCCTGATACCACAGCACACCTTTAGGGGTCTTGTGGAGTCCATGCCTCAATGAATCAGGACTGCTTTGGCAACAAAAGGGGGACCAACAAAATATTAGGCAGGTGATCATAATGTTATGCCTGATCAGTGTTTGTATAAAGGAGACAGGTCGAAATTTGTGTGGATTTTTAAATATCTTCAAATTTTACAGTAAAAGTGTAACATTTAGATTTTAAGTTACAGAGAGTGACAGTGTTTTGTTTTTTTTTTGGCATTGATCGGGGGTTGTCATATTGTGGACTCTGGTTTTGATATAGATGCAGCACACCAAACCAAGCACTAACTAACCATCAACATATAAAAATAAGTTCAATAAAATTAAGATGTTAAAGGGGTTAAAACATATAACAATCACTATATTTGCTTTCTCTTTTCTACAGTGTTTTGTGCCCATTATCATGACATGTCCAAGCCTAAATCCTGTTCCACACTTCTCCTCACCAGTAAAAGTGTGACGACTGACATCAAGCATCAGATAATAAGAGACATGGGACATGTTAAACATGACGAGATGAGTGATGATCAGGGTCTGTAATTATGAATACATGAAACAAACTGAACCACAGTATAATACGAATTGTTTGCGATACCATGCTTATTGGCTGTGCCTTACAGACAGTATTATGCTTTTTGTTGTTGTTGTTTTTTGGTTTTTCTGCCCTATGCTCAGATTTTTGTCATAATACAGAGACTTTACTAACTTTAGTTTTATAAATGTAAACACACTGAATAACAAATCAGTTTCTGTGCTTTAACTGCGTTTCTATATAACCCTTCCACAGTGGCTTTGTATTATGTGTGTAACACTAAAGCGGCTTTTTCTGTGATTATTCACACACTGGTCCTCGAGTATCATTCCGAAAGGCAGAAGAAAATAATCAAGTTGTTACTTGTTAAAGCATATCTTCCTGTTTCTTATTCGGGCAATAATCTTAGTAATTATATTGTTTATATTTAATAAAAAAAATGTATATAAAGGACTTCAAGATGCTATGTTGTGGTTGTTTTTTTTTCTTTCAACCAGTCCACCAGAAAATAAATTCTACAACACTAACTGGTCTCATTAAACAACATGAAATTTGATTTAAAGAAGCAGGCTGCAGTTTAAGCAGAAACATTAAAATGCGTGAATCTGTTGGTATAAAAGATCTAAAAACAGGCCTAGACAAAGGATAAATGTATTAGTTAGTCTACTAGCAAGTCAAAGTTTTTATGTGGCCTATATTCCCATGTTTGAGCTATGGAAAGCTGGTTATAAAGTTATGTAAAACAATATAAACTAATAAAAGTGAACAAGTTAATGTTTTAATATACTATGTAAGTAATCATAGTCTTGATATTCGCCTGGTAAAGTTCTTAAAGTTGCACATCGTGTTGCCAACATTAACAAAAGAAAGCAACGCTCTCCTGATTCTGAAATGATTGTTGGTCATCCATATATGTATGTTAATTAATCCATCTAACACATAAAAAAATACACATATAGTTTCCATTTGCTGTTATGAAAAAGAACTCCACTCTTTACTAGAGTTTTGAGTGTGCTTGTGGAGCTTTGTACTCATTCGTAATGGCAGATACTAATGTAGCGTGAGGAAGCCTGGGGTGTAGACATCGTTCTAATTCATCCAAATAAGATTGAGGTTTCTATAGCAGATCAATCAAGATCATCTACTCCTGCCTGTGTAAATCATATCTTCATGGAGCTGGCTTTTTGCACAGGAGCATTGTCATGCTCGAACAGGAGCATTGTCATGCTCGAACAGGTTTGAGTCTTCTAGTTCAATTGAATGGAAAATTCTATTCTACCACATGCAGGACACCTTGTACAACTGTGAGTGCACCTCCAACTTTGTGGTAATCGTTTGGGCAAGAATCCCAAATGGCTGGAATAGTCAGGTGTCCCAATACTTTTCTTTAAATGTATGTACCAAATGGGTAGCAAGAACTGTTTCTCTGGTTCATGAGTCTGCAAATAAAAAGCAAACAATGTGGACATGAAATCTGCTTGTCCAGGGTATTAACTTGCGAACCTCAGTACAAACATTTTAAAATGACAATCTGTACTTATATTTATATAAATAATATATAAACTAGTATGAAAAGTATTGATAATTATGAACATATTCAGTTTTGAGCTGTAATGAATGGACATTCATAGCCACCCAGATGAGGATGGGTTCCCTTAAGAGTCTGGTTCTTTTAAGGTTTCTTCCTCATGCCATCTCATGAAGTTTTTCCTTGCCATAGTCACCACCGGTTCACTCATTAGGGATACATTTCTAATTATAAGGAACAAACTCATAGGCACTAAACTTATACATTCTTTTATTACAACTTTATAACCTCTTTATCTCTGTAAAGCTGCTTTGAGACAATTGTTAAAAGTTCTTTATTATTAAAAAAAATATATTGAATTGAATTTTCATGATTATTTCTACTTGATTTGTGTATCAACAAATCAACTTTAACATTTTTCAAAACGCAAATGCTGTTACAAAAAGAAAGAAATTGAACTTTTCAAAAAGGGATACACCTTTAAGCTGCATGGTTGGCCTTTATTCATGTGACATGAAGTGTCATGTTGTTCAAGTTTTTATTTTGATCATAAGTCTGTTGATCTATTCAGCACTGGATATTAAGAGTGAAGGCAGCAATGCCTTATTTATATTTAGTTGTGCATGGGGGGGAGGGAGGTGTTTGTGTGTGTGTGTAAGGGGGAGGAGGTAAGGGGCAGAAAGTTGTACTATAAAATCTTCCTACCACAAGTTTCTTCTCTTGGGAAAGTAGCACTATCATCAAGATCACTCTGTCTTTCCCTGGGCACTCAGCTGCTTTTTATCATGTCCCAGACCCAGGCATCAGCAATGGACCCCACCAAGATGGGCGTCGGACGAGCAATTGCTGTCCTGACATCAGGAGGTGATGCTCAAGGTAAGTTCAAACATGAGAATGGATTGTTGTTGCAGTATGGGGGTTAGTAGTTCCATTGTGAGACGTTCCAGTGAAAGTGAAGGCGAGCTAAAGTTGTCTCGTGCTTTCTAAGGAAATAATGTGAACAGTTTATTCCAAAAGAGGTTTTATTTTTCTTTATTTTTTTTAAGTTATTCATTATAAACTACTAATCTACAATTTTCTTACACTTTAGTCAATATATTAACTTTCTTGTTAGGAATTTACTTCCAAATTAATCCCAAAAGCCTTTTATCGTACATGCTTCAGTTTATTGATAGTATCATTGTACAAATTATATAATAAGCAGCCTTTGATATGCCACAGCTTGACACTATTACTTTCCGTGCTCTCTAACCTTTACATTTAGCCTTTAGCCTCTCTTGTCCCGTGCCCTCAGACTCTCTGTGATACGATGCTTAATTTAGCTTCCGTGACCTTTTTCTGGAATGACACAAAGTTGTAATGGGAACACTGGATCAGCAGCTGTTCCCGTCTGAAATCAGAGAAGCTGCATCACCTTTAACACAACAGGGCCTTCGCTTCCTGGCCTTTGCAAGCTTTGAAAGAGATCTAAAAGCAGGATTAAGTAATCCCATTACTTGTGATGTCGGGTGTCATGTTCAAGTGTCTATGGATTTATCATATAACACATTTTAGAATGTTTTAGATAATTATGCTTGTTGCAATAATTTTATAAATAAATATGCATACATATTTAATGACAAATGTTTTGGGATAAGTGGAACTTCCCCAAACTATTACAACAAAGTTGGAGGCACACAATTGTACAGAATGTCTTTGAATGCAGCGGCAATAATTTTCCCTTTACCCGAACTAGGAGACCCACCCTGTTCCAGCATGACAATGCCCCTGTGCATAAAGCCAGCTACATGAAGATATGACTTACATGGGTTTTAATGAAATCTGTAGTGGCCTGCTAATGAACACCTTTGGGATGAATTGGAACTCTGACTGCACTCGATAATACTGTAAATTTAAGAGTCCCTTGATTTAGACTTGTTTGATTATTTGAGTTGCAGTAGCCTTCATTTTAAATGAAAATGCAAAAACTGCTGCTTGGCCCAGTGTCTGAAGAAAGGGCATCATGTTCTGCTACAGAATGTCATAGTACATGTTTCCCTCAATGAACTGCAACTCCCCAGCAGCAGCAGCACCCATGCAGCCTCAGACCATAATGCTACCACCACCATGCTTGACTGTAGGCAAGATACAATTTTCTTGGTTCTCCTCACCAGGGCGCCATCTGAGCCAAACAAGTTTATCTTAGTCTCATTAGACCACAGGACATGATTCCAGTAATTCATGCTCTTGGACAGTTTTATTTCAGTAAATTGTTTGCACACTTTCTTGTGAGCCAGCTTTAGAAGAGGTTTCATTCTAAGACGACAGTTATGCAAACCGACTTGTTGCAGTGTGCGGCGTACGGTCACAGAGTACTGATGAGCGGACCTTCCACTTCTGCAACCTCTAAAGAAACATCAGCAGCACTCAAGTGTCTGTTTTTTTTAAGCAGCTTCTGCACCTGATGCACAGCATGAGGACTCAACTTCTTTGAGCGACCCTTGTGAGGCCTGTTCTGGGTGGAACCCGTCTTGGAAACCTTTGTATGATCCAGGCCACTGTACTGTGTCCCTTGAGAACATCTACTAAAATAGTTTCTGAAATGTGAGGGGTATACTTTGTTTTGTAAGATAATGTATATGTATATATAATACTCATAATACATACCATACATGGACAAAACATTTTTCCATAACACAGTTAACTAGTTACGTTTCGAAGGTAAACTTGAAAAGGGGTGGCCACAGCGAATCACCCGTCTCCATACCTTGTATCCCCCCTGTAATCTACATCTGCCTCTTTCACACCAACTACCTGTATGTCTTCCCTCCCCACATCCATAAACCTCTTCCTTGGCCTTCCTCTTTTCCTCCTTCCTGTCGGGTCTATCCTCAGCATTCTCCTAACGATATACCCCATGTCCCTCCTCTGCACATGTCCAAACCATCTCAATCTCGCCTTCCTCACCTTGTCCAATAAAGAAGAATTTTTTTTCGGATATGTCTGGTTGGGCACGCTTTGCGGGTTATAACCGCTATGTCCTTTGTTAAAGACTGTATTTCTGTTGATCTTGCCTCATGTTTGGTCTTATGGCAGAATACACTCCATCCAGTCTATTGCTTATCAATTGGAAAATGACTACTCATATTTTACCAAGAAACCAAGGGAGATGCACAATTTTAAACTCAATTGTGTATAAATCCTTTCAATCTATTATCTGTACTTTTTCCAATAAATAATAACAGCAGAGATTGATCAACTGTAAAATTATACTTATAGTATATGTAAGAATTTTGCAATCAAGAATAAAAATGCACAAAACTTGTATGATAAATATGATAAATTGAATAACTAGACAATGATTTGTTGTTACATATTTATTACACATAATGGATACAGTTATGGTTTAACTTACACCGTGATCATAATGTACACCGTAGCATTTTTCTCTTTATTTTTAGTAGTAGAAGGTAATGGGATTTAAAATAATCGCACTGAAGATGAATGTTGTCTGTATAACATGTTGTCTCATGCCTTGTGTTTGTTTTCAGGAATGAATGCTGCAGTGAGGGCTACAGTCAGAGTCGGCCTGTACACGGGAGCTAAAGTCTTCTTTGTTCATGAGGTCATTAATACGTGCAGCACTGATATGTGTGACAGTGATCTGTGTGTAGTGTTTATGAGATAAAGTGATTTTTTTATGTATATTTAAATGAATGAGGCCGTCTCAGCATGTTAAATGCTTTTAATGTTTATATATGTGAATATTCGATCTCAGTTTGATTTCGACTGTGCTGCAGGGCTACCAGGGACTGGTTGATGGAGGAGATAATATTCAACAAGCTACATGGGAGAGTGTGTCCATGATGCTCCAGTTGGTAGGTTACTATCTTTATATAACTGTATATTTTTTGATCATGTATTTGTAAAGAAATAGACCATCTATGTATGTAGGGAGGTACAGTCATTGGCAGTGCTCGCTGTAAAGATTTCCAGACGAAGGAGGGCCGCATAAAGGCTGCATACAACCTGGTCAAAAGGGGCATCACTAACTTGTGCGTTATTGGCGGAGACGGGAGCTTGACTGGAGCCAATCATTTTCGCACAGAGTGGAGCGAATTGTTGGGGCACCTGGTCAAAGCAGGCGAGTCTCAAGCTTAAAGTGCAGCTTTACAGTACCTGGCATAAGTATTTACCACTTAAACTTTTACACATAGTGTTATGTTGCATCCTGGAACTGACAGTAACTGGAATTATATGTCATGAATCTGTACTACATAGCCCATAAAACTGGTATTAATGCAAAAGCTTTCACCTTTATTTTTCTAAAAACCACTAGTGTACAATTACAGTGCCAAATTAGTTCATCAGAGTTTGTTAGAGAACTGCTAGAGTAATTATTGCTTTTGCATTTCTTTCTTTTTTCTTACCTATTACACCAGGGGTCTCCAGTCTTTTCCACAAAGGGCTTCTGTGGGTGCAGGTTTTTATTCCAACCAGTCAAGGGCGACACATGAGACATTGAAAATGAAAATCATTAGATTTAATCAGGGACAAATTTGTGTGCACCTGCTTGGTTGGAATAAAAACCTGCACCCACACCGGCCCTTTGTGGAAAAGATTGCACACCCTTTTGTTACACTATTTTCTCCCAAACTGGTCATCATCAAATTCAGTAAATGGGAATATGTGATCTGGGGGTACTTTAATTGCACTCCAGAACTAACTTTGTAGGGTTTCACAGCAATTAAATTTATATTGTCAATAGTTGCAAACTATAATTGCACTAATAATAATAACAAGAAGAAGAAGAAAGATTAAGAATAAGAATAAGAATAAGAATAAGAAGAAGAATTCAATAATTCCTAAACCTTTTTAACCACCCCACTTAAATATTATGTTCTATTTAATCATGGTTTGTTGTTAATATTATGATTATTATTATGATTATTATTATTATTATTATTATTATTATTATTATTATTATTATTAATGACTGTAGGTAGATTCATGACATATAATCCCAGCTATGTTTATTTTAGTTCCATTTCGAAACACTACAAAACAAGAAAATTACCAAGGACTTATACAAGCTACTGTATTTTACAGCAAGTGCTACTGTAAGGTGGTGTGCATGTGAAGACCACAGAGCGCTTACTTTACATTCTCTTTCAGGCAAGATCACTAAAGAAGAGTCCCATTCATCATCTCATCTAAACATCGTGGGCATGGTTGGATCTATTGATAATGACTTCTGTGGGACAGACATGACCATTGGCACAGACTCCGCTCTTCATCGCATCATGGAGGTGGTGGATAGCATCACTACTACTGCTCAGAGGTAGGATATGTGTGGTTATATGGAAAATCTGTGATAACTATTTGATAACCATTGTCTCCATCCATGTCCTGCTTTTCATTTACTTTTTTATTTTTATAATTGTATCTGTTTGTTTGGTTCATAGTCACCAGCGTGCTTTCATTCTGGAAGTCATGGGAAGGCACTGTGGGTAAGAGAATAAAAAGAAATGAGTCATTGATATTCACTGTGATATGACAAGAAGGAAATAAACTCTAGATACTTAAGATGTGTGTTTGTTTCAGTTATCTCGCCCTGGTTACTGCGTTGGCATGTGGTGCTGACTGGGTGTTTATTCCAGAGATGCCACCCGATGATGGCTGGGAAGAACACTTGTGCAGGAGGCTGATGGATGTACGTCCCCAGAGCTCACAAACACACACACACACACACACACACACACACACACACACACACACACACACACACACACATACAAACACACAGACACACACATACGATGTTGTGGCTAATGAACAACAAAGAACAAACAAATTCAGTAACAAGACAAAGATTCCAATCAGGAACAAAAAACTGAGTACAGAATCCAGGGTTGTGATGTCAACGCTTCAGGCTTTATTTCCGCAGAAACAAAGTCAGACCATTCCATGGAAGTGTCCAAAGTTACAGCACAAACTCAACCTTTTTATATTCTTTTTACAGTATATATATATAACAACTCTTTTTTCTTATTCGTCAATGGTTACCTTATCCCAATTTTTTATATTTGACAACAGGTACGTCATCTGCCACCATTAACTCTAATATGTACGATACTTTCTTCTTTCAATGATCTAATGATGGCAAAGTCCTTTCATCTTTGTTTTAAAAAAATAAGCAGGCTAGTACTGGCCGGAACCAAAGCTCATCATGCTGGAAACAGGACTAACTATAAGGCTGGCAACAGAAATACTAACCATAAATGAGACTTATTCAAAGCTACCACTTTCTTTACAAAGCATCTTTACTCTTTTTACCAAGTTCAAAGCATTTTAAACTATCAGTATTTTTTTTACTTTTTTAATAGTGCTGGTTAGCTTATGTATCTACTGTATATGAGGGCATTGTGATTGGGAACTGAGATAGACTAGGCATTACAGTTTAGATAAATGTCATGAAGTGTTTTTATACCTCTTGCAATAGGCAGGGATAAAGATTTGTCAATAATAGAAAGACAACTAGGGCAAAGAGCATTTTACTAGAAACTCATTGAAACATTATTCATTTAAATATTTCTATATTGTCTATTTATACGTGATGGTCTGTAGAAAAACTGCAATATTCAGCTACAACAAACATTCAATCTAACAAACATGGCTCCAGAAATTGCTTTGAGCTATGAATTATTTGGGAATAGAAAGATAGATATAATTGTCATGCTCATAGTTATGGTTCATGTTTTGTTCATGGTTACGTTAATATGCTAATTAAATTTATGCATATAAATAAATATGAAATATATAAAAATAAGTGAATCAACAAGTTGGTATACTTTAAATGTAAGTAAATGTGAGGTGTATATTATAAATATAGCTCAGAAAGGCCTCTCGTTTTTTGAGCATTAGTCCAAGACTTTTTTTAATCAAACATTTAATCAAATTAAACTTTCATCATGTGTTTCCCAGGCAATCACAAACACATGTAAATAATTATAATAGTATTATTTTTCCCACAGCATCTAAAAGAATAACAGCATATATCTGTATTTACTGTTATTTCCTGTATGTTGTATGAATCTGATTAGACTAGAAACAGAGGATCTCGTTTGAATGTGATCATTGTGGCTGAGGGAGCCATGGATCGATCTGGCAAGCCCATAACTTGTGATCAAATCAAAGAGGTAAATAGCTAATCACCAGATTTATACCTGATTTGAACTCACACTAAAATGATCCATAACTACTAAATCTGTAAAGATATTCATTACACATACATTACTACTCTTCATTTCTTTTCATTTGGTCTTTATATGTAGTTAGTTTCTAAGAAGTTGGGCTATGACACCCGATCCACCATCCTTGGCCATGTACAGAGAGGAGGCACTCCTTCAGCCTTTGACAGGATCCTGGTGGGTTTTTTTATTTTATTTTTTCAGGTCATGCTTACATCATTTGTTCTCTGGAATTGGACTGGCATTTATTTTTTTTTCCATCAATGTGTCCAAATGTAACAGGGCAGCAGGATGGGTGTGGAGGCTGTGATGGCCCTGCTGGAGGCCACTCCTGAAACACCAGCCTGTGTGGTCTCACTGTCCGGGAATCAAGCAGTCAGACTTCCTCTGATGGAGTGTGTACAAGTGGTATGTGCCTCAAGTTGTGAACAGAATTTGCAGGTTTAGATGATAGGACATGCAACAATTGTGTAGCAACGCAAGAAAATCTGTGAGCTCAGTAACGTTAATGAAAATATAGTAGCCTATTATTCTCTTATTATTATCTTAGCTTTTTATATCTTAAAACATTTGACTAAATAGCTATTAAAAAGAGGTAAAGTTAGGTAAATAATAGGGTTAATTCTCTTTTTATTTAATGAATTAATTCAAAGAACATCACTACAGAGTTCATATTTTCTGCTTTGGCAATTTTAATGCAATTATTTAACCTACATTTACTGCATTATTTCAGATAAACACGGCAGATATAAACCATAAGTAGTGCCAACAATAAAAGATTGCACTTTGCTTTAACCAAACAGTTTTGCTGTAACTAATGTTCATTCAAACCATGTCTAAATGTCCACTTACAGCATTCCTAAATGTGGATTCTTGTCTCCATGTATAAATACTGGAAGTAGTTTTTCAGTCTCAGTTCTATATTTTTATATTACATTTTTCAATTAATAACCATATATGTGATTACGGTGTTGTCTACACTTTCCAACAGACCAAGGATGTTACCATTGCTATGAAAGAGGGCAGATATGATGATGCATTGAATCTCAGAGGAAGGTATGTGTTTGACTTTAATTTCTTGGCCCCAGACATTTAATTAGTGGACTGTTCCTGTTTGTTGCTGTTGGATAGTTTCATGTTTTACAAAGTATACTTATGATCCTTTTTGGCTTTCTGTAATGACACAATAATATTTCCGTGTTCAGGAGCTTTGAGAATAACTGGAACACATACAAACTGCTGGCCCATGTGCATATCCCTGAAGTCAAGGTAAGAAGAATCAGAGCTTTAGTTTTAATATTAATATTGTTTGTTTCTTCAAAATAACAGTTTCAGTCATTGTGTTATAAGAATTACTGATGAACACATTATAACTCTTTTTCTTTCCAACATCTTTCATTCATTTCAGAGTAACATTAATGTGGCCATCTTGAATGTGGGTGCACCCTGTGCTGGCATGAACGCAGCTGTGAGAGCTGCAGTCAGGATTGGCATTCTGCAAGGCCACAGCATGATTGCAGTACACGATGGCTTTGAAGGTTTAGCTGAAGGCAAGGTAAGAAATTGTAATCTTGTAGCAAATTATATGATGTTGTTGGATTAGAAAAACAATGCACCTTCACAATACCTGGTTATTAAACGTCATAACTCCAATGGACTCACTCCATTCCTCAGATTGAGCCTATGAACTGGAATAATGTTGGCGGCTGGACTGGAAAAGGAGGCTCCATTTTGGGAACTAAAAGGTACTCAAGACTATTTACAGACTCCTCTTTGCCACTTGCCAACAATTATCACCTTCTATCATCACCTTCGCTTCAAGGAGATCACTTATATCTTTCCTTACTTTGGCAGAACTCTTCCAGCAAAGTACATAGAAGACATAAGCCTGAATATTGCCAAGCACAACATTCACTCTCTGGTCATCATAGGAGGTTTTGAGGTGCATAACATGAAGATTCACCATCCATCATCCAAACACAACATTATCAAGATATAATTCTCTTCTTATCCAGTCATCATATCTATCAATAATACATTAATGGATTTTCTTCCCACACAGGCATTCTCAGGTGGTCTGGAGCTGGTCCAAGCTAGAGAGAAATATGAGGAGTTGTGTATCCCAATAGTAGTTATTCCAGCTACCGTCTCAAACAACGTTCCTGGATCAGACTTCAGCATCGGAACTGATACTGCTCTGAACACCATCACCACGGTCAGCCCTTTTGCACACACAAAAAACACACACTACTCCCCTGTAGTTCATTTCTCAGTAGTCCTGACAGTAATTACAGTCATTACTATATTATTTATGTCTGATGTTATTTTGCCTCATAGATAGACATAACTACTCTTGACTGTGAACTCAGTTAACATGGGAGCAAAGCATGTGAAGTAAAACAGTTGTCGCTTTTAGTAAATGCTAAATATTCTCAGATACATTGTAAAAGACCAGAAAACCTTTTAAACAATGTTTACTTAGACAGTTTTTGAAATATGTCACAATATAATAGAACATTAAAACCATTACATGTGGAAAGAGTAAAGATCTGAGAATGAGGTCCCTTTGTGGGGGTTTGCTGAGGGATGGTACAAAATAGTTTTGACAGAAGAATTCTGGAAATGCTTCCAGAAAAAAAAAACCCACAGAAATGTTTATTTACTGCTTCATTTGTTGCACATGTTACAATGTAAACCTTTACTGAATTAATGAAAATCTGGAATATTATCAGTATTTTAAATAGTTTTTTTTATTATTATTATTTATTTTATTTTGTGTTCTCCCATATATATATATATATTGTCATTTTTCACACTTTTGTTTCACCAGGTCATGACAGCTCACTGTGGTTTCTGTAATATTTTTGAATTATGCATACATTTTTTCCTCAGACAGAATGTGATGATTCATATTTTGTGCGTCTTTGGTTCTGTAGACTTGTGACAGGATCAAGCAGTCAGCCGCTGGCACTAAACGGCGCGTGTTCATCATCGAGACTATGGGAGGTTACTGTGGTTACCTGGCCACCATGTCAGGCCTTGCTGCAGGTGCTGATGCTGCTTACATCTACGAAGATAAATTTACCATCCAGGATTTGGAGGTAAATATACGAAACATATCGATTTTAAATCACATCGATTACATTTTTTTAACTGCTTTGACTTATTTGCGCTTTCAGACTAACGTACAACATCTTCTAGAGAAAATGAAGACGACAGTTAAAAGAGGCCTGATCCTGAGGTTGGTGTCAAACTACTCAAGAAGAGTATGAAATGATTTCATAATTATAAAATGTTGATTTTGCTGATTTTTCATTGAAGCCAGCACTAATGCTATTATTAAAAAAAAAGAATCATCATCCTCTAAAACTGCCAGATTTGAGAATTCAGTAGCGCTGTGGTACAATAATATAATAATATATATTTTTTAATGTGTTTCTTTAGAAATGAGAAATGTAACGCCAACTACACAACTGACTTTATCTTCAACCTGTACTCTGAGGAAGGAAAGGGGGTCTTTGACTGCCGTAAAAATGTCCTTGGACACATGCAGCAGGTGAGGGATCAACGACCTTTCGAGACAAGCGTTCTTTCAGATGTTTTTTTATGTTTTTACTTTAAAATGATCTGTCTCTAGGGTGGTACTCCAACTCCGTTTGACAGAAACTTTGCCACTAAGATGGGCGCTAAGGCCGTGCTCTGGCTTACTGAGAAGTTGAAGGAGTGTTACAGACACGGTGAGAATCAAATCCAGGATCTAATAGTTCAGTGTTTTTAGATGGGAATTTTTTTCTTTTAGATTTTTCAAGTATTATATTTATCTCTAGACCCTATGCAGAGACCCATTAGACATTATTGCATTGATTTTAGTTTCAAATCTCATTAGAGGTCAGTTTTAAAAACCGGTCAGTGAATTAAAGTGGATATAAATGCAAATAATGACATGCTTTTTTCTTTAAAACACAATCCAGCTTGTATCTGGTGCAATTTTAACATCCAGATAAGTTTTTAAAATGGATGATTATCTCAACCACTTTTGCATTTGATCTGTTTTGCACACATGTGACACAAAAGTTGGTTTTAGATTTCCAGTATTACATTCTTACATGTTTATAATGGTTTTTAGAATCACAACTAATACATAATTACTGCATGAAAAAAATTGTTAGAAGCAGGAAAAAAATTCAGCCCACTGCAGCACCTATCAAATTTGAGTGTAGCTCATCATAGGAGTGTTTTCTATGACCTTTCACGAGTTTGACCGCATTAGTACATCTGTGCAGGGCGCATTTTTGCCAACACCCCAGACTCAGCGTGTGTGTTAGGCATGAGAAAGAGAGGACTGATGTTCCAGGCCTTGGGTGAACTCAAGGAGCAGACTGACTTTGAGTAAGAGTCGGAATTTCTATGTTACTTTTAAAAGAGAAAAACAGTAATAATTCCAGTTGTTTTATTGGTTCGTATCCTTGTAAATACTGTCTAGACACTTTTCCTGCAAGCAGGCATTCATATTTCCTCTATCTCCCTCTTTCTCTCACTTTTTCTCTCTGTCCTGTTTAGGCACCGTATTCCAAAAGATCAGTGGTGGCTCAAGTTGAGGCCCCTTTTGAAGATCTTGGCCAAGTACAAGATAAATCTGGACACCTCAGAGCATGCTCATATGGAGCATATTATCAGCAAGAGAGCTCCAGTCTCACTGTCTGGTAAAATGTTATAAGGACTTAGAATGGTGAAGTACAAAATGCATTTTATGGCTGCATAGTGATTTATTATGCCGTTTTATAAGTAACTGATAATCCGTAATTGACAAATTATTCAACTATCTATTCAATGTCTATTGGTTCTGTGTAATAAATTAATTAATAAATGAGCTACTGAGTGTATTGTTAACTGATAGTTTATACTGATATGCTTATTGACATTTAACTCATTAAGTTTAATACATTTATAAGATCTGATGATGATTAGTGTGTATATAAATGATTGAGTACTAATAAATGACTCAGTGGCCGATTATTAAAAACCTGATATTATTGTTAAAACTAATTAAGTAATATATAATTCAATTATGGAGAATCAATTATTTAACAACATCATACATTATTTACAGGTAACACCTGACATACATTTTTACCATGAGGACGAATATAGTTATATTATTTAGTCACATCTGTCAGTAATTTTAATTTCTCTGCTGGTCCATATATTTTGTTTGTCTTCACCATTTTTCTTTGCTGGACCTGTGTTGTGAAATTGAGAAATATTAATAAAGAAGACATACAAAAACCCAATGCTGTCTGTATTTTGTCTATTGTGGTAATGTGAATAGATTTTCTCAATAAATATGGATGAATGAGGAATCTGCCTAATATTATCATTTTGTTGTGTAGTTCAAGCTTGGTGAGTATGGATCTGTGTTGATGTCTGGAAGATTTTTATGCTACTGTAAATATAATTTTCCCCACTGGATCAAATTATCTATCTATCTATCTATCTATCTATCTATCTATCTATCTATCTATCTATCTATCTATCTATCTATCTATCTATCCGTCTGTCCGTCTGTCTGTCTGTCTGTCTGTCTGTCTGTCGACCACACGGTTTTCATTTAATAAGTAATGCTGTACTTTTATTAATATTTGTGAGCTGGAGATTCTGCTCTTTAATGGTAGAAAAGATGTCCTCTAAAATATTTGTTTTGAATTCTTAGTCATTTGAAAATAATACACCATAGTGATGTTCATAAAAGATCAAAAATCATTAATATCAAAATTATATTTTGATATGGAATTAATGAGGACTATAAAGTTATTACAGTTTTTCTCACTTGCTTTGGAGCACATTATGACGATCTTGTTTGTGAACAATGACAAAGGGACTTTTCATTCTGATAGAAATGAGATTTTCTTTTAAACAAATACTTGATGAATTAAGGAGTTTGAGAAAAGTACAGGCTTTTGCAAGAAATCCAATGTATTGTGCTGTTTGCATTGTTTTGAAAAATGCACTTACTGCTTTGCACACATTAAGGATTATTCGAGAAATGCTCCAAAACAACTGAGAAAAAACTGTAACTGAAAACCTGCCTTCTGTAAATGTGGATATCAGCTATAATGTCTAAACTGTGCAGGCGAATAGTAAATGAATGCGCTGGTCTGTAGATATTCATGCAGTGAAGATTAATTCTGATGGTTGTGGGCGATTTGATATTTATCAGAGACCTGTTCTCTTTCACCCTTTGACTGTAAAGCTTTATTTAGAATCAATATCAATTTATTTAATTATTTTCCCTTTTTATAAAGTCACCTAAAAACATTCACGTTGGAAAAGACTAATATAAATAGTCCACTATTTCGAAAAAAAAAGCGAGGAAAGGACGCTGATATGAAATTCTTACTAGTACTTTTATTTTAAGAAACGCCATTATTATAGGACAGCCATTTTGGATAAACCGAGAGTTTCAAATACAACTCTATTATAGATCTAGTGCACTACATATCGCAAGTACATACAATTCGGTCCTGCGTAGTGCACCTAAGTAGTGTGTACGCGCCATTTTGGGTTAGAACCGTTGTTGGAAAAAAACGCGCCCCGTTAACCGGAAGCTAAAAGAGGGCTTCAGAGGGCACCGAGAGGTCGCGGTGGAAGTCGGGACGGTGGCGGATCGCATTAATGTCTGCCCACTCGTAGGTAAAAGTGCGTGTCCCCTGCGTGTCCGCTTCGCGTTGCCTGTTTTTCGGCATGTACCGCACCGCATCGGCGCTCGCCTTGTTTACCAGGAAGAACGTTTAGAGCCACATTGTGCTCGGAGTGTTTTCTTTTTTCCGCGCTCGCTTTTTTTTGGTCGTCGTCGTTCGCTTCACGAGGAGCCTGCGCTTGCTTCATATCATCGATGCTTTGATAGTCAGCTAGCTAGCTAGCTAGCAAGACAGCTAGCCCATACGGTGGCTATTAGTCTTAGCTAACCAGGCTGCGATCTAGCATTTGCCTCAGGACTAGCTGCAGAAGTAAAAGCAGGTAGAGGAGTACTATTAGATAGTAGATCGGTCGCTTTGTAATTTGTAGGTTGGTAGTTAGTTGGTTATCCGTAGAAAACGAAAAGGCGGTAACACACGTGGGAGAGGCCAGAGAGAGGGGGGAGAGGACCGAGGAGGAGAAGAAGAAGAAGCAGTGACTCCAGGAGCGGCCGATGAATTCAGACCAGGGCGGAGAGCCGCTGCAGGAGGAGGCCGAGCCGGGACTGAAAGCCCGCGGGGAGCCTGAGCCGGCACCGATAGCCCGTGAGGAAGTCGGGGCTGCAGAGTCGGGCGCTATGGTGAGTCCCGGCCTTTTTCCTTTTCATTTCGTTACAGTTCTCACATGTTAATCAGCTCTTTCTTCGCGTCAGAGCTCTCAGGCCTGATGATGAAGAGGCATGTTTAAAAAAAAAAAAAAAACAAGCCGGCGTCCAGACCAAGTGCCGCGCTAAATAAGGCCAGGTGTTAATTCGGGATTTTTCGGCTAACCCGGTTAGCACACACGGCTAGCTTCACGGCGGTTGGACTTTTGCCCGAAGGCGTCACTTGGTAGTCAGGTTTGTTTAGAGCGTGTGCTCGCTAGCTTTCTCTCCAGAATGACTCATTTGTTTTGCTTTGCGAGCTTTTACACGACAAAATAAAGCAGCCAAGGCAGGATTAGCGCACCTTAGACACACACACACACACGCACTCGCTCCTGCACGCTTTTCCTGCGTCAGTTGTAATAAATTAAACCCAGGAGCACTTCCATCTCCCCATCCTCCCGCGGAAGACTTGCTCTTATGCGCTTTACGGCTCACTTTAACCGTGTAAGTGTTTAATTTATTAATTTTCTGACCGATTATAATCAAACATGTCGCACAGTCATGCAGTCATTTCGCTTGGGAGATAGCTAGCAAGCTAACATCAGGTTAATGTTAGGTCGGCCATTATTAGAGGCCTGTTGGAGTATGTTAGTCTCGTTCCTAAGGCAATCATATGACACACGTTTCTCATTAACCCTGACCAATATAACTACAGGCTGGGGTTTTATTCCTAATTACATGTCCTACAAGTGTATTAGATTCTGGACAGCGTTGTGTGAAGGAAGGTGTATTTGCTGTGTAATCAGGCCTGAGGGTTTTTTTTTATTTATTTATTTTTGAATAACGCATCGACCAAATGTTTACATCCTATGTACGTTTTGAAGTGGAAACAACAATAAATACCAGGTCAACCTACTGCGGAAGTCATGTAAAGGTTTTGACACGCGGGTATATGGCGGTTAAAAGGTGATCGTGTGCAACAGCTGTTTGTGAGACGGCTTGTTATGGAGGAGGCGCTGAAGCCGAAGTCTCTTGGAGCAGGTGTCTGTTCAGCACTGCGCCCCCACTGCCATGTGACATGGACCGCCTGCTAAATATTTCAGCATCACAAGCTGCTGAAACACAAGCTGATTATTATGGAACTCTGTTTCCGCCTCTGAATTAAAAAACAAAAACGAAGTTATTGTGTATCTGAGAAAAAAAACTCAGAATTAAGTCACAACCTTTTTTTATTATTCAGTGGCTGAAACGGCTGATTGCTTTCATATAAACTCGCAATTGTTTTGGGGAAAATGTCTGAAGTGCGAATTATAAAATCAGATTTCGGACTTTTTCTTGCAGTTTCGAGTTTATAACTCATTTTGTGATACTTTTTTGGCAAAGCACCATAGGAAACCACGAGATGTGATTCTTACAGAATATGGGAGTTACCTTTTTTAATATATATATATATATATATATATATATATATATATATATATATATATATATATATATATATTGTAAAGGGAACTTTGTCATTTCCCCGATGACAAGATTTGGCCATAACTCTTTGGCATGATAATCCTTTACGGATTGCGTATGTTATAGATATGGAATAGATATTAAAGCCTATTATGTGCTTTGCCAGAAAGTGTTGAGAGAGGGGGGGGGGGGAGTCAGAAATCTGAAACTCAATTGTGAGTTTATATCTTGCAATTCTGGGGAATAGTCAGTAGGCCATAATAAGCTTCTCATTATTATTATTATTATTATTATTATTATTATTCAGTGGTGGGAACAAGTTTCCGTAGATTATTTGCTCCTCCTCCGAAAACGAATAACCCTCAAGGATCCTGCGTTTTCTGTTTCTCGAGTTGATTCGTCGGGGTCGGCTAGCCCCGCCACAATTCGGCTCTGTGTAAAATATCACGAGTAGGATGCTTCATGAAGCCACGATTCTGCTTTTCACAGCTCGTATGACAAACAAACGGCCCGCTCGCCGTGTCTCTTAAATCCTTAATGGGTTAACATCAGGACTAGTGTTGCCTCAAGTATCTCCGGGTATATACTTACTCGTTACTCTAACATGAGCTCATTACTTATTAAATCGAGACTGGGTAGTACTTAAAGGTGCAATCATCATTTTAAAAATACTCCTTGCATGTACGAATGACCTGGAAGGTATGTAGAACATGTTAAAAAATTATGCATTACGCTAAATGTGCCTTTTTATTTTTTTATAAAATTAACAGCTGATTTTATAAATCCCTTTTAGAAACAGACTTCCTGTCTGGGATGCTTGTGTTTGGCTTCATGAGTGACATAGATCCAAAGGTTGGCGCTTCTTGAACAAGAGTGGGAATTGCTCAAATCTTGAACCCACCTAAACTGTTGCAAAAACACCACAAAGACTAATCTCACCTGATGCAACTTTATATCGTCCGACTCTACATTGACGTTGTAATGAGTCAATACACAATCCAACTTTGTGCTGATTTCACCGATGTTGCAGACACGTGCTGAGGGTTTCATGCAAGTTTCCAAAAGACGTTTCAATCTAGAGAAATCCTATCTGAGACAAGAAGAAACCCTAAGAGCAACCGAAATGAAAAACGAATGTCATCATCTAGGTGATGCCAGATAGTGAGGTTGCACAGCGATTTTCTTTTTGTGTATTCTGTAGAAACAAGCTGTGCTAAGTGCAACGCGAGCCACAGGTACTCGGCTAAAATTCGGAAAGCTCCACATAAGCCACTTTCACAATTGAGGGATTGTATATCTTGGATATAATTCACCTTTTAATGCTTATCTCTATAGTGTCACGGACAGTGAAATAGCGGCGTGAATGTGGCGCGATCTCTAAACAGATGAGACATCAGTTTGAGCTTGAAGCTGCCGGGAGTGAGCGAGCACATGCGTCTCTACTCATTTGTTTCAGCTGTCAGCTTTAAAAACGAGCCATGTCATCACTTCACCAGCCAGAATGTAAAAAGTCAATTAAATGCTAATTATTTAAATGATAAAAAAAAAAAAAAACTCTTCACTGAGGTTTGGAAAGGTAGTGATTCTCCATTCCACACAACAAGATTAAGTGCTCAGTTTGGTCTTGTGAAATGTTATTCACACAGACATTCACACACAAGATGTTTATCAACTGTGCTCTATAGTCTACTCATCAATATCACTTGATCTCTCGCGTTTGGCAATTTGGAGCACACCGATGCTATTCTTGGTATCAGCATTGATGATAAAATTATACCAATTCTTATCTGCATTCACTTTTTTTTTTTTGCCCTGTAGTGTCTAATCATTAATTAGGGCATAAATATGTCCTGGTTTAACATATGCTGTATGTCTATTAAACAGTGAAGTTTTTGGCCAGACAGACACAGAGCTGAGTGGAACATGGTATAGAGAACGGTGTGAATGGAGTACATGAACGAATGCCCTGGCAGTTTGTGGCCTCAACTATAAGCAGTGTGTGAGGCAACAGTGTGTATGAAGGGGATTTTGTGGTAAATTGCATCAGAGCACTGTCAGATTTCTGTTTAGTAACATGTCGCCATCTTACTCTCTCTGTATCTTGAATTAAGCGAATAGTTAAAATTATTGATGCAAATATTACTAATACTGGCGTTGACCACATATGAAACTTGATTGTACTCCCTGAGACACGTTTCTACTGGCGCACCTGTAGGTTTAACAACCAGAGAGCAAAGAATAGAACAGAAATACACTGACTTTTTCATAGTTTTTTATCCAGCTGTTTAAACAGGATTCATTTCAGGGTCATGTGGTAACACCTTCGAAAGTTATCACCATAGTAATCTGTGCGCAAGCTTGTTGCCGCACTTCTAGAGGTGTTCGGATGCATCGTCCTTCAGCTCGTACGTGTGCGTGAGACAGCAGGAGCGCATTACTGTTGAGCTAAAAATTTAAAGGATAAACTGGTCATACTGCCTTATGCCAGTTCATTAATGCTTTTTTTTTTTTATTTTATTTTTTTTATTTTTTTATTTAAATAAAAAACAGACCATGGAGAAATTTCATTGGTTGTAATAACTGTTTATCTCCTCCATCATTAGGTTGACCGTTTCTTTGGCGTTATTATTCCACAAAGCAGAAATAACTCATTCAAGAACACCCAATCCACCCAGTTTGTAATTTTGTATCTGAAGTGCTAATAATAAATAAACCCGTCTGAGCATTTTTTTAAATTATTTAGAAGTAACTGCCAACTGTGGCAGATCAGTGTGGTGGTATCCATGTGGAGTTTTGTTTGATTTGACTTTGTTTATGGTGGATGTTAGAAGCTGGTTTGTATATGACGACAGTGGGAGAGAAATTGATTCCTGCAGAATCGTCGCTTTAATTTTTGCGTGCTCGTCGGAAGCCGATTGAACCAGTGCGACCTGAAGCGCAGGATGAATTCATGTCTGGAACGTCGGCTTCCTCTTTAATTTAAGTCATACTGGAAGGTTATGAAGTGGGTCGCATAGTGAAGAAAGGCAGGTAAAAGCTTCAGCTTCTGAATTTTGAATTAGGTCTCTAGTCTATTTTTGTTTATTTCCATCCGTTAGGTTAAAGAAATGTTTTTTTTTGTTTTGTTTTTTGGGGGGGTGTTTCAAAACCCAAAAATACACAAGGTTTAACTGGTTTTTGTTAATTTAAATGTAATTAGTTATATTTATTGATTTGGCTTATAATTATATGGTTGTAATACTTGTGTTATAACTATTTGTACATAATGCCTACTTATAAGCCTTATATGCCATATAAGAAAGGATAGAGATTGGAAATTTGGAAAAGGACTATTGGAAATTATACCTATTCACTTAGTAGCTAGTCTCTGATCTTCTCTTAAAGCATTTACATAAAGCCAGGAGATTCATAAGATGATCAAGTCCAATCGTCAGGAGTTGATGCATTTACAGCCACTTACTCAATTTGGTCTTCTGAAATTCTTTGCCGTAGTTGATTTGGGTTGTGTAAAAGTCAAAAAGCTTTAAGTAATTTAAATGAACAAGACTCGACACAAATTTTTTAATCCCACACACAGAATTGAAAAAATACATCGGCTCTATTTAAGATTCAAGAAATACAACTTGCAATGTAAATAAAAACCCGATCGGCAGCTCAGAAATTGTGCATTAATTTCAAGGTCTATAAGACACTAAAAGACGAGTCGGTCTTCTTTAAGTCTATATTAATGTTTTTACTTTTATGTATTATGTTTATGATTAAACTGTTTCTGTTTTTTTGCAACATTGCTGGGATTAGTTCAGCCTTTCACCCTTTTCCATTATGTTGCAATTTAGTACTGTTTTATAGAAGAAAAGTGTTTGCTTTGAGGGAAAAAATACTACTACCATATTACAAAGTGTAACAATGAGTTCTTGATTAATTTAATATTATAATACAGTTTGGAGGTAGAACTGTTATTTTAATTTGGCTCAAGTAAGTGCTTACATTAGGGATAAGTGTTTTGCTGAAGTGTTTTTATAAACTAGTATTAGTTTGTGTGGGGTGGTGGTGGGTAGTGGATTATCGGAAATGGGCGTAATACGTTTACATTTAATAATGGCCAACAAAATCATGTTGATTTAAAAGACCCCTTTTTAAAATCATGAAGGGAAGCACAGCTGTGGCAGTTTTAGTTTGGTGTTAATGAAGTCTTTTTCACCTCAGTTCCTGGGGAGCGTTGGGCTCTAAGCAACAGTAAACACTTCTCCCATTTGACACGGCTGTTTGGTTCTAATCCTTATTACAGTTATGCTCGGTTCGACGTCTGGTCAAAGTCTAAAGGACCAGTAAGCTATTCAAAAAATGTGTCTAGTCACCATTGTCAATACGGTGCAAGCATGTGTGGGTTTTTTTTTGTGTGGGTGTTTATAGCTATTTTGCTATTCATTTCATTTTTGTAATTACAGTATTTTAAAATGACTAAAAACACCGATTTGGTACATATTGTATATTCAAATTCAGGCAGTGGGTCAGATTTGCTATGATTGGTGAATTAAGAGTGGTCCAGGTACTCAAATTGACCTGGAAGTCAATTCAAGGACATCCCTCGAATAGTCCACATTAGCTGCAAACGTTATTCTTAAGAGTGGATGCTTCAACTTCAAGTCATTTCACTTTGTATTTCTATATTTGTAATGCTGAGGAAAGGGTTGCTGTTGCTGCTATAAAAAAAAAAAAAAAGATTTTATATGACCTGGGCACTGTAATTACCTCAGCTTTGTGGTGAGTGTATGTCTTGAAGGCAGGAAAAAACCCCTGTCTCATACTGACCTTCATGGGGGAAAAAAAACTATAAAAATCTCTCTCAACAACGGCTCCTTGTTTGCAGGAATGTGTGCATGATTACATGCTATGCATCCTGCACTGATTAAGCGTTTGTGCTGAAGGACATTTTCTATGTGAGAACACACCCAAATTTCGTTCTCGATCTGCATCCAAGTATTCAGACACTGTACAATAGGAGACTAGAATTAATAAAATTTTTCCCTACATGGCATGCGAATAGTGACCAGCTATGCTTCTTCACCGTCTGATTCTGACTACGCTGCTGATCTGTTTCTCACTTCTGCAATGACACAGTGGTGTTTTTATATCAGAAGTGGTGCTAAGGTTTTAACACTCATAACACAGCAGCGTTTGCCTTGTGCACCGCCAATCACTGCGATAACATCTAATCAGCGCTGGTTCTTTGTTGGTTGGAGAAGGGGGGGGGGGGGGGGGTAACACATGGTACATGGCAACTGATGTAGTACCTGGAGAACTGCAAGGTGACCTTCGTGGTGGCTACCTGATAATGTTTTGCTGGTAAATAAATGTAGTGCTAAATATGATCATGTGGTTATTCCAGTCAATATTATATTTATTTTGATACTTAAACTTACAAATGAACTCCTTCGATGGAATATTAACCATATTCGACTTCTGAGAAAAGCCTGTGATTTTTGTCTCGGGTGAAATCCGACTGTAGTATTTCGGATTATAAACAAACACTGGGAATGGCAATCTGGCTATCTGGTTGCTGGTGTACTATTTTATCTGCGTAGTGTAATTAGTCAGAATAAGTCTGCACGCCATGGGCTCCAGCACGGAGTTGGCTCTTACATAATCAGTAATCTGCTCCATCACTTTAATAGCTTTACCACTGTTCTCCATCTGTTTATTGGTAAGGGTTTATCACTGCTGATGAAGGGTGATGCTCTGTTTTTTAGTTACATTTTATTCCCCTGTCAAGTGGAAAAGACTGAAATGACACAGTTGGCGTTTTATTGTTACGTGGCTTAGTTTGCACTTCTGTGTTTTTAGTTTTGATGATTAGATGTTTTTTCTGGATAATGCGCATTACTTTTCTTTAAATAAATGTCATACCAAAAAGCAAGCAATGCTGTGCTTATGCTGAAATGTCTTGTTGCCCATGTGAGCCTAGCCAGGCATATTTGTAGAGTTAAAAGAAAAATCTACATTTTACATTTGTTTTCATGTCTCAAAGATGTTCTTTTATGAGATGTGAATTTGTTGTTTGTTTCAATATCTGACCGCCATGTTGTATGTGCAGGTGACCTCAAAGGGAGCGGGTCTGAACCCTAATGCCAAAGTGTGGCAAGAGATGCCTGCTGTACCCAGTGAGGCCCCTGTGGATGGCAACGAGGCTTCCCCTTGGCCTCAGTCAGACATAACTGAAGGTGACTGCAATAATTTATCATTTACCAGAATAACATTTTTGATAAACACTATATTGGCTGACGGTGTTGGTCTTTTGTCCCTTTTTAGAGTCTACTGGGTGTAAAGCATACACACCTGGCTTCCCAGCTCTTATGGACGACAGCACTACGGCTGCAGCAGATGGTATGGTCAATGGCATGGACCCCTCTGACCCAAACCCTGGGTGTAATGGTCAGTAAAAACTGATTCAGTTAAACTTGAAATTAGTTTAAAATGCAGTTAAACTAAAGCTCAGTGTCGGGTAATGGATGTGATATCTGTCATTGGTTTATAGTAGCCGAACTCAGCTCGGTCTGCATGCTTTCTTTGTACAGAATCCAAACTATCTGAAGATCAGCCCTTGTCTGCAGAAAGCTTGCGTGAGTCTCTGAAAAAAGAGCTGGAATTCTGCTTCAGCAGGTAAGAAGACAGCTTTTAAAGACTTTGCAGTCGGTGTAGTGTAGGGGAGGGTTGTGCACATTTTTCACCTTTCCCCCCTCCCACTGTTTCCAACAGGGAAAACTTATCGAAGGATCTTTACCTGATTTCTCAAATGGACAGCGACCAGTTTGTGCCAATATGGACTATTGCCAGCATGGAAGGAATCAAGGTCCTTACTACTGATATGGAATTGATCCTGGATGTATTGAGATGTAAGTGTCTTCACTGCCTTTCCCACACATTAATTCTCTATATAGGTGATTGTACATAAAACATGACTGCTCTGACAAAATAGCGTTTGTTTTGTGCATTAAAATCATGCAATCTCTATACATTTCAAGCATTTTCATTTCCATAATGCAGAGAGGCTTGGCAAAAATTTCAACTTCACTGGGGCGTATGCACGCTCCTTGCCTGCTGCTTTCATTGAAGCCAGTTAAAGTTAAATAATTTGCATCCCTGCTTCGTTTAGTCCATTTAATGACACACGGCGCACTGTGTATGTGTGTAAAAATGCACTTGCCGGTGTTTCAGATGTGTGTGTGTGTGGGGGGGGGGGGGGGGGTTGGAGGACTAATCAATGACTGTGTGGTGTGGTGCAACCCAACCCTAAAATTGATTCATTTGGCAAGACACCCCTTTTAGAATTTAACAGTACTGTAATATAAAAGGTGCCAATTTGAATTCCTGGTTGCGCATCTCACTCATTTGCCCGTCTTCTCTCTGCTCAGCATCTCCTATGGTTCAAGTGGATGAAAAAGGCGAGAAAGTGAGGCCAAATCACAAACGCTGCATCATCATCCTGAGAGAGGTTCCAGAAACAACCCCTGTGGAGGTAAGTGTTGTGGAAGTGTGGGAACGATGTCAGCATTAAGCTTAATTTATACCTAACTCCTGATTTGGATCGTCTTATTAGGAAGTGAAGGCCTTGTTCAAGAATGATAACTGTCCGAAGGTCATTAGCGTGGAGTTTGCACACAACAATAACTGGTACATTACATTCCAATCAGATACGGATGCTCAACAGGTGAGAGGCTTGAATTAACACACTGGGCTCACAAATGTAACTGGTTTTCATTTTCATTGCAATTTATGAATCACTTCTGGATTTTTCAGGCGTATAAATACTTAAGGGAAGAAGTCAAAACATTTCAGGGAAAACCCATTATGGTGAGATGACTGGATAGTCATTATTTAGTATTTCTAAAGATAATCTAAATGCATAATAAATTGGTTCTCTTTTACTCATTGTTCTTTTGTTCTCAGGCCAGAATAAAGGCCATCAATACCTTCTTTGCAAAGAATGGCTACCGCAGCCTGGACTGCAGTGTCTATCAGCAGCAGTCTCACACACAGTCCCAATACAGCTCACCTCTCTTCATGCAGCCTATATACAACCCACAGCAACAATATCTCTATGGCATTGTCCCTCCCACCTGGACTCCCTCTCCAACTCCCTACTTTGAGACTCCTCTGGTGAGGCCTGCTGCCTTTTAATTATCAGCCGATTTAAATATTTGACCCAAGTTCCTTTAGAACCTTCGGACATTGTGAAAGTTATGTTGACTGACAGGTTTTCTGTTCATCACAGGCACCTTTTCCTAACAGCGGGTTTGTCAACGGATTTGGCACAGCGGCACACTACAAAACTGGTTCAAACTCTCTCAACATCGGACGCCCTTTCAACAGAAGCCGGTTGGTCATTTTGTTCTTTAATCCTGATGCCGAAGATCAATCATTAATTTATTTTTGATTTATTATAATAGAAAGCTTAAATATATATATATAATATATAACAGAAGAGGTGGACAAATTTTATTTATTTACTTTGATTGAAACAAATACCCATCAGCAAGTTATAGCAACAGTATGCTGGCCAGGTTTGTGTTTTAGTTGCCTGGGAGCCTAACAAAAATGGTAGCTCACATTACATAACATATGGCAATAGCTAGTTTAAGTACATTAGTACAGCCTAAGGAAACTTGAGTCGGGGATGGGATGAGTGTGGAGCCGTAATCCATTGTCGTTTTTTTTTATTATTTCGCACGCTGTATATGCCATCTTTGAATCAAAATGAATTAAATCAGATATATATATATATATATATATATATATATATATATATATATATATATATATATATATATATATTATAATTTTTTTTTTTTCTCATGTTACAAATACTAATGTATAAACCTGCCAGACATCTTTATTTTCTCCTAAATTTATTTTTGTGAGGTGATTTCATATAGTGAGCATTAGGGTGTATGACTGACACGAATCAGTTGTTTGGGTGGGGTTAATTTATTTTTGTTCAAATACACTGTTGGTGTTGCCTTCTTTACCTTGGCTTTCTTATTGTCCCCACAGTGTCCCACTCTATTCAAGAAAGAATGTAATAAATACCTTCAGGTACAGCTGTTAAAGCTTGTAATAATATTTTGTCTAATCATCACTCCATCCTTGTCATGTCTCAGAAATAACTCGATCATCCAATGAGTCTCTAGCAGAAATCTCACCTTGTTAAAACAAATCCTGTTAATAAATCTCACCTTTCTCAATGATCTAAAGTGATATTACTTTATCTGTGAGATATGGTTTGGTGGTGATTCCAGCGGATCATCACACCAACCCTGATTTTAGTATCGTTTGACTCGATTGGCAATCATCTTTTGGGTATTGAGAACTTTCTGGAAAGTCCAAACCTTTTTCCTGAATTTAATGTTAGAACTAATCTTTGCTTTTTGTCGGTGTCTTTACTCTGCTTTTAAGAGCAATTGGAGCTCTCTATGAACCACGCTAACGGAGCGTTCTGGTTTGAAGTATCTTCCTGGCCAGTGTTTTAACATTTGACTTAAACAGCATTAAATATCAGTCCCGGTGCAGGTAAAAGCATCAACTGAATCCGGACTGTATTTTTTGAGCACATGAATTTTACCCTCTGTGAGAAGTCGGTTATTCCACTGCCAGGGAATAGCTTAGTGACTAGATGCCATTCCATACTTGCTTGCAAACATTGTGTAGTTAGTGCATGTGACCTCAGTTCATTGTCCCCTGTCCAAATCTACTTATTGAATAGCACAAGACTCTGGTGTATCTCATGCAAAAATGTGTTTAAGCAGGAACCACCTGAAACCCCAGATGAGGATGAATGACGGGCTGACTTCCACTGTCCCCCCTGTTCCTGTGGTGGATGGGCTGCGTAGTCCACAGCCTCCTGCCAACAGTAGCTCAGTTTTGGCCACCTCTGAACTGAGCTCCTCTTTCCCACACCTGACCACCTCGACCGAGCCAAATGATGACGGCACTGTGGCTGGACGGGGACGGTACGATTCTCGGTCATGTTAATTAGTGCCACGTCAAGTCAGGAGCTTGGTCACAGTAATTCTGGCACCAAGGAAAAAATACAGAAGTAATTACTGCTATTATTGTGATGGGATCTAAGAGATATAGGAATCTGTTTAAGAATGTCTGTGCTTTGAGTCTGTAAAATCTCATACTCATATTAAACAAAACATGGAGTGAGATTAGTGGATTTTAGGTAAGTTTTATAATTGACTGAATATAACAAAGTAGTCAATAACATTGACACATCTGTTTGCAGGAGGAACACGTACAGAGCAACTCGGAGGAGGAGAGAAGACGAACGAACCACAGTAACGCGCATATTCCTTATCTCACTTTTCAGGTTTTTTTTTTTTTTTTTTTTTCCTCCGACGCCATGTTTGTTTACTCCCCCTGTGTGCCATCATCTTGCAGAGGCCAGTTCCGCTGAATGAAGTTAAGGTTTCACCGCCTAAATTTGACCTGGCTCCTTCCAATTTCCCGCCACTTCCCGGCTGTTCAGGCAGCCCACAGGGAGAATCTGTGCTAGAGAACCGCATGTCTGACGTGGTACGGGGTCTCAACAGAGATAAGGTGAGTTTACACTTGACTTGATTACGTGAATCTGCAACCAGGACTGGTCTTTGTGCTTGTTCTGGAGGAGCTAGCTTTGCTTTAAATGAACGAGTTAATTTGTAATTTTTACAAAAGGGGACACATTAAGGGTCAACTTGTGTAGCGTAGTGTCCTAATGTCTGTGGTGTTTAGTTTTGATGTTGAGCCAGTGGCACCACGAATGGCAGTTTAATACAGTAATGAGTACACAATAACGAGTGTAATAATAGAACAAAACCAAAACCGTACAATCTTGCGTGTGTAGAATTAATTGCACAATAGTTCACAATTCTGTGTCCTGTTTTCCATGAAAAGCTTTTAAATTTTAATTTAATTTATTGTGGCCATTTATTTTCTAGCAGTCAGACTCCAATAAAGAATCCACTGTGACTGCTGCTGCTCCGGCCTCTGAGGAAACAGTCCCCAGACCTGCACTGACTGCAAGCAAACCCACAGCTCACGCTACAGATCCTGCTAGCTACAGGTATGGCTTTAAGAGGCCTAAAAGTATAATTGTGTTTATTTTGGGTCTATATAAAGTGTAAACCACGTATATGTATGCAATATATATATCAGGTGACTCCATTTTATTTGTGTGCTTTTTAGTGCTAGCACAAGCGCAACCCCTCAGGAGAAGAAACTGGATAAAGTTGAGCCCTTGGTCCATAAAGAGATGCCTGTGAGCCCAAGCACCACCTCAGCCATTACTCCGACTCCGACTCAGCCTGCTTCTGTCAACCCTGCCACCCCACAGGCCAACTTGAGCCACCCCTGCCCCGCCCCATTGGTAAACACATTCACCGTTTTATATATCTTGAGTATAATACTGTGCCATTCAGGCTCTCTATATCTATATAATGCCGTTTTTGCTTCAAAATAAACCCTGGTCTTTAATCTCAGGAACCTCGGAAACTGAGCTATGCTGAGGTTTGCCAGCGCCCACCCAAAGATCTTCCTCCTCCTCCTCCACCACCCCCTTTGGTCAGTCCCACTCCCGCCGCCACACAGCCTCTGAGAGAGCTGCGTGTAAATAAGGTGGACGAGCAGTCGAGTAGCAGCGATCGGCCCGAGCGGCCACAGGAGCGTGGTGGGGACTGTAAGAGCAGAGAGGGCCGGCCAGCTCGTGAGTCGCAGGGCTTCTACCGCAGCAACGGCCCCCCCAGAGCCAGCACGGGGGGCTTCAAACTCCGTGAGCAACAGAGGCGTCCTCAGTTCACTCGTCGTACTTCACCCCAAGGAGCCTCCAGACACACTGGCAAAGAGCAGAACATCCCCCCTATATCGCCAAAGTAAAGACTTGACTAAATCCTTACAAATGTATGAATAATATATATATATATATATATATATATATATATATATATATATATATATATATATATATATATATATATATACACACATACATATATAAAAAAAAAAAATAAAAAAAAAATAAAAATATATATATATATATATATATATAAAGAGATGAAATATAAAAAGTTTAAAAATCTAAAATAAAAGCCACCTCTTTTGCCTGGAGCACATCCACAGGAAAAAGTGACAATGCACAGACGGAGACGTCCTGGCGAACCGGCATCAAAAAAAAATAAATTTGATAGCTAGTTATAAGCTTGTTGAAGGAAGTCATCACATAGGAAAAAGTGCGCTTCTAAACAATGACAATGCCCCTTCAGAATGTAATTTATTTTTATTATTTTTTTGCCTTTTCCCCCACTTCCTTGATAAGGGCGTTTTTACCCAGTATGCGGTGGGACTGATGGCATTGTAACAGCAGTGCTCAGTGCTGTTGAGCTGAAACATTAACGTCTGCAAAGAACTTATGCACTAAGAAGAAAAGGAACATGCACGCTGTCATGTACCTATACAAAGATATCACTTTGACATGCAAGGATTCAACTATTTTATTTTAGGGTTTTTTTTGTTCGTTTTTTATTTCTTCCCCTCATTCGCATTGGCAGGTCATTGAGAATGCGATGTTATGGAGTGAGTGAAACTTTGCTCTTTGAGTAGAAGGATGTATTTTGCAGTAGTGTTGAATCAGTTTTGGGATTTAGATCCCATTTTAGAAGATGTAATGCTTGAGTGGATTGGCAGATAGCAAGGAACCACAGTAAGGATTCCTCTTGGTCTGGAATTTTGCATAATTTTTGCTTGACTTACCTGATCCAAGAAGAGCTGCTGAGAAATGTCTGAAAGATGGGTTTGGCTTGTGGAGCTTTAGATAATTATTCATATACTTTGCTTCATGAGGTTTGAGCCTGCCAATTATAATGCTGGATCACCAGTTTGGGGTTTTTTTTTCCCTCCTTCTAATTCCTCTTCTTTTTTTTCTTTTTTTTTTATTATTTAGTTAGATTGTGTAACCAAGAGCCTGTGAATGATCACATCAGTCAGGTACATAGACACTCAAGTATTTTGTCATCTCAGTTGTTTAATTCTTTTCTTTTTTTTTGTGTGAGCGCATTATTTTTCCCAAAATGGCTTTTGAGCGAGCTCATTTTTTTTCTGATAATCAGTCAGGCGCTTGACTGTGTTTACAAGATTGTCTGCTTGGCCTCAGAGGCAGAGATGAAGCTGCTCTTGTTTGCATTTTGGGCAACACACTATTCTTAATATCAGGACCTTCACTATAATGATTAGTAGCTATTGTGCTTAGATGTGTGTTAGTGATTTAGGTCAGAAAAACCCAAGGCCTGTTTTAATTACTAGTGATATCACTATGCTGTATTGTTTCAGCTGTACAGAAAAGATTTCACTTAAGTTTTCAACCGGTTGAAATTGTGGTACATTCTAAAATGGCAAATGGTCTGGTTTGTAACTTCTAACCTTTCAGATACAGTGCAAAGCACAAGAAATGCAGGATAAAATTCAGAAGATTTTTTTTTTTTTGCACTTCCAGCATACACTTGTGATTGTCCACAGATCCTGATTCATCAGCAGATTCGACTACAATTGTTTTTAAATGGGTTTGGCTTTATGGGCAGTATAGATATCATATTTCTTTCTCCCCTCCTGGTAAATGAGTGACATTTAGTGCAGGCCATTGAAATGTTAATGAATGAATAATGGAAGTCATTTTCCTCATATAATTGTATGTTTATGCTTTTTGGTTTCTCTTGCATTTTTTTTTTTTATTATATTATTGAGTTTTGTTGGTTGGACCCTGTTGCATATTGCTAGCCATTGGACATTTGATCAACAAAACCTTTAAGAAATCTCTGTACATGCTTTGTGTCCTCCTTGATTATCTCACAAATGAAAGACTCTTGAAGTTAAGATGACTTGTATCTGAGACTTTCACAAAAAAAAAAAATATATAAACCACGAAACGTGCTCAGATCGTTTGCTTGTGTCATCTGTAACAAAACGCACGAGCTGCTTTTGCTTGTACGAGCGACCGCTCATGGACGTTTGTTGAATGTGCTTTTCAAAGCAGCAACTCTGCCACAACCAGAAAGCAAAAGGAGGGGGAACGTTGATGTGAACTGGTGCTGTTCATTTAAAATTGTAATCGGAGGAAGATACAGTATTGCTGTTCATTGTAAGGTTTTTTTTTTTCTTTTTTTTTCTTTCTTTTAATTGAGTTTTTTATTTATTTTAATCTCAAGGCCCATCCCTCCTTCCTTACCTTCCCAAGTCTATGTAGGCCATGTTCCTGACTTGTGTTCAAAAATGACATTGGGAGAGAATCACAGATTTAACATTTGTATATTTTTGAGATTTCAGCAAAAAAAAAAATACTTGACGCATTTTACTAGAGGCTTAGTAATGCAGTAAAATAAATCACTGGGGCTTTTTTTTTTTTTTTTTTTTTTTTCCTTTTTTTTTTTTTTTTTTAAATCTTGTTTTCTTTAATGAATTTGAGCAGCTAGTGGTTTAGTGTAATGGAACAAAATGCACTAACTTGTTAAAAAAAAATCTTACTGTTAATGTAATGTGAAATCATTAGAAGCATAAGATAATGACATTGATGTTGAGCGGCTTGCAGAAATCTACAAAATTAGCATTCACCTTAATGTTTGGGTTTTCACTGTTAATTGGTTTTAGGGCTGCTGTGGTAAAGGGAAGACTTAATATAACAATGGATTGCAAGTTTTGGAGACAGTACATTCTGGCTGTCTGCATAAAATGTCATAAAAAAATAAATTATTTTGTTTTGGCCTTGGAGTTCACGTTTTCTTGCTACGTGTCCTTTCTTTTCATTGACTGCATATTTTAAAATGTATTGTATATTATACTGCTTCATGTACATGCACACATCCCATGTAAAGCAGCTACATGCCATGAGAGGCCTATGTGGAATCCGCAACTTGGTATGTAGAGAACGTCAGACAGCATTTGGAAAAGTATTTATAGAGGTGCTGGTGGGTATTTTCAAACAAACTGGTACACTCATTTTTTTTTTTTTTTTTTTTTTAAACTAAAATATAATTATTTAATGCAAAACCATGTTTTTGGTTTGTTGAATGGTTCTTTATATAAATCGCATTGCAAGTATGTGCTTTCTACTTGCACTTGATTTAATCACCTTTTCTATGGAAAATTTGTTTCCCCTTTTTTGTGTTTTGTTTGCGCATGTACACTATGTATAAAACATTTCAAGCATTAAACACTAATCAATCTAAATATTATGATTTAACATTAATACAATTAAATTATTCTAAACTCCTTGTTCAACCTTCATTTAGTATTTTTGTGCACATAAACATTTCTTGTTGCTTTGATCCAATTGCAAATGTTTAGTACATTCAATTTAATCGATTGTGTACAATTGTCTGCTGTTTCTTACATTGTCAGTTGTCATGTTGATCACCAATATATTATAAAGGTTTCACCTAAATGGTCTCAACCCCTTAAACTTTTGAGTATCAGTTCATTGCATAAGTCATTGAAGGCAAAATGCTTAAACCAGTTGTCCTCATCTGTCAAGTTTACATTTCTATAAAACTTTGGTAAATGTTTCTTGAATTGTGCAGATGAATCTTGAATGTCACTAATGAAGGTGAGTTAACAGCATCACATCAACCGATGTTCAACTAGTTCTCTAAAACAGGTCAAAAGTGAATCTTGTGAACCTTCAATTGACAACAGCTCAAAACACAAATACAATTTTTGAAATTGGATAAACAACCAGGAAACGAAGGAACACTAGTACAGTACAGTCAAAGTGTGAATCCTGTCTGGTCTCTTGCAATCAAATACATTTGTGCTCTTGTTATTCATAAATGCCGTACAGAAGAAATTCAACTTTGTGCATTTAAACCATAGTTTATATCAAGAAATACTAAAACTGCAGTGTCATACTGACAACATGACTAACCATCATGATGATCTGGGGGGAGTTTACAAAGGTTCTTTTCATTCTGATGGGAATGAGATGTTCATTGACGCAAATACTTATTTTTGAGAGATGAACTAAGGATTTCAAGAAATGTACAGGCTTTTGCAAGAAATCCAGTATGTTGCAATGTTTGTACACATTGTTTTGAGAAATGCACTTACTGGTTTGCAAATATTAATGCAAACCATGCAACCGTGCATGTGTTCATTAAAAAAAGTGTTTTTAATACACACTATATGGACAAAAGTTTGTGGACACCTGCCCCTAAGACTGGTGCATTTCCAACATCCTGTTCCACATGTAGTCCTCATTTGCTGTCAGAATAACCTCCAATCTTCTGGGAAGATGTTCCACTAGACTTTGTAGCATGCTTATGGAGATTTGTGGAGATTATTTTAGCTACAATGGTGATAGTAAAGTCAGATCCTGATGTAGGTGAGGTGAGGAGGCCTGGGGTGCAGTCAGTGTTCCAATTCATCCCAAAAGTCAGAGCTTTATAGCAGGACCCTGAAGATCTTCCACGCCAAACCATGTATATTACATCTTTATAGATCTCGCTTTGTGCACAGGATCATTGGGAGTCTCCTAGTTCGAAGGAGAGAGAGACTAAGAGAGAGAGAGACGAGAGAGACAGAGAGAGAGAGACAGAGAGAGAGAGACTGCCTTTCATCTCTGTGTTTGTGTTCATGACGGAAGGCTGCTGCTTCGAACTGATAAACCTGTCAAACTCGAAGGTATCGTTCCTCACTGTTGGGTTTGTTTTGTTTAATTATCATGTTCCTTCCTGGACAAATATACATTAAATACATTTATTTCTGAATTTAATGCTATTATATATTTGTGCAATGCTCTATATTCGGAAGAACAACTTGTTCAGATCAGTACTGTTGACAGGCTAACACCTGCTACAGACCTGTAACGGAAAACAGCTTTAATTACCATATACAAGAGTGTTTATAAGAATATTCACCTTGATTGTTTCTTATCAAAAGCTTGACCGACAAATCAAATTGTCAAAAATGCAAAAAATAAAAATAAAAGTTAAAAGCTGTTTCCAGGCATTAGCCGGTTAGCGACGGGAAGCTAGCTAGCAAAACAAACCTAGCTAAAAATATTCAAGCAGCTGATTTAGTGTTCATCTGTCGTGACATTCAAGTCAGTTCTCACTAAAGCTTAACACTGACTTATTAACACATTTTGTGATCGGTGAAAATATGAAAGTTGATATCAAAACCCATAAACAGGTCTCTATTCAGCTGACTAGCCGTCATGTAGCGTAGCTGCTGTTTTTATATTTAAACTAATGCCTATGGAGGGTAATAAAGCGTTCCTGTGAGGTTTATATTCTGCGTGTGAGGGGAAAATACGTGTACACAAGACATTGCTTTTGCTAACAGTGTAATAAAGTGAGTGCTAATCCTCCTGACTGAGGCGTTTTAGCTGTAACGCAACACACGAAAGCGAGTCCTTCAGTGTTTCAGGGGAAAGTATCTAGTTCCTCCATAAGGTGGTTAGGAGACGCCAAATAACGTCATGGGCGGTCTTATTTGCATATTTCTAAAATAGTAGCGATGATTTGCATTCCAGCTGTTGTTTTCTTCCTTGTTTGTGTGAAGAAAGAAAGAAGCCTAATGATATGAGAAACCTGCGTCTATGATACAACTCCACTTGAGCACAGAGGGTTAGGGGCCTTGCTCAAGGGCCCAGAAATGGCATCTTTGTGATACTGGAGCTTTGTAGTGTGTGTGTGTGTGTGTGTGTGTGTGTGTGTGTGTGTGTGTGTGTGTGTGTGTATGTATGTATGTATATATATATATATATGTATATATATATATATATATATATATATATATATATATATATATATACATATATATATATATATATATATATATATATATATATATATATATATATATATATGTATGTATGTATATAAAATTACATGTAATTGTCAAATTGCGTATCCATAGCAATTTTTATGCAAAAACAAATTATTTAAACAAGTATTTTTTACAAATGAAACAGCTCATAATTATTCATTTACTTATAATTCACACATATGAACACATTCACATTACATCTACATGGGAGTTGAAAGGAGGACACCACCACAATGCATTTTAGATCATATTTATATTTAAAGGTATTAGTCACATCTGTAGACTCTCTTTTTTCTTGCCCCAATGTTCTTGCACCTCGGTGGGTGGGGGATCTCTGCACTATAGGCTCGTTTTATGAATCTTTACATCGAAAGCTTGACAATTTCACTGATTGTTTTTTTCCTTTGTGATTTACAGCTGGAAATATCATCAGTCTTCCTTTTTATTATTTTGTAGAAAATGAATTAAAATATGACCATCGATAATTCAGCTGTTCGATGATATAAAGCCGCCGTCACAAGTAAACTCTCAGCAGGCAATTTATTTTCCTGATGCCTGCTGTTAAAATGGGGGGCAATGAAATAGGACATCTTTGACAATGTAGATAATTCAACTAGGGTTGCAAAGTTCCAGGAATTTTCAAGACTGGAATCTTTCCATGGGAATTAACGGGAAAATATGGGAATTAATGGCAATAAACTAGGAATTTACAAAATTGCCGGTTAGCCAATAACAGGTAATTTAAATGTAGTTTAAAAAAAATACCTTGCAGGAAAATCTTGGTTAAAACAACCAGATTAAATGCAATTATAATATTAATATAATATTAATATATAATAATAATATAGTCAAAAAATGTCCATCTTGGTAAGTGTTCACATAAATGACACAAATATTGCATACTTTTATGCTTCCTTGTGTTGTAAATTTGTATTAGTTTGCATGCATGTCAGCTTATGACCAAACAAAATGTTTATATTAATGTTTGTATATGATACAGTTTATTTAAATCAAATTTTCTGTTCCTTTATGAGCCTGGCTGCGACGACTTATATTTTCTTCTTCTAGCTAATATTTTTTGAAGAAAACTTCGTCGCACTGCGCTTGAGTTTCTGCTGTCCATCGTTCGCGTGCGTTGAATGGGAGTCAATGAAATTATACGTGTAGTGCAAACGTGCAAACACAAAAAGATATATTTTATTTGTTTGTTTTGGTCATTTGATGTCATGTCTTTGTTTTTCAGCTTGTTAAAGACAAGTGGCGTCACCCGGCCCGGGTGCAATGTCCTTTCGCTCCACATGAGCTCGACTATGTGGTACATCATGCAGAGTATTCAGAGTAAATATTCCCTTTCGGAAAGGCTTATCCGAACAATCGCAGCCATTCGCTCATTCCCACACGATAATGTGGAGGACCTTATACGCAAGGTAACGTTTCTGAAGCTGAACTATTTCTCCACTTGGTATATATTCGGAGTATTCTCATAACTTGTCGTCGCAGGGAGCCGATGTGAACAGGATGCACGGCACTCTGAAGCCCCTGCACTGCGCCTGCATGGTGGCTGATGTGGACTGTGTGGAGCTGTTGCTGGAGAAAGGTGCAGAGGTATGACAACCAGTGATATAAAACAGTAATACCGGAGAAATGATGTGCCGGTCTTTTCCCAAAATACTCCTAAAGGAAGCGCAACATATTTCACCTGTTACACCGTGTGTAACATGTCTTTCGTTAAAGCCTGTGTAAAGTTCATTCGTTTCAGTGTAGACAGGTGTGGCTTATTTATGTAAAAAATAAAAATATTTGTAAAATTCAGGCTTATATATGGGTGCGGCTTATAGTCCGGAAATTACGGTATTCATCCGCCACACCTTAAAGGCAGGTCCGTGAAAAAATTGTCTGACATTAACCCGGTTCGTGGCGCAGAAAAGGTTGGGGACCACTGATATAAAAGACTCAATTTTTAGGTACAGGTTCATCTCAGTGTTGCCGATACTCTGTTGTGTTTTCTTTTACGGAAAAATTTGTTTGGTTTTGCCAGGTTGTTTTTGTTGCTCTTGTTATGCAAATTCTTTTTAAACATATTTGCATATGTCCAAATGTACCAGACAGTGGTCTGTGACAGACGCCAGAATATCAGTTTTGCGCATCTCAGTTTGCATTGTTTGTGGAGGGCTGTCTAGTCTCTTGTGCTGTATCCTACGTGCAGGTAAACTCTTTGGACGGCTACAATCGCACGGCGCTGCATTACGCCGCAGAGAAGGACGAGGGTTGTGTGGAGTTACTGCTGGAATACGGAGCTCAGCCTAACGCTCTGGATGGCAACAAGGACACGCCACTACACTGGGCTGCTTTCAAAGACAACCCCGAGTGCGTGCGTGCGCTGCTGGAGAGCGCCGCTCACCCTAACGCACGCGACTACAACAACGACACGCCGCTCAGCTGGGCCGCCATGAAGGGAAACCTGGAGAGTGTGCGTGTCCTGCTGGACTACGGCGCCCAAGTTCACGTGACCAACCTGAAGGGCCAGACTCCCATTTCACGACTGGTCGCGCTGTTGGCACGTGGCCTGGGCTCTGAGCAAGAGGAAAAGTGTCTGGAGCTGCTCTGCAGCGCTGCAGGGAGGCTAGAGATGCGCCGTGCCGATGGCTCTATGCCTCACGAGCTTAGTAAACATCCAGAGCTTCTGGCGCGCCTCACTGGCATGATGGCCCATCCGGCGTTGCTGAGAGATCTGGCCCGCTGCGCTGTGCGCAACAGCCTCGGGTTTCAGTACCTCCCTACAGCCGTGAACCAGCTTCCTCTGCCAGAGTCTGTTAAACAATACGTTCTCCTCAGAGACACTGGGGATATACAAGGGAAAGAAAAGGAGAGGGATGAAGAACAGACTGTCTGTAATGCACTGCAAAGCAATCAGGAGTGATATAGATAACCAATAAATCACAATAAAACACAACAGTCGATCTGTGTTAATCCAGGCTGTTATCAAATCAGGCAATCATGTGGCAGCAGTACATTGCATAAAACCTCCATATACAGGTCAAGAGCTGTATTTAACACCACATTAGAGAGGGAAAAAGTGTGTGTTCTTGGTCACTTTGACCATGGCTGTTCCATCCAGACAAACTGGTTTTGAACGTTCTAGAAACTGCTAATATCCTGGAAATTTTCACGCACAGCTGGTGCTTAAACAAAAAAACAACCAGTAAACAGAGCAAGTTTTTGGTGGAAACACCTTGAGATCAGAGAACAGCCAGGTAGGTTTGAGTTGACAGGTCTGAATACTCAAATAACCACTCTTTTTAAATACGGTGAGCAGAAAAACTTCTCAGAATACACAACTCGAGACATTTGGGCTCCAACAGCAGAAGACCACGTCCAGGTCCTCTCCTGTCACATAATGAACAAGAGTCTGAGCCTATAGTGGGCACAAGCTTATTATTTATTTATTTTATTTTTTTTTTTGCATTGTCCTGCTGTCACATGATTACTTGACAGGATAAATGCATGAATGAGCAATTGATAAATACATGGATTCCTGTTCAAGTTGCTGATTGAATGTTACCTGTATTTTTAAATATAAAAAAAACGACGCTTTGTTAATTTATTTTGCCCTATAATTAGGTATCTTGTGCAAAAATTAACCGCATGGTTCGAACCTAAAAATACTAACCTCTAAATCTTATCAATGCAAATAGAAGTTCAAAACCACCGTTTTCTGCCATGACTCTTGCTTTGCCCATTGAATGTATACTTTTAATTTAAAATGAATATATTTTTTGTGTGTGTACGTTTGACCCTTTTGTGCAACTACATTTGTAATTTGGGATCTGTAACAAAACAAATTACACCACAGTATAACAACAATAAAGATGTTCAGGCAGGTGCCTCAATGTTGATTTTTGAGAAAACTTTGAGCATGCAGTGTACTTTTACACTTCATTTAATAGGACCACTGTTATACCTTTTGTGTGTACAATATGCATTCTTTGTCCCCCTGAAAGATTGTGTACTGTGTGATAAGAGGTTGTGAAGGCAGCATAATGAGATGTGTAACGAATCATCAGAACACTTGCACGCTCCATCCGGATATCTTTCATTTCTGAATTTAAAAGGTTGTTTCAGTTGCTGAACTTTCCTGGGGGACTTTTCCTCATGTTTCTGCTGAATTTTGTTTATTAAGAAATACCCTTTCCCGGTCATAAATACAAGCAAAATCCACCCTGCAGCATCACATAATGTAGTGATTGTTTATTCCAGAGGGGGTAAGGTGAGATGTAATGGTGTTTCAGCTGTTGACCAGAAGGGGGCGATATATGATGAAAAATAATGTATCTGTTGTGTAGTAGTACTTCATATTTTTTAACAAATTTGTAACCTTAATGTATTAGATATGTAATACATTTGATAAAATATAATGTATTATAATTTATTACACATACCAACAGGGTGTAAATGGAAAGATTATGATATGTTCTGCAGAGTAATAGCACAGATGTTTTATTATTATTATTATTATTATTATTATTATTATTATTATTATTTATTTTATTTTTTTACCATATAGATTTTAACTGGACCTTGCTTAAACAATAGGCTCTGTTTCTATACATTTTTCCCCATTACAATAAAAAAGGGCTTTTCTCTTTTAACACCTGCTTCCACATCCGTACACAAAGTACAACCTGACTTACACAAGACCTTTTGTTTAATAAAAAAAAGGTCTCTCTTTATTCCTCGTCATTTGTATTGTGTTAGCGCTGATTTATTTTTCACAAAAAAGTACAGGACGTCCCTTTTAAAGTGAATGCAAAAAAAATTGCTCAGGAAGGAAACCGCGCTACGGTTAAATAAAGACCTTTTCTCTTCATTAACTTCCTCAGTTCTTCGTACCTTGATTTTTTTTTTTCTGTGAGAACAAATCTTCAAGCTTGGGAATAAATAGAAGCTTCCATGGACGCTTTAGTGTTAGGAAAAGATAACCAAAAAAAAAAGCTGATTCAGCAGTGTTCAGCAGACTGAAAGCTTCACTGTGTAACAATATTGTATTGAAGTCAGTTTTCTTATTTCCCTAACCAAGCTATGCAGCACAACTGCCACAACCTCAAAACTATAACCCACTGAGTTCTGTAGCACTTTCTCCTATTTCACTTTTCAGTTCGTACTTCTGATGAGTTTTACATCCTGAAGTGTTTTTCATTCCTCTCGTATTCCACAGCAATTTGTTACATATTTCTTGCTTTTATTTATTTTTTTAAGTGACCAATCTTTTTAAAAAAAATTTTTTATACAAAATTCATTAACAAGTGTGGTCACGTTATTAGTAATAAAGTCAGGTACTGATGTAGGTGAGGTGAGGAACCCTGGGGGTGCAGACAGAATGTGTTCAGTAGGGTTGAGGTCAGAGCTCTTTAGAATGCCACTCATGATCTTCTCCAACCCACAGAAACCATATCTTCATAAAGCTGGATTTGTGCACAGGGGCATTCTCATGTTGGAACAGGTCTGATTCTCCTAGTCCAAGTGAAGGGAAAATTTATTCGAAGATATTTTATACCATCATGTTCCTCTCTTAGTGTATGAACGTTTTAAGTTCACATTCCATTTTTAGGGAGGTGGAAGCTCAGTAATTGGGCCCTTGAGCAAGGCGCTGAACCTTCTCTGCTCTCTGACCTCTCTTATCATTATAAGCTGGGGTATGTAAAGAACGTTTCATTGTGCTGTAATGTACATGTGACAAATTAAGGCTCTTACTTACTTAATAGTTGGTATACATGGCACAGATTGGCTTCCCATACTGGGGGTATTCTCACCGTGCACCCAGTCTTCTCCTGTTCCATCATGACCAGGATAATGTGGTAAAGATGATGTTGATGAAAGAAAATTTAGTCTGACATCATGAAAAAATTTCACATTTAATGCCAGCTATTTTTTGCGTTGTTGGTGTTAATTGACCCCTTCTGCAAACACACAGTATAAATTAGGGATTGTGCATTGGGATTCACAGATCTGCATTGGCCCATTGGTATAAATGTTAACGATGTGATGCATCGATTTTAAAAAGTGTGCACTGAAAACAAATTGCCATTTGTAACATATTTGCATCGGTAAAAAAAACCCCGATATGTTTATATATCATTATTATTAGATGCGCTATGCTTTTTATTATTTAGACAGTGATGAATCATTTGAACAATATTTTATATGTAGATTGATTTCTCCTCTCTAAACAGTTTCTCGAGCACGTTCTCTCTGCACCACTGCTGCTATGTGAATGAGGTATCACAACACTATGGAGGCCGAGGCGTGAGAGTCACATAGAATACAGATTAACATGGCAGAGGTAGAGCTGCGTCTTCCTTTAGACAGAACAGGAAAAGAATGTCTAGTTTCCTTTATTCTTTTTTCCCCCTTTTTTTGCAGTATAAATACCTGTTTGTGAAAGGGCCATATGTTAGAAGTCAGATAAGTACATTTATGATTTGCTGTCTGTCTGAACCAAAGTCATAAAAGCAAACTATCTGTAAATCACATATCGGCCTCAGTTATAGAGATTTTATATATATATATATATATATATATATATATATATATATATATATATATATATATATATATATAAGCACATACACATACACACAGTGCTGTGAAAGTGTTTGCCCCTTCCTGATTTCTTATTTATTTTTTTGCATGTTTCACACTTTATTTCAGATCATCAAACTAATGTAAATATTAGCAAAAGATAACACACGTGAACACAACATGCAGTTTTTAAATGGAGGTTTTTATTATTGAGGGAAAACTAAATTAAAAACTACATGGCCCTGTGTGAAAAAGTGTTTGCCCCCTACATAGGTGGCCCCTAATAACTGCTTGGGCCTCCCTTAGCAGAAACAACTGCAAACAAGCATTTGAGATAACTTGCAAAGAGTCTGTTACAGCGCTGTGGAGGAATTTTGGTCCACTCATCTATGCAGAATTGTTGTAATTCAGCCACATTGGAGGGTTTTCGAGCATGAACCGCCTTTTAAAGGGCATTCCACTGCATCTCAATAGGATTCAGGTCAGGACTTTGACTAGGCCACTCCAAAGTCTTCATTCAGTTTTTCTTCAGCCGTTCAGAGGTGGACTTGCTGGCGTGTTTTGGATCATTGTCCTGCTGGAGAACCCAAGTTCGCTTCACCTTGAGGTCACAAACAGATGGCCGGATCATCAAGATGTTTTCTGGCAAAACTGAGACGAGCCTTTATGTTCTTTTTGGAACTCTGCCATGCAGACCATTTTTGCCCAGTCCCTTTCTTATGGTGGAGTCATGAACACTGACCTTAAATGAGGCAACTGAGACCTGCAGTTCTTTGGATGTTGTTGTGGGGTCTTTTGTGACCTCTTGGATGAGTCTTTGCTGTGCTCTTGGGGTAATTTTGGTTGGCCAGCCACTCCTGGCTCTCACTGTTGTTCGCTGGAGTCCCAAAGGTTTAGAAATTGCTTTACAACCTTTTCCAGACTGACAGATCTCAATTACTTTCTTTCTCATTCGTTTCAGAATTTCTTTGGATCTCGTCATGATGTCTAGCCTTTAAGGATCTTTTGGTCTACTTCATTTTGTCATGCAGGTCCTATTTAAGAGATTTCTTGATTGCTGGATGTGGCTAGAGAAATTAAACTCAGGTGTGATAAACCACAGTTTTAACAGGGGGCAAACATTTTTTCACAGAGGGCCATGTAGTTTTTGTTTTCCCTCAATAATAAAAACCTTCATTTGCAAACTGCATGTTGTGTTCACTTGTGTTATTTTTTACTAATATTTAAATCATAAATATATCATGAGTATAGTCAGAAGTTCTTCCAATTCTAAGCCACATGATACACGTGATTACACATACACATGATTGCCCCCCTTTTTTACATGCACAAATGTCAGTTTTGTACAGACATTATATGTCAAAAACCATGATTTATAATATACATGCTGCCAGAATTTCATCTCCCTCTCAGATCAGGTTAATCACGCTTTGGTGATGGACATGACGCCGTGTGACGTTTGATCTCGCGATAGTTGAGGAGTGGGAGGGGCGTGTCAGATTCCAAAGGAGAAGAGAGTGGAGAGAGAGGGGCGCTGAGGTGAGTTTGTAAACATTTCTGATACCGTCACATTCAGCAATGAACCCGAAATTCCGCAACAGAAGCGCGTACCGAAGGCTCATACGCTCCTAAAACATTGACCAAGCCTTCAAAGTAACTTTGCGAGACATCTGTTGTGTTGTCAACTTGTAGCTCGTTAGCCGCGTCCGACGCCTGAGCGCAAGGCCGCCCGTATTCCGACAACCCACCGCCCTACGCGACACGATTGGCTAGTCAGGGCACTTCACGCGCTGGGCTTGCCAAGACATTGTTCAATCAGAGTGGTTGTTCTGAACAGTTGCGCCAATCCGAGCTGAGGGGGCGGGGTTTTGTCGAAAAGTGGGTAGGTTGGTGAAATACACCACAGCTAGCATGGGAGTTGAGCTAGTTAGCCAATTAAGGAGCTTTACTGACAAGCAAGGTTGGCTGGTAACAGAGGTCGTGAGAACGATTTACGGTCGTCTGGACTCCGTCTGACATGGCAAAGAACAGGGTAGGAAGAGCGGTAGCTGTGGATAAATAGTTGACACATGGTGATGAGAGACTGCAAGTTTTCTCGACTTGCTCCAAAAGCTGCTTAGTTTTACTAATATGGTTGAAAAAAAAAAGGTGAAGCTCGACAGATGTAGGATCTGATTTACTTCGGATCATTAAAGCCATAATCGCGATATGTATTTGAACGCGAGCTGTGGAGAGACGAGTCGAGTCCAACCGAGTCGATTCGAGCCGAGTCACAGCCTCGCGGGCCAAAAAGGCAAAAAGTTTCAGGGCGGGCGCGTGCGGGAAAAGGCAGCGGATTATTAGGGCTGAAATCCAAATCGCGTCTCGTGCACTACGCAAGTGCACTAGGCAGGAGTGTAAATAGTTGGTTTAAACCCTTAGTAGGGGGCACTGTGGGTCCAGTAGGGAGTGGTTTGGCATTCGTCCCAAGTGAGCGTGATGGCTAGTTGTTGGCCTTGTTAATTCGCGTAATTGGACCGGAAGCGAGTCAAATTGTCACGTGGTGCTTTTGAATTATGAAAATAATGTATAGAATAGATGTGGATAATAGTGGATAATAGATATATATTCGAAAATGCTTGCCAAGGTTTTTGATCGTGATTTACAAATTGTTTCCTACATTTATTTTCGAAAGTGAAGCTGCTTGAGAGGATGCTGTGTTGTCAAGCAACACACTTTAAAATTCACAATGCAAATGTTATGTCACGCTACTTGCAGAATCCGATATGCTCTTTTAATATACTCATATCTACTCATCGACTGATCAGTCGGTTCTCCACGTTAACGCAAGCAGTAACAGCTGCTTTTCAAAATGAACTGAGACGTGAAAGTGTTCCAAGTGTGATATTTGCTCTCTTTCACCATCCTTTCAGTCTGCATGTGAGCAAAACCAGGACACGTCGTCTTGTCAGCGGTCGAATTGCTGTCATTCCTGTGCATGTTTTTAAAACATTATTTTTCTCATTTATTTCTCCATTCTGATCAGACGGAGTTGATTCAGGAAGTAATAGATTTATGTTAATGCACTCGTTATAACAATCGTTCACGTTGATTGCACGTGCTCCTTAATTAGAGTAGCAATAAAGTAATGAGGTGTGTGTGTGTGTGTGTGTGTGTGTTATGAATGTGATAGGTGGATAAAAAGTTCAACATGATCTATAATTGATCAAAAATTATTTGGAAATAAAACCATTTAGGGTGTCAGCAACATCCCGTTGAGTATTTTTGTAAAACTGCATGACCCTGTTTATTTTTGGATTAATACATGTTCCTCTGTGTAGTTTTGCCACTCAGCAACTCGCACGTTTAACTCGGTATTAAAGGAAGGAAGTCTTTCACATATCGTAGATTGGTGGTGGACTTAATACCAGCTGTTACTGGGTATTTTTTTCCCCCTTGCACTCCGTTACTTGCGCTTGCATAATGTATGCAGTGTAGAGCTTCTCTCGACTGCCCTGGTTTATTTGTCATTGACATTTCGAACAGTACACGCTTTTAGTTATGAGTTAAAACACTGTGACAGTTTCCGTTTTAAAGATTTCATTTGTGGTTTAGTGCTGGTTTAAAGTCGTCATTCAAAAATGTACGCACACATGCAAACAAAAATGTGAACACCATGCAGTGTAATTGAGTGGGAAGTCTAGGTGTGTAGATTGGCGTCTGAGAGGCGTAACTTCAAAGGTTGCTCAGGCTAGCCAAGGCTTTTTTTTCCCCTACCTCCCTTTTAAGACGGTCGTCCATATGCTGCTTCTGATGCTCCTCTCTTACGGTGGCCCCCTGAGTGTTGCATGTTTATAAAATGACAGACACAAACCTACATTCCAGATCTACATTCTCAGATTTTTCTCTTCTACATATTAACATGCGTTTAATAAGTAACTAAAAAATTGATTTTTAAAGGGTGTGTTCTTTTTAAGGGTGTATTCCCTTTTCTCTTTTGATAGTTTATTTTATTTAACATTTTTTTTCTGAAGATCAGTGTAGCACAACATGGTGCCACCAATATTAATCCATTATATAAATAGTTACTAGATTGTTTCCGATTTCATAGCAGACCGCGACCTTGAGTCTCGCAGTGCGCAGCATTGTCTACTGCCTTGGCACAGATTTAAGGCCGGGCATGCCGGAGTTATGCAGACACGCATATAGAGTTTCGTTTGTTCCATATACCAAAGCTCGGGTTCACTGAGGTCAACTTGGTCCATATTGACCGTATGTAGAGAAGATCTCTGAGCAGCGATATGGTCAGCTCAGTCTGCTATGCGTAGTTTTTACTTGTTAGCGAATGCCCTCCATAGCTGTTCATTCCACACACACACACACACGCACACACGTGCACGCACGCGCACACACACACTTTGTGGGGTCTCCCCTACCCTCTGGCAACTCAAGCTCCAGATTCCTCATTCCTGGCTGCAGCAGGAGCTATTAATACAGTTTGTTTAGACAGTTTCCTAGCAGGAGGCATCAAACAGTACACTGATTATAGCCGGGGCCGCTCTGCTCTCCACCTGCTGAGTCGGAGAAATCCAAGTTAACGGACACATCACCGGTGTATCTCTCTCTCGCTCTCTCTTTCTATCTCTCACTTTCTCGCTCTCTCACTCCGTCTGGTCACCTAGACCGAACTCTGTGCAGCGAGGACAGGGACGATGTGAAGCCGTCCACAAAACCACGTCCTGTATCTCATCACAGCATTACTAATTCCCAGTGTCAACATGTTAACGAGACACGCAAACACAGCTGTTCAACTCACTTTGAAAGCACAGCCGAGATGGAATGTGGTATCTCTTAAGGTGCAAGTCGAATTCCTGTTTCGAAACCGATTTGCATTTCCAACCTGTTGGTATTTATAATCGAAATTTTCCTTTTTAAGACTTCATGGCTAATTATTCACGAATTTATACGGTTAGTCAAGTCAAGTCAAGTTTATTTGTATAGCGCTTTTCACAACAGACATTGTCTCAAAGCAGCTTTACAGAAAACAACAGTGAAGGTGAACGGTGTGCGTTTGTCCCTGATGAGCAAGCCGTGGCGACAGTGGCAAGGAAAAACTCCCTTAGATGATATGAGGAAGAAACCTTGAGAGGAACCAGACTCAAAGGGGAACCCATCCTCATATGGGTGACATCAAGAGTTTGGTCATAAATCTTTCAACAATACAGAACAATTTGTGATCATCATAGATCCAGCATCAGCTTCTCCATGCCAGGGCCTTTAAACACTCGGCATCTACTTCTCCATGATCATCCATAGGTCCATAATCTTCACGAGGTGGGACGTGACTGGAGCTGGCCAAACCTCAGGATGCCTCGGGATGGGGAGAGAAAGAGAAGCAGTGGAGAGGAATTAGCGTAGCTGCTGTTCATGATATTAACAGCACAAGTTGATAATGTGCATGTAATCATATATTCTGGAGCACAAGGTTGTGATGTGATGTGTGTGATGTGTGTTATGTGTAGGCTTTGCTAAAAAGATATGTTTTTAAGCTACACTTAAACTGGGAGAGTGTATCTGAACCCCGAACACTGTCAGGAAGACTATTCCAGAGTTTAGGAGCTAAATGTGAAAATGCTCTACCGCCTTTAGTGGACTTTGCTATTCTAGGAACTACTAGAAGCCCAGAGTTTTGAGATCTCAGGGAGCGTGACGGATTGTAGCGTGTTAAAAGACTGGATAGATACATGGGAGCCAAACCATTTAGTGCTTTATAAGTGAGTAGCAGTAGTTTGTAGTCTATTCGAAACTTAATAGGAAGCCAATGTAGGGACGATAAGATTGGGGTTATATGATCGTATTTTCTTGACCTAGTAAGAACTCTTGCTGCGGCAGTCTGAACTAACTGAAGCTTGTTTATTAATGATGCAGGACATCCACCTAGTAATGCATTACAGTAGTCTATTCTAGAGGTCATAAACGCATGGACGAGCTTCTCTGCATCAGATATAGATAACATATTTCTTAGCTTAGAAATATTTCTAAGGTGAAAGAAGGCTGTTTTTGTAACTTGATTGATGTGATTTTTAAAAGATAAGTTGCTGTCTAAAATAACTCCCAGGTCTTTTACCGTTGAACTAGTAGTTACAGAACAACCGTCTAAATGCAGGCTGAGATGCTGGAGCTTCTGTGTACTATTTTTTGGGCCGATGAGCAAAATCTCCGTTTTATCAGAATTTAATAGCAGAAAGTTATGGGTCATCCAATCTCTTATTTCTTCAACACACTCAGTTATGCAAGCTAATTGAGCTGTATCGCCTGGTTTGGATGAAATATATAGCTGGGTATCATCAGCATAACAATGGAAGCTAATTCCATGCCTTCTAATAATATTTCCTAATGGAAGCATGTATATTGTAAAAAGCAGGGGTCCTAGAACTGACCCTTGTGGCACGCCATAATTTACTAGCATTATCCTGGATAGCTCTCCATTTAAATCTACGAAATGGTAACGATTGGACAGGTAGGATTTAAACCAGCTTAATGCCTGTCCCTGAATACCGATGTAATTCTGTAAGCGATCGAGGAGAAGATCATGATCTATAGTGTCGAACGCAGCACTAAGATCTAGTAAAACTAATAGGGAGATGTAGCCTTGGTCTGAAGCTAAAAACAGGTCGTTAGTGATTTTAACTAGAGCAGTTTCTGTGCTATGATGGGGCCTAAAACCTGACTGAAACTCTTCAAAGATATTGTTCTCCTGCAAGTGGTTACATAACTGGGCAGCGACAATCTTTTCTAAAATCTTAGACATAAATGGGAGATTTGAAATTGGTCTGTAATTCGATAGCGTGTTTGGATCCAGATTAGGTTTTTTAATGAGGGGCTTAATAACTGCTAACTTGAGGGATTTAGGGACATGACCTAAGTGAATGTATTCCGGCCGCGTGGTGCGATAGACAGATATACGATCTAGTCGGTTCTGATAATAGTGGACGAAACGACTCAAAAATAGATCTGAACGTGTTTGTGAACCGAGTGATGCTTTGCCCTTTACGGAGTAGTTGGCTGACGTCCTGAAGTACCGATGATGCACATAACACCTGAAAAGTGTTTTAGCGCGAGCGTAGCGCGCACTGCGTGTGCGGAGAGACGCGCTTTCAACACTTTTAAAAAAAGAAGACTTGTAACAGTAACCATACATTTCTTTTTCTTTTTTTTTTTTTTCTTTTTTTTGATTTTGCCTTCTTATTGAAACGTGAAAACTTCCTTGCCACGGAATTCCAACTCAGCATTTCTCAACTCCGAGTTCCTCTTTTCCTTAAAATGACCGTCTACAGTGTAAAGTATTTTGATTAAGGCCGATCGACATATGGAATATAGCTAGTGGTTAAATCTGGAGCTGTAGAGTTTGCTGTATTGTGCAGGTAAATATACAGCGCTCCTCCATCCCGCTCAGCTGGTTGGCAACAAAAGACGAAAAAGGCGGCGTTTTGATACGAATTGGTTTTATTTTCCGGATCGATGTTATAACAGTAAACATTATTACAAGCCGGCGTGTTTATTTCGATCCCTAATGAGCAATCCAGAGGCTGTAGACAAACGTTACGAAGAGCATGAAGGAACCTTGATGGTAATCAATAATGTTGGCTGAACATGTAGAGAAAAGGTGAGGTGTGAATATCAACCCAAAAGTTGCAGAAGCAGATAAGTGTTAAAAACTGTTAATTCAGTTATACAGTTGATTTATCTATCGGAATCAGGTTTATTGTGGTTTATCGTTGTGGTTATTACCATGAATTTATTTCGATATCATATTTAAACAGTCCCCAGTGAATAGGTCATGATATGAGTGTGTGTCAATTCCATTGTATAATTTCCAAATCGCGTTTCGTTCTGTGATTACTGGAAATAATAACATTGCTGATATAATAAAAGAAAAAGGAATGTCCGCTGCATAAAGATGTAGGCTTGAGAGAGAATGGGAATGTGGAAAATGTGGCATGCAGTGTTCTGTATACTTTCTTGAAAGTGGTGATATGTAGGCATACCTGGAGTTTACTCTGTTTGTGAAATGAGTCATTTGGTAATCCTTATCCTGTTCTTCGGCTTTTATATATACGAGCTTGAGTTTGCCGTATACTTTTAAAAATTCTCGGCTGTTCTGTACGTTTCCCGGGCTGATTGATGTGACTCTGCTCCCTCTTGAGCACCATCGAGCTACTTGCAAGGATGAAGACTGAATGTGAGAGTTTGTATATGACACTTTGAGTATAGTATAAATATAGTATAGTATAAATTTGCCTTAACCGTAACTCCGCTCCTACTTAGTTCTATCCTGCATCAACCTGGCTTGTTTTTCGGTTAGATTAAAAAAATTATTATTTTTATTATTGTTATTGTTAATAAAAATAAAAAATTTAAGGCGATAAGAAGCTTTTTGTCTCTCCGCTGTAGATATGGAGGTGGAGCTGTTTTGTGTGGCACGAATGCACAAAGCCACTAAGTGTAATGTCACTTCACTTACCAGTGAAAACAGACCCCAAAATAGACAAGTTATTATTATTTTATTTTTTTTAGAATACCGGTAGTGAAATATTAAATTTTTTCTTTTCATATTTGCTCAATAGCAATTTTTTTTTAGTTTTTTAACATTTGCATAGCCTCCGTGTTTGTTTTTTTCTTGCTTGTGACCTGATCGATATCACTGGTGTCACACAACATCCACCTTGATGCCACTTTTAATAGCGTTTATCGTTAACTGAGTAATATTTTTCTCTTATACAGTAGAAAAAAAATATGTATACACTAAAAAATTCTAGTAAAAACCAATGAAATTCCACCACATTGATATCAGTTTCACACAGATGTTTAGTGGTGTAATAGGTTTTATGATGCACCATGATGTACACCACATGCAATGTGCTGTGGTTAAGCCGTTTGACATTGTGTGTTCAAATCCCAGCACCACCAAGCTGCCACGGTTGGGCCCTTGAGCAAGACCCTAAACTCTAAACTGCTCAGTTGTATAGTTAGTAGTAAGTCGCTCTGGATAAATTGCGTCTGCAAAATGCTGTAAATGTAAATTGAATTCATCGCACAGCCACACAGATGCAGATGGCTTTGGTGGAAACAGTTTGAAGTCAAGCTAGCAGTGTTAAGGTTACATCTGTAGCTACAGATAAGCAGTAGGCAGCAAGGTGAAAAGGCAGAACACCATGTGCACGGTGCAGTCGAAGGAAGGACGCACGATGACCAGCGTTGGGTAATAACGGACTTGATGCAGTCAGGATTATGTAATCTTATTACGAAAGTCAGGTACTTGTACTTTCGTTTTCAAGGTAAACACTTTCTGGAGGATTTCTCGAATACACTCTTGAAACCGACGAATTTTAAGCGGCGATGTTTCCTAAACATAGCTAGCTGGGTGTTAACAGCTGCCACAAACCTTTCAGTTGACTACAGAAAGCACGTCACTTACAATGTGAGATGTTGCATAACGTTTCTATGAAGGACATGTAGCTTAATGGTTTGGCCTTTACATTTTTTATAATTTTTTTACCGGGTATAAAGGAAACATGCAATGTTTAGTTCTTAGTAATGAAGGGAATCAGTAAAACCTGTTCCTCTTTCTTTTTCTCGCTTAATTAAACCCGTACCAGATTCTACACGGAAACGTCAAACCACAATAAAAAAGCAAGCAGTCCGATGACAAATGGACCAAAAGGATCCATTCGGTTTAATAAGTAATAAGTTTCTGAGTTTTACGCATGTTGTATGTCGTTGTAGTTTAGTCAAAAATACGGTTAAAATGAGCCAATCAGCAATTGATTCTTGAATGATCAACAGTTGCGAAGGTGGTTTGAACTCTGCAAGCCCCGCCCACTTGATTTCCATCTGCATGCTTAAATCATTAACGCCCACTATTGTGCGATTATACATTTCTATTTGACATTTTCAGAATGTTACGCCATAGAAGAGGTGCAAACAGCTATTATTTAGTTGTAGTGGGAGCGATTTTTGACCTTTTATGCTGCACGTATTTCAGTGAAGTAAACCAAACCAAATGCCAGTCAAATTGACTGAAACAAATAAAAAAGCAAAGGGGAAATAATGTGGAAAAAATTTTGACACCCTCAATAATCTGCCACTTTGTACTTCTATATTTCGAGGCATTGTAAAGGAATCGTTATAATCTCATGCCTGAGGTTTTTAAAATTGTGTACTTGATGTCTTCATTTTAGGCTGCCGTGGTTACCGTGATTAAAATACTTTATACGGACAAACGTTTGTAGACACCTAGCTGCAAGATTTTTATTCGCTTTTTGAACATTCCATTCCACATTGCGTCCCAATTTGCTGTTCGAGTAACCTCCACTCTTCTGGGAAGATGTTCCATTAGATTTCGGAGTGCGCTTGTGGAAATCTGTGCTCATACAGTCACATGGGCGTAAAGTTAGGTACTGATGTAGGAAGGTGAGGAGCGTATCCTCATGGAATAAAGCGTATCTTCATGGAATTGGCTTTGTGCCCAGGTGCATTGTCATGGTGAAACACGTTTTTGGACTCCTAGTTGAAGTGAAGGGAAAGTTACTGCATCTAACCATCCAATCATTCTGAATTTTTCTCAAGTCAGCCAGTTAACATAGGAAACTTCAAAAACAATTATTTGTATGTAACAGGATTTTCAACACTTTTACCCAGGATTTTTAACAGCACTTGCTGTGAATGGTAAAGCCTCTCAGCTCGGTTGAGCGATGCACCTCACCCAGGGTCTAACGAGTGTGGAGGTTGCGGCTCGTTTGTAAATGAATTCCTCACACTCGACTGTCCGTATTGTTTGAAAGGTCCTAACACCATGATGATGTCCTGCTTTGTCAGCTTGCGAGGTCTGTAAGCAGCTGTTTGGCTCATGTTGATCTCCGTCGGGAGGGAGGGGTCTCTTACTGGCAAACAAGATGCAGCTATTTTACTTTGAGACAAATAAAACCTGGCATCTTTTGCACTGGCTGCTAATTTCGAGTTGGACCGCAGAGCAGAAGCTGTCGTTGACGTCGCGGAATTACGAGTGACGGTTGTTAAAGGGTGGGATTGTTTGGAAAATGATTTCCGATTAGTCCTCCTGATCGTTTCATTCTTACGGTTAAGCAGTGGAAAGAATATGATCTTTTAATTGTGGAGTGGTGTAGTGTTATGGTTTGAAATTTTCACCGGATAAAAAATTGACCAGTTTCATGGTTTTGAGGTTTTAATGTACCATTAAGAAAAGCACAATCCCGAAGTGAAATTGCCAAGTGAGAAGTTTCCCTTTTTTCTGTGTGCGTTTGTGCTTTCAACAATAACAATAAGAGCACCGACAGGTGAATAAGGGAATAACTGATTATAATATTACAATGGCACCAGTCAAGAGGAGGGATATAAGACGCAAGTGAACAGTCAGTTCTCAATGTTGATGTAGATTGGAAGCATGAGGATCAGAAGTAGTTTGTCAAGAGTTAAATTGTGATGGCTAGATAACTGGTTCGGAGCATCTCTTGTTTTGGTTAGTACCCACCGAAACATCCAAGGGGGGATAACTACAGGGCGATAGGATTACGGGCACAGAGCTTGATATCGCACAGAAGTACACCTGTACCACAAACTGAGAGAGTTAATGTTGGCTATGCTAGGAAGATGTCAGAGCACGCAGTGCATCAAAGTTTGCCGTGTATACAGCTGCCAAGCTACAGCTCATTCAGAATGCCCACTGCAAATGGGTATGCGATCATCATAACCGGCCCAGTGTGCATTGGAAGAAGTGGCCTGGTCTGATGAATTATGTTTTCTTATTCATCTTTTGGACCACTGGGCACCCAGATACCTTATGGGATGGGAAGAAAGCAAATCGGCGGAACCACTCTGAGGCTCTGAGGAATGTTCTACTGGGAAGCAATTGAGTCCTGGAGTTTATGTTGATGTTACTGCGACTTTAAAGACCACGTTACACTCCTTCATGGCAATGGTATTCGCTAATGGCGGTGGCCTCTTTCTTTATTGGGGTAATGCTCCCTAAAACACTGCCCCAATTGTAAAGCAATGGTTTTACGAAAAATGACCAAGAATTCAAGGTGATGACTCCCAAAATTCCCCAGATCTCAATCTAATTGAGCATCTGTGGAGTGTGCTGGGGGCCTAATCCATAGAGGCCCTATTTCACACTTTACGGGAGTTAACGGATCTGCTGCTAACGTCTTGGTGCCAGATACCTCAATACACCTTCATATGTCCAGTGCCTTGATGGGAGCTGTTTTATTGGTACAAGGAGGACTTGCACAATATTAGGCATGCAGTGTTCTGTACGATTGGGGTGTAATGATACGTAGGAAGTTTGGTAGAAACACAATTATAAAATTTTGAAATCGGTCCTATTATTGAGTATGAATTTTCCGTTAAATCTTAAACATTGTCAGTATTTATCTTGTATTTAACTCTTGTGAGAGATGATCTGTTAAAATAACCTGTTGCACTGAGCCAAAAAAATCTCTCTGGCTTGTCAGTGCTTCCAAAAATAGATCGATAGTTTAAGTTTTGTTCACAATGCTCCGTTCTTTTGTGTTAGCTTGATAAATGTCATCAATGATCGCTCCTAGCGTATACAGAACTAATTAAAAATCAAATGATTTGATACGGGTGCACTGATGTACAAGCCTAGTTCCAGTTTGAAAAAACAAAGAAAAAGAAAGCAGTTGAATATTGGTATTGTTTTATTGTCATGAAGACGATCAAACAAAACAAAAATGCAGCTCGACAAGTTTAGTGTTTCGGTTGACTTCCGCAGAAAACATTTAGCCATTTGCGTCGGCGTTCATCGACTCGGAGGATTTTGTGTTTTTGTTAATCGATACACTCTGTATTCAGACGCGTATATCATATCACCTGGGAGTAGCAGCAAAGTAACGTTTATGACAGTGATGGATTACACAAAGGTTTGCTTGGTATGATGTGGGAATTCAGATGCAGACAGTTGTACAGTCAAAGCTATATTTTGGAGGAGGTGCAGACAGACACAAAATCCGTGAAATCCGTTAAAGTATCGAATTTGTTCGAAGCCGCTTTAAAGCGACGGGTAAAATTTGGCCCCACGGCCGCGTCGGAGCGACTGGAAACTTGTTTAACGTGAGTGGAAATTGTGGTCCAGGAGCTCATGTTGCTTGCTGGACTAAAATGAGAGGAGTGGCTTTGAGAAAGCAGGCAGGCGATGCACATGCAAGTCATTCTCCTGGATCGGCACAGCTCAGTTCAGAAATGTCTCTCTAGGATTAGACGTCGGTATGCCGTCCGGCCCTAATGATATCACTTACTCTCGTTACATTCCTCTCGTTGCGTGCAGAGTTCGCTCGTCATCAGTGGGTACATCGAACGGTCCTGGAGAATTTGGTTACGGTTTTGACCAGAGCCGTGATCCTGCTGCGCTGGTGTTGAAGAAGTTTAAAAATGTAAAGACACAAAATGTGCTGCAGGGGAAAACACGCAACTTGCACTGATAAACACATACCCGTTGCCTTGTGCGTTGTTTGTGTTCGTGGAGCGAGGGAGGGAGGAACACAATAAGGAGAAGAGGTGGGGTTAAAGCGGTAGGGGTGGAGGAACGGGGCGGTCTGTCTGAAAAGGGGAAAGAGGTATTGGCATGCTTTGTGTAAATCCCGGCTACCGACTTGTGTGTAAACTCTTCCTCATTGGCCACTTCGATGGCTCCAGCGTGAAGGAAGTGTCACTAGGGAAACTTTTTGCTTTGTATCGGCTGTGTGCGTGTACGAGTGTGTGTGTGTGTGTGTGTGTGTGTGTGTGTGTGTGTGTGTGTGTGTGTGTGTGTGTGTTTTCTTCTCGGCTCGTGATATTTTTAACCCAGCTTCCTGCACTGACGACGGATATGACCAGAGGAGCAGCAGTTCTTTAGTAGAAGCAACCGGAGGCCTTGCACAGGCTTTTTCAGACTTTTTTTTCCCCCTTCCCCAGGTTTGAACATCTTCAACAATGTTCTCCTCTTCTCCTCTTCCACAGCTGTATTGCAGGCCGTTTGCAAAAATGGGGGACGACAAACCTTTTGTGTGCAACGCTCCTGGCTGCGGGCAGGTAAGTCTGCTTTTCTGTCTCCACCTATCTTAGGTTTCGTGTGTGTGTGTGTGTGTGTGTGTGTGTGTGTGTGTGTGTGTCCTGTCAGAAATTTCTCCCGAGGCACCTTTAAGCTTTCAAGTGCCGTCGCTCTCGATACGCACAAGCAGCGAGCTCTGCTACTTCTGCACCACTTTGTACATGCTCTCATTTCATTTCATACCTCTAGCATGCCAGTCGCTGACATTCCCATGAAGTTGTGTTGACTTTGTATGATTCAGCGGAAGAATTCTCTCTGACTAATCTGCGTTCCGCTGCTTTTCAAACACATCTCGACTGACTCGGCGCATACGATGTCCTGTGATTAAAACAAATGGCAGTCTGCTAAAAGAAAAAAAAAAGCAAGAAGAAAGCAGATTAAGCAACGAAACCCTCAGGCTTGTAGCTGCACGCACTGCCAAGACATTGAAAACTGAAAGCGGAAGTGACTAAAGCAACTCTTTGCACTCTACGTGAGGGAGGCCGAGTTCATGCCGGGGTTCTGATTTGATTTTTTGGTTTTGTTTGTGAGTTTATTTAAAGATAGTGGGAAAGCGTATAGAACACAACACCTCACTTACTGAACAGTCAAACATCGGTAGTTATTATGGTGTGTGTGCGTGCGCGAGAGCGTGTACGTGCGCGTGTGTTTGGTTTTGGTTTAAATAACTTATCCCTGATACGTTCAGGGGAGTGGGATATTCCATCATGTTGTTTACCCTGTTGCTTCTGTAAATAAAGGCTTTGAGTTGTTGAGTTGCGTGTATTCCTAGATTAACCGCAATGCTATTCTTACAAACATATTTGGCCAGGACGTTGAAAAGTGTTGTGTGTGTAAAAAAGAAAGAGAGGTTAGCGTCGCTCTTTTGTTTATAAGTAGGCTTGTAGTAGGTGTTGCATCATGTAAGTCTCCAGGGATCTGAGCTGTTTTTGCTCAGGCATGTCCCACTCAAATGGATTTAGTCTCAGAGAAGTGATCAATTTTTTGGATTATGCTAGGTTTTTATTAATTTTGTTGTATTTTATTTTTTTTACACTGCCGTATGTTATGTGTGGCAAGTAGGGGTATAACGGTACACAGAATTCACGGTTCAGTACGTACCTCGGTTTTTAAGTCCCAGTTTACAGTTAAGGTGAAAAAATGCAAAATATCAAATTGCTTGCCGTTTTGTTTATAATTATTAACATTTGTGAACATCAGCAGTTTACATTAAAAAAAGTTAATTAAATGCCTACTTGTTTAAATAATATATAAAATAATATTTGATAAAAAAATTAAGTATATAAAAAATGTAATCGAGTAAATCAAATGAATATAATACACCTTTTAATATATTGATTAAATTGAGTTTATCGATTCAATTGGTACAAATTAAATCGATAAAATAAAATAAATGGAAAATGTCAATAAAATGTTGACCTTTCTTAGACCCCATTTAAGTAATACAGATTTGTATAAAAGTGTATGCACATTTAATAATTAATTTTCAAAAGGTCTTCATTCTTTTACTCCGTCGATATGAGGAATTGTCATGATTTTCTCCTTTTAAAATTGTTTTTAAAGCTGGACATAAAACGCTAAAGAATCCGTTTTGCTGTTCGACTGTCGTAAAAACTGAGGAAGTGGTGGCCATTTCACGCATCTACAAATCGTATTTCCGGGACGGAGTGAGAAGCCACAGTGACACTGCGCTAACTCTAGTTTATTTTTTATACGCCTTTTTTTAAGTTTAAAAATTATCTAAAAAAAAACAAAAACATTAACACTGTGCTCACAGTGCGATGCAGACTAAACAAACTTGCGGTTCGCCACTTAATACGTGTGAGAGGAAACTATTTTCTGCAAGTAAAAAGGGCTGCATTCGATACACATGTGCACCAACGCAAAAACCCTGTACCAAAACTGTTCCATACGAATACGTGTACCATTACACCCCTAGTGGCAAGATCTAGGATTAACATATATATTTTATGTGGATCCACTCATTCATTTATAGGCAGAATATGTCAAAGCTCCTGTTCAGTGTTCTGGTTGCTGTTTAGACTAAAGAATTGGTTGGTAAATTGATACCATGGAGCATAAATGTTAGCAAATACTGTAAGGCTGAAACGGTTCCTCAAATAATTCAAATGCAGAAAAATCGTCGAGGCAAATAGTTTTGCTTTATTTAGTGCATTTAACTGCACACAGAGCATTATGTTTCCCCACGAACCATTATGACTGACGCACCCCTGCTAAACTCTGGAGCGCTCCGAGCAGGTAAACACAGAAGGAAGGAACCGGGAGAAAACAGCGAGTGGCGAGGAGAAGATTCAGGCCGAAGAAAATGGGATTATTTTGAAATATAACATAAAGAAAACACCGTACAGTGTGTACTGTATTTTTCGAACTATAAGCCGCTACTTTTTTCCCACGTTTTGAACCCCGCGCCTTAAACAACGAAGTGGCAAATTTATGAATTTTTCCTGGGTTTTTCCCGGTTTCACAAACTTCAAGCCAAAAAACTGACCGACATAACATTAGACCAATTAAATTTCCGAACGGAAACGAAAAAACGCAACTCACCTGTGTTTTGAGCTGCACGGCATCGGGAGAAAAACTTTCACCGGTGTTGATTTTTAAACGCATGACGATGCCAAAAGATAAACTCTCGAGTGAAATAGTTGTGAAAGGAAGGAGGAAGACAGTGAACAATGACTTACTTAGTCGGCTACTGTTTAGATACATGCCGTTGTAGCGCGTTGAGTCTGGGTGAAGGGAGAGCTCGCTAACTCCAGTTGCAACAGAAATCATATAAACACAGACAGGTTTCCAAAACTCGTGCTTTTTAATTTTTCTTGGAAACAGTGTTAAGGGTTAGTCAAAAAAACTTAGAAATCAGCATCAGAAAATAATAAGGACATAATCCTCAGTCTTACACACACACGCAGTAATAGCAGAAAAATGCAGTGGCAGGCTATTCCAAAAATACCGCTATGCTCCTAAGGGAAGCGCAACATATTTAACCCATTACACCGTGTGTAACGTGTCTTTCGTTAAAGCCTGTGTAAAGTACATTAGTGTAGACACCTGCAGCTTATAGACAGGTGCGGCTAATTTATGTTAAAAATTAAAATATTTGTAAAATTCAGTGGGTGCGGCTTATATATGGGTGCGCTTTATAGTCCGGAAATTACGGTACTGTTTTTTTTTTTTTTTTTTTTTTTTTTTTTTTTTTTTGCCGGTATTTTTATTTATACATTTGTATTTGCTTTCTGATGTAATATGGCACTTAAATGCACTAAATGGGTTTAGTTTTCACATATCTACTTGTATACAATTTAAGCAATAAAAATTTACATTTCACTAAAAAGGACACAAATTTCTTCATTTTAAGAGACTTGTTTTATTTTCTCTTATATATTTGTATTGCTCTTTAATAAAAAAAATAATAAAAAAAAACAAGTGCAACTCTAATATACTGTAACATGCCAGGTAATTTCTCAAGTGTGTTAATACAAACATAGGAGGGATGAAGGAGTTTATTGTGGTTTTCTAATGTGTAACACTGTTTGTGAAATTAAGAAAGTTGTTTGGACATTTTGTCTGAATAACTGACGAGCTTGTGGTTTTCCCCACATTGTAAGTCTAACACATGAAAGTCGGTAATTTCATACCATGTTCCGACTTTTCACTTCTCAAGCAGGTCATACGTAACATTGTATGATTGCTTTCACCCTGAACTTTTGCTTCATCTGACTTGCCTCAGAAGAGGGAAGTGTTAAGGTGAAATGAAGTCATTTTCAATATCTGTGTGTTTCAGTTACAAGGTTGGAAATACCATGGACATGGAGCTAAGTGTAACACGTGACGCACACTATAAGGCCAAAAATCTGTGGACACCCGATCACACTTCTTATATGCATTTGCTGGATAGCTAATAATAGATATTATAACAACCTCCACTCTTAAGGGAAGCTTTCCACTAGAGTTCGGAGAAAGAATGTGAGGATTCGTGCTCGTTCAGCTGCAAGAGCATTAGTGAGCTCATGTATTGATGATGGGAGACATGCTACAGTTCATCCCAAACGTATTCAGTGGGGTTGAGGTCAGGGCTCGGTGCTGGAGTTCTCATGTTCATGGATCTCATTTGGAGGATAGCAGCACTATCATGCTGCAACTGGTTTCCGGTGCCTATAGAAGGGAGGTTTTTTCCAACCTTTAGTCAAATGTAATGAATTGTTAAGGACGTTCTCTTGTCACCATTGTGATGAGCATCATTTTACAGTGAATTGCATTACGGTCAAACAGAAATGCAGAAGTGAATAGGAAGTAGGCTTTATTTCCTTTTTCTGGTTGTTAAACCTTCTTGTTTGTCAAGAAACTATGAATAAATGTGCAAACCGCCATGGGCAGAATTTGACAGAGCTTAGAGGGTGTAAGATTTTCTAGTTTGCACGTGCAGCCCGAATAAAATAATGCTGCTGCACAGATCATTTTATTTGAATTCCGATTAGTTATTTCTCATAATTGACCACAAAATTTCACCAAAGACCATTAGTTTTGATAAATTTGATTATTAAATCAGATGCACTGTAGGAGCTTGATGCTACTGTGCTCACTTGTCAGTGTATTAAAAGATTAAAAGAGTCCAACATGCGGTAAAGGGAAAAACGATACGAAAATCTTTTAATAATTTGTCGTTTTTAATATTGGGTGATGTTAAATAATTATGCTAAATAAAATGTTATGCTCAGCATTAATTTTCAGTGTGAACTCTGACATATGCATGCTCTTTCCATTTACATAATCTAATCTATTGTAGCTAATATCCGTATAAAGGCAGAGAGAATGGATGATCTCCCCACACTCAGGTTGCTTTACAGTGCCTAAAGGACCTGCAGGCTGTAATGGAAACCCAATACCACCCCATTTATACCATCTAGAATAACCCATTTGTTCCATTTCCCGAAAGTCATGTCATCCTTTTCTTAGCAACAGGTCGACTCGTTAAATATGGTTTAGTGTTCTGAGAAGAGGAAGTTGCAGGGAAGCGTACTGGTGTGCAGTGGGGAATATTTCCTCAGCCACTGCACTTTGTTCTTCCCCGAGCAACAAGCAGAAGTGTACTGTAACCTTGTGTCAGAGGAGACCCCCCTGAGCCACGCAGTTGTTGTATTGGTGATTCTGGTGCGTCTAAAAATACGCCCTGGACACTTGATTGCGTTTCCACTGCACGCTCTTTCACGGCCGGGTTGTGACGGGAACGCGGCGCCAGAAATAGGCGGTAGAAGATGGCGAGGCTCAGAGACTGACAGTTTCTCCCAGAGCTCATCCCGAATCACAGAGACAGGCTCAGAGACACAAGTGAAGGCTTAGCTGGAAATAGTAGCACTTCCATCTTGACCCTTGGCATTGATGAAGAGCTCAACATTTCTGCAGCTCTGACATTCGCAGCCCCAGTGCTGTACGCTTTAGTGTGCTCTAACACACACACACACACACACACACACACACACACACACACACACACACACACACTCACTCACTCACTCACTCACTCACTCACTCACTCACTCACTCACTCACTCACTCACTGTTCAGAATATTCATTCAATATAATTTGGCTGGTAGAAGCTGCATGATGTTTGAAATGTCCAATGAAACAGTTAACCAGCGCTATTTATACATTCAAATTTCCTGTACAGCGACTCTGAAAATGTTTTCTATGTATTTCATCGAAAATGTCTGTGTGTGTGTGTGTGTGTGGGGGGGGGGGGGGGGGTGTCAAGCATTAACCTGAATGCTTCTATGTATAGTATAACCTGTTTAAAGCCAGAAGTGTGACTTTTACTGTACAATGAGCAGCCATGTTTATTTGAAGTCCTATGAGTAGTCGAGAGAATTCTTGAGTCCAAATTTCAAATTGGAGGTTGGAAATTCCGAGTAACTGATGTTACACCTCTAGCAGAAGTCTTCTATTGATCATTTCTAGTAATGTTTTGTTTGTGTATACATTTGTTTCTTTCTAAAAACTCACCTTTGTTGTACACCCACTAATCAATCCCACACTATTGAGAGAAAGTCAGGCCTTGACTGGATAATAGCACTTGGCTATCAGCACTGGTGGACAGCAGCAAAGTATTTTCTTACTGTATTTAAGTAGCTTTATCACGTATCTGCACTTCACTAAAGTATTTCCATTTGGGGATACTTTTATTTTAACTTCACTACATTTCAAAGTCAACAGACTAACATACAGTTCAGCATCAGTTCAACAGCAAGCAGAACATTTTGAGAGGAATAAATGATGGAAGAAACTCCTCACTCAAACTCGCCACAACATCTGCGTCCTTATTTGCGCAATCTCTTTTTTTTGTAGAAGTTTGGGAAAAAAAAAGGTTTTGGGCTCATGATAATTTGAATAGATTAATTAGTGTTTGACTCGTTAATATAATTCTATTAATAGATTGGTGTTGCTGAGAGTCTTTTCACATAAAACTGAGTTGATTAGGCAAAGAGTCTTGTGATAGACATGATAATAGGAGCCATAATAAATCAGTTCTTTGGATACTTAAGTACATTCAAAGGCAAATGCTTGTGTGTATCTCTACTTTAACCCAAGTACTTGTGTACTTCATCCACCAAAGGTAATCAGTAGGCTAAAATTAAGCTCCACTGCAACTGATTTCTTTGTCTTTCACGACCGCTGACCTGCACATGTGGTTCCCAAACCACGTAAAGGCTTTTTAGGTTTTTTTGTTTCCCTTTTGCTGTTTACTATTGGTTTCTGTTGTTTTCCTGAATGTGGTGTGTGTAAAACCTGGAAGTAATGTGCGTCGACATTACGCGTCGAGTAAAACTCCTTCAAACACATTTATATCCACCAAAGTTCAGCGTTAAACGATTGAGAAAATGAACCCTTTCTGCAGCCTGCTGTGTGTTTCGAAGCCACAAACACAGCTTTATGACTCATTCTTTTAATTCACACTAGCTGTGACTCATTCTGATTGTCTACTCATTTGTTTGGTTCACACTGGTCTGGATATCGTTTATTCATTAGAGCATCGAGGGTTTATTTCTTTGCTTTTGTTTTTTTTGTTTTTTTTAAATGAGTAAGTACACCTTGGCTTTGTGCATGATCGTGTAGCTGGTGCCGGACAAGTTTGAGTTTGACAAATTTTGGAAGCTGATCACTCGTGATTTTTACAAACTTTCAGCAATTTCTAGAGTGATGTGGAAAAAATAGAAAACTTTCAATGAGCATTAATGCTACGAGAGGAAATGTCTTGTTGATAAGAGAGGACGGACGATACGGAACACCGTTAACAACTCTTTAAATGCGTGTGGAGCAGAAAAGCATCCCAGCCTGCTGTACCATGAGAGAGGACCATATCAGGGTCTTTTCCTGTCAGTTGAGCAGGAATCTGAGGCTACAATGGAGATACACATCGAGTAAAAACGACCAGGCAACATTTTTCCGAACACAACGTTGATGGAGACTACACAGCACTTTCATATAAGGGTGTCTGCGAAATGGTTTGACTGTAAATCCATTTTCGTCAGAGAGTTATCAGTGTGAGATCTATCCTTTACCGTAACCACACCTCAGTTCACACATGAGTGATCTACATGTTTTTTTACCATTTCTGCAGCAGCAGCACAGCACCAGAGCAGACTTTGTCTATCCACTGTTTACAATGACATCAGAAAGCGATATTTATTTACTGAAATCCACCGTATTGTGCACCGCTCTCTGCTCTCCATTTCTCCTCATGCAGGACTGTGTTGTCTGTGGGTTCACCCAGGCAGAATTTTCTTGGCTGCATGATCCTAGACAAATAATCTCTTAGTCCACTCCATGTTATTTGTTTTAAATTTACCATTATCATCCATTCACTGTTAACTTTTTTTGTTGTTGTTTTGCTTTCTGTGTCTGCTCGTGTAGAGGTTTACCAACGAGGACCACCTCGCTGTCCACAAGCATAAGCATGAGATGACGCTGAAGTTTGGACCTGCCCGGACAGACTCTGTCATCATCGCAGGTATTTCTTTTCTAATCAAACTAGTATAAATTGTAGAGAGTGTGCAGTAGGACAGCACTACCTTGAGCCGGAAAAGCAGAATATGTCTTGTTTGGGTAGAATTTACCAATTTGACTGATGTCAAAATGACAGATCGCTCAAATTTACCAGAAAAACATTATTTTTTTAGGTTAAAAGAGAGCAGTAGAGGGTGTAGTCAGGCACTTCATGCTGGCAGTGGCAATTGCAAAAAACTAACCGGATAGTAAAACTGTAGTGGTATACAGTTAAACATAAAAACAATGTCTCTATTATGAAGTCAACAGGTTGTCTAATGTCTACCATACTGAAATTTTCACCACAGATCTTGTGCTGTTCAAAGTGTTGAAATGTATTGATCAGCTCATAATGTGGATAATCATTTTCTAATTTTCATCAATATTATAAGGTATAAAGTGTTAGATTTGACATTTTGTTGTCGGCCTGTTTAAATTTTTTTTCTGTTTTGGCAGAAGGGGAAAAAAAAAAGGTTGTTATAGTTATATTTAGCTCTTAAGTTATTTAAAATGAATAAAAATATAGTCTCTCTTTAAGCTCCACTGCTCATCACTGGGAGCTACAATGAAGGCAGTCAGAAAGTTCATAACGACTGGTAGGAACTTTATAAATGATTTTATGTGAGCAGCCTTAATTGCACTGTAAGTCTGCTCTCACCCTGTAATAAAAGTTGCATAACAATTTAATGCAAAAATAAGCAAACACGTGGAGTTACAACCGAACTGTAACCTTATCCGACTTTTTACTGCATTCTTGCTTTATCGGCATTATTTTTTTTTCTTTCAAAACCGTTATTTTGAGCAGTTCGGTTGAGTTTTTGTTCGCGTATGTAATATTTCTAACATTTTTGACCGTGCACTGAATAGAGGAATTGTATGTATATGTATAATACGTAATGAGATCTGTTTTCCGCTCCAGACCAGACGCCGACTCCCACTCGTTTCCTGAAGAACTGTGAAGAAGTGGGCCTGTTCAACGAGCTGGCCATGCCCTTTGAGCAGGAGTTCCGTAAAGCCCAGGAAGATGATGATAAGAGAGCCAAGAACCCTGTGAGCATTGGGATTGGGTGGAGGGCTTTACTCGCTCAGGCCGAGCTTCTCCAAGCTGAGCAACTTCACTGACTCTAGCCAAAATGTGGGGATTTATGGTCTGTGGACTGCTGTCTGCTCCCATGTCTTACATACTCTCTCCCTTCCCCCTCTCCCTTTCTCTCTCCCTCTCTCTCACACATTTTCTGCACAGCTGCCCGCCCCTGGCTCTTCAGCTCTGGACATGAGTTTGCCGACACCATCAGATGTAGTTCGAGTAAAGGAAGAGGAGCCTGTCGAGGTGGACTCCTCCCCTCCCTCTAGTCCAGACTCCATCTCCAGCATGTCAGACAGCAACAAGGAGGCCACAGCCAGGGGAATGGTAGAGCACAACACAAACACACAGACGCCCAGAACATAGAATTCTCCGAAATGCTTTTTTGAGAAAACACAAACCCCACAGAACATTGCGTTGTGTTCTGATGAAGCGTATGTAAAGCATGTTCAATGTCGTTAAACAGATAAGGTAGAAGATTGATCACTCCTTCTTGATTTAATCGTTTATTCAACATAATTTCTCACACTTTTCCTTCCTTAATTGTGCCTTTTTTTTAACCACTTTGTTCCTTTTCTGTAGTCGTTTTTTTTGGATCGATATTTTCTTCTTTTTTTTCCTTTTTTCCAAAATGTATACCGTCTTACTACTTTACATACTTTATTTCCTTACTTACAAACTTCCCTTTCTCTTGTAGTTTTTTGTTTGTTTGTTCCTTATTAATGCGTGTCTTAAGCCTTTTTTTTTTTTTTTTACCATCTTAAGACCATCTTTCCTTTATTAATTCCTTTATTCCTTCATTACACACATTTGTCCTTCCTTCCCTCCCTTCTTTCCTGATATTTGCACCTATCCTTATTTTCTTCCTCCCTTCTCTCCTTCCTTTCTGATATCTGCACCTTCCTTCCTTCCTTCCTTCCTTCCTTTCTTCCTCTCTGTGTTCTGTTCTTTCCTACCTGCCTGCACCTTTTTTTTCTTTCATGACTTGCCTCCTTGTTTTTTCATTTATACTTGAGTATTTAATCTATACTGGTTTGCTGTAGGCATGGCTTATTGTTGTCTGTGCACATTTCTGAGGCTGTACCATGTCGCCACGCAGCTGTGATAAGCAAATCCATGAATACACTTTCGCAGTGTTGTGCCAGTTTTGAGGTACAGCACGTCCCTGCAGTCAGGACAGTCATAAATGACACATTCAAGCCAAACTAAAATTAGCAACGTTTGTGCATTGCATGATCTTTATTGTAAAATAAAAACAGAAGCTTTGCGTTGCACCTCATACTTATTTTCCGTTCTGTAGAATGCTTGCACAATCATGGGCCCCACAGTGTTTGCGTTAAATCGGGATTCTCCATACTGCTGTTTCTATTCCTGACTTAACGCATTGCTGTTGTGTGTGTGTGTGTGTGTGTGTGTGTGTGTGTGTGTGTGTGTGTGTGTGTGTGATTGGGCGGGGGGGCTAAATAATAATAGTAGTAAATTCTGTACTGTTTCTGTGATAATGATAGTGCTTTGAAACTTGGACATCTCATTGCTGTTTCTATTTTTATTACTATGACTTCTTGGGTAAGTAGCATTGTTTTAACCACCTACATGTTTTTTCTCTTAGGAATCTCCGTCTAAACCAGCAGTAAGTTCTGCTCCTATGCCCACTATCATTCGTCCTGGCTCTCTTCCCCTGCACCTTGGCTACGACCACCTCCATCCCACTATGCCTTCACCCACCTCGGTCATTACACAGGCCCCGCCCTCCAGCCGCACGCTTGGGTAAGCGTACTGCACGCTTAACCCCCTTTTTTTATTCTGTTTATTTTGGTCTGTTGAGTTGATGCGATTTTGGTCATTGTGAGTCATTCAACTCTAGCTCTTGCTATGTGGATTAAAATCCTATTTAGTCCTGGATTTTAGGACTGTTATGTTAGAATAAGATGTCAGACAAAATAAAGATCCTTTTCACATGCTTGATTTTCTGTTTAATCTGCCTTCGCTCATATGAGACCAGTTCCTATCCACCTATTATTCTGTTTCATAATTTTTCCCACTTGGTTAACTGTTTCCAGCAGCTCACAAGGACTAATGCATGTCCTTACAGACTTGTCACTTCTGTGGCTTGTGGACAGTAGAGTGTTGCATTATATCATGACGACGAAAAAGAAGTGACATGGGCTTGGAAAGTACATGGAAACTCCTTGTGCTTGTATATTTGGGATGAAACTGGATAAATAAACGGTGTTCAGATCGAACAGATATTGTGTTCTAATGGATGATTTATACATATATGTCTGTGCAACTTCCTCAAGGTCTCCAACTGGTCCATACCCAATGATGATGCTTCCCAATGGCCAACCAGTTCCCGTGCTCCCTGGCTCAATGCAGATGTCTTCTGTAATATCCGTAAGCTCCAAACTCATACCTCCTGTCATTACTGTGTACAGTAACCTGAGTGGTGTCGCTTTTAGACCATGCTGTATACGTGACCTATTCTGCGTTTTGTTTTCTAGCTGGCTAGGCCCATGTGCATGGTGCCTAACATTCCAGGAATCCCAGGTCCTCCGCTAGGTGGAAGCAGCAGTGGCTCCTCCTCTCCATCTGGTTACAACCCCCACACCGAGGCTAAGATGGTGAGCAGAAAGCATGTTGTGTGTTGACACCACCGTCTGTGAAGCAGGCAGACGTGCTCTGAAATTCTTAGCCTGTCTGCGAGGGCATCTCATCCGGGTGCCACTTTTCACAACGAACAAGCAAGCACTGACTGCAGCACTGGCCGTAGTTTCAAAAAGGGATGCCTGAGTTGTGCCTGATAGATTTATTTATTGTGAACTCTCAAAATACACCTGGGATTCTTTTTCCAAACACATTAACACCCATGACTAGCACTCATGAATTCGTATACATCCACCCATCAGGGAGATTTATATGCTGCTAGGTAACAGATTAGTGTGTTCGAGGCATAACGCTCTGGATCGTGTTGTGCTTGTCCTCCTTTAGAGGTTGAAGGCGGCGTTGTCTCAGCAGACCACAGCGGCCTGTGTCAGTATGGCGATGGGCTCCGGTGCCATGGTGCCACAGAGAATGGAGCAGAGCCAACTGCTGGTGCAGCAGCCTGATGCCCCGTCTCCTGCACAGCCCCAGGTCCTCCATTTACCCTCACTAGCCAAATTTATACAAATAGTTTACCATGCTCCTCTACATCTACACTGCACATATGGAATTTATCAACCGGCTCTCTGTATATAGTAGCAAGTATATAGCATCTCTGTTCTCTCCTAAAATGGCAGAAGAGACATTTTCCGATCTTACAATCACGAAAAGCAATAAAAAAAAAAAATAAAAAAAAAAGCAAAAATAATTACATTTTCACACGCCATTTACATTTTTCGTACTATATGCTGCCACGCAGCCCGGATGTATGCATCTCCCAACTTGTTAAATGCCTTACTCTCGTCAGCGGTCGACAGAGTTCAGTTGACTTGGTGTTAAAACTCATATTTTTTTTCTGTGTTTTTGGTGTTTCAAAGCCCAATTTTAGCTCTTGTCTCTCTAACACACCACTTCGTAAGTCAGGGACTACATATGTGTGTATGTGTATTTCAAGGAACGATACTATAGAAATGAAACTTGGATATGTTTTAGAGTAGTCAATGTTCAGCTTGTATAGCAGTATATATTTACTGTCCTCTGAAAATAACTTTACTTACAGCCAATATTGTTTAAACAACTGGCAACAAAAGTGAGTACACCCCAAGTGACAACAGCTGTAACCGTGCAAAGCCACATGTCCTCTTCATCATGTTCATTTTTTTGTCTTGTATGAGAGTAGTAAAAATTTGGTGCTTTGAGTACAATTCTCTCACACTGACCACTGGATGTTCAACATGGCACCCTTATGGCAAAGATTCTCTGAGGAATTAAGATTAAGAATTGTTGCTCTCCACAAAGATGGCCTTGGCCACAAGTTACAGTCCAGTGGTCAGGGTCATGAAGAGGTTTCCCAATAAGGGTTTCACTCAGAACAAGCCGGGCAAGGGTCAATCAAAGAAGTTGAGTGGGGGGGCTGCGATTCATTGAGAGAAACATAGATTCCAACATTTACTGTGACATTCTGAAGCAGAATTGCGTGTCTTGTGAGGGGTGTGCTCAATTTTTTGAGATACTGTATGTTTAAAAAAAATTCCCTAATTTACAGTTATAAACACGAAAGAAGCCTGAGAAGACAGGCATTTTACACATTTACAAAAAGCAGTCATCTGCTGACCCTGTTATTAAATCAGCTTGAACACTTTTGTGTCTAAATAGACATGTGCATTTACTTGCACCATAGGATAATGACTGCTTCATCATAGTTCGAGGGCCCTCAGAAGATCTGAAGTAAACTGTCGCTCTTTTTTACTCTTTTATTCAGTACTGACACTACTAATAGCTTCAGATGGGACTCCTGCTTTAGGGTCTTGCTGAATTGGAAGCATGTCTTTGGCTGGATATCCTTCAGCCAGAGGATGGAACAACAGTTATTTGCTGATCGGAAAAAAAAGGTCATACTGGACCTGAGATTGTGTGTGTGTGTGTGTGTGTGTCTGTCTGTCTGTCTGTAAATGTATCTATCTCTCTCTCTCTCTCTCTCTCTCTCTCTCTCACTCATATATATATATATATATATATATATATATATATATATATATATATATATATATATATATATATATATATATATATATATATATATAACACACACACACACACACACACATGCTCAGTTCTATCAGCATTTGAAAAAAAAACCTGCATTGCAAATTCTGAAGGCGTGTGTCATTTGTGTACTTGCCTAGTGGAAACTTTGTTGCCTTCAGCCAGCTCATTCCACAGCTACTGTGCATAGTGCAACAGGCACACAGTTTTGGAACATGTAGTGTTTGTGTTTATATTATGAGGCATATTATTTATCACAATAAATAGACGTTTTAAATGCATTTGTAACATTATGATGTAAATTGAACATAAAAGACACAAATGCTCTATAAATATAGTTTAGAGATCTTTTTTTTTTCCAGGTTTCTCCAGCTCAGCCGACAGGTGGGCGGCGGCGGCGCACGGTAGACGATGACCCAGACGAGAGGAGACAGCGCTTTCTGGAGCGCAACAGGGCGGCCGCGTCTCGCTGCAGGCAGAAACGTAAGATCTGGGTGAACTCTCTGGAGAAAAAGGCAGAGGAGCTGACTTCTATGAACGTGTCTCTCACGGTAAGTGTAGTACCAATGGCTGTCTTTACCCAGGCTGTCTTAAAGATCGTTGCCAAATGATCCATTTTTGTTTAAATAGAAGATAGTATAGCTTCAAAGGATATTATGTAAATGAAAGTCCTCTAGTGTGTGTGTCCAAGTTAAACACTTTTCAGGAACCGTGGCCGTTTGACTACCTTCAGCTTGAGGCTAGTCTGATTCATCGAGAACATCTGGCAATGCCAGCTGAAGTCTCTGATGATTTAACTTTTAAATACGTTTCTTTGTTTGCACACTTGTACTCATCTGTTTGTGTGTATGTGTGTGTGTGTGTGTCAGAATGAGGTATCTCTGTTACGAAACGAAGTGGCTCATCTGAAGCAGCTGCTGTTGGCCCATAAGGACTGTCCTGTCACCACCTTACAGAAAAAGGCTGTCTACCTGGGTGAGTCCCTCCGTGTGAAAAGGAGCTGTAAAAATGTTTGTGTGTGCGTGCGTGCAAGCAATTGCATTTGCCAGAACTGAAGAAATCCCCTACACAAATAAGAGTTGACTGTGAAGTTTCACAAAGTAATGTTTTTTTTAATTGAAGCTTCTCGCAGCAACATATCACTGTTGCATGCATTTGTATTTGTATTATATTCTCTGGAAAAAAAAAATGCTGCTTTGGGTTTTGCAACGGGTGCAGCACAAAAATGGGAGGCAACGCACACAAAGCCATAAGAGGGTAATATCTTTTCAGCTTTTGTCTAACTCTCTAGAAGCAAATCCTTTCACGGCCAAAAGTGCAATAGGTATTAGTGTAATAGTTTAGATTCCTTCTTGCCTTTTTGCTGATTCAGCAAAACTGGAAAGATCAGCACTGAAACACTCAAATCTTTCATATCTGGTATTGCGATGTGACAGTACACAAAATTCACGGTTCAATGCATAATTCAGATTTTAAATCACAGTCAATTTTGGCACAGTTAGAGGGAAGATGTTTTTTTATTAACGTGGTTTGTTATATATTTGTGAACATCATAAAATGCTTGTTGGTTTAAATAAAAAATGTAATCGAATCAATCAAATGAATGCAATATTCTTTATTATATTGATTCAATTGAGTGCAACTTCATATAGCTGTTCGGCGCAGGTGAGAAATCGATGACTTTGTGTCATTAACAAAGATTTTATTAAAGTTTAGCGATATGAATATATATATATATATATATATATATATATATATATATATATATATATATATATATATATATATATATATACTCAATTTAATCAATAGGATTAAGTGTATTGCATTAATTTAATGTATCTATTGTATTTTGGTATGTTTTATTCTTGCGGGCAGAAACTAAACGAACTTGCGGTCCACCACTTGTTCTCTAAGGGAACTTGGATTTTGTTCCGCACGTAAAACAAGAATTGCATATGCAAATGTACCGTTACACCACTAATCTGTTTATAAAACTTATGTGAACTATATTCTATATACAGTGTACATATTTACATTTACATTATGGCATTTGGCAGACGCCCCCTTATCCAGAACGACTTACAGTTCTCAGTTCTACAGCTGAGCAATTGAGAGTTAAGGGCCTTGCTCAAGGGCTCAGCAGTGGCAGCTTGGTGATAAAGGGATTGGAATCCATGACCTTCCGATCAGAAGTCCAACATCTTATCCACTGAGCTACCACTTCCCTATATAAACATCTTGATTTTTGGAGATTGACTTAAGTATTTTTTTTTCCATGTGTGTGAATGGTGAGTTACTGATCTGTGCTTCTACTCCAGGGGAAGAATCTATGAAGGAGGTCTGTGAGGCCACGGGTTCTCCAGCTCCGGTGATCCAACACAGCTCTGTGGCACTGAGTCCCTCGGGATCGTCAGGGCCGAACGGCGTGAGCTCACGGGCAGCTGCCGAGGCCGTAGCCATGTCCGTGCTGGCCGGCATGGGCACCCAGCGGGCAGAGAGCGGGCCCTCACACGTTATCATGACCACACATGCCCAGCCCTCGGCCAGATGATGAGCTCAGCACTAGGAGAGGAGAGGAGCGAGGGACAAGGCCAAATCCTGTATATCCTCTCTTTCTCCTCTTCCTGACCATCTCATGCTGTCATGCTCTTCTGGCCTGGAGCTGGCCCAGAAAATTTTTTTTTGGGAAAAAAAAAAAACTTTGGTGAACGAAAGAGCTTCCTGTTCTCTATGCCATAGACTTACGGGGGCTGGACTCCGATTCTCAATCTTATTCTCATCGAAAATTTTTACTAACTCAACTTTCATCATCCCTGCCTTTCTCATACTCATCACCTTCCATCTTCACTCTCCTCATTCTTCAGTTGACCTGTAGGACAGAACAGTGCTTCCTGAAGGACTGACATGGTGACTGTGATCCGATGCATAGGTATTACGTACACGAGTGTCTCATTTACACGTCCATAGAGCAATGTGGACGGCTGATCAGTGGCAGTAATTGAAAAGGAAATGATGCCACAATGTGTGTGTGTCTCTCTCTCGCTCTCTCTCTGTGTGCACGTGTAAAATGGGGTGGATGATATGGCAAAAAAAAAAATCATATCGCAATAGGATATTTTTTAACGATACATGATGCGAACCAAGGCATAAACTATGGCTGAGTACCACCACAAAAAAAAAAGAATTAAATGAGGAAAAAAAGGAGAATTTATATTAATGATGTAAAAAAACAAAACAAAAAGAACTGATGTGTCCTCGGGCATGGTGTTCATTCATCTTTCATATCAAAATGCTTTTTTATTTTGTTTTTCTCAGCATGTGCAAAAATAGGACGTTACTTTTTATATACATTATATAGACAAAAGTATGGGGGCTTTATAGTCATGCGCCTTTCCTTCAAAGTGTTCTACCTGGAACCCTGTTCCATCACGACAATGTCCCTGTGCACAAAGCAAGCTCCATGAAGATATGCTTTGAATGGGTTGGAGTGGAAGATCTTGAGTGGCCTGCTATAGAGCGCTGACCTCAACCCTGTTAAACACCTTTGAGATGAATTAGAACGCTGACTGCGCCCCAGGCCTCCTCACCTCACCTACATCGGTTCCTGAATTTTCGAACACTCTAGTGGCTAATTGAGCACAAATCTCCACAATAACACTCCAAAATGTAGTGGAACATCTTCCCAGAGAGTAAAGGCCATTATAACATTACAGGGGGCTAAATGTGGAATGGAACGTCCGAAAAACACACATCAATTGGGTGCCCTCAAACTTTTGTCCACATGGTGTATATAAGGTAACACTTTTTCTAAATATTAATGTTTTTTTTTTTTTTTTATATATATATTTATGAATCTTGACATTAAAAAGCATCCAATGCAGTACATTTTGGGTTATTAAACAGACTCAATGAGACTGTTCAAGGTATGTACTCTGGGTGTTTGTTTCAATTTTTAAAGAAATTTCTAATTAAGAAAAAAAAAAAAAATCAATGCATCTTTGCTGATTAAAATGGTTCAAATTGCGGCAGGAAAATCCAGCCAATTTGTTTTTCTAAAATGAATCTGAAATTCTTTCACAAAGCTGAAGAGCTTATTTTGTAATATTTATAATATTTAAAGGCCGACACTCTTTGGAACGTCTCTGCATATCTTTTTTTTTTTTTTTTTTTTTTTTTTTTTAAATGAAAAACTAATGAATGCAACATCCACAAACCCTGAAACCGTATACTTTCTAAAGTGCATTGCAATATTGCGATTTTGATATCACATTACCATATTGACCAGCCCTAGCATGTGGTGTGGTGGTGTGCATGCTCACACTTATTGCCTTTTACATTTTACTCGTGTGAATGAGGCAACGTTTGCACCACAACTCTGCAATACTTTTTTATGAAAAGGAAAAATTCCTGTGTGTGTGTGTGTACGTTGGTTACATTTTGTCCCTCGCATTTTGGCACGGTTTTCATTTCAAGGAGACCAACAGAGCGCCTTGGCTGAATTTCACCAAGATCTGACCTCATTTCTATCCCTTTATAATATGTTTTATATGCAAAGCATTTATATAATCAGTGGGAATATAGTGTGCATGTGCGTGAGTGAGTCTGTGGGAGTGTGTGTGTACAGAAATGTACATCAGAGTATAACAGTTTGATTTCATGGGACTGATACACTAATGTTGGAAAGCTTTATTTTTATGCTGTTTACTATTTTTTTTTTGGCACATCCTCCTAAACACGTTGCTTGATCGCGTCTTTCGGTTTGCCTTGTGCCGACCCCCTCCACCCCGTTCTTCTGCCCCACCTCTTTCTCCTGCCCCACCCTTAATGCCATAAACTGGCTTATGGTTACATTTCATTGTTAATTGAAATCTCCTTGTTAGGATTCCTGTGTTGCATCAGAGCTAAATGATGGTGCCAGTATGTCTGGTGCATTTTTTTTTTTTTTCCTTTTTTTTTTTCTTTTCTCTTTGTAAAGTTCTCAGTTATTGGCCCTGCTGTATATTCAGGCCGTGGTAGAGCTAAACCTCGGGAAAAGTCCAGCTGTTTATCCATTTCGCCTCTTTGATTATTTTCGAATTGTTTGAAATTAAACAAAGCGCTGCCCTGTACAGTGGAGTTGAGTAGAGGGGGGAAAAAAACAACAACTAGATCATTGTATTTTCCAGGCAATAATGAAAACGTTACTCGATCCTCCGATTTATTGCACTATTTAAAAAATAAAATATCGATAACGTAAATTCGTATCGATGGTATCAATAATGCCTCTGCATTTCATTCAAGAGAAAACTGCCTATTGTAGTATATCGATAAATCTACGGTTATTTTTTTGTCTCATTGCAAATGTTGGCAGGAAATCCACATTTATAGTAGTGCAGTGCCTTGGTATTGATCCACAATCAAGTTGTTTTTATTTATTAACCCACAGCAAAGTTTTCTGATCAGATATGTATTAAAAATTCGATACACATTAGCATCTGCTCTCCAGTTCATTACCCTCCATCATCATACACCCCTTACCCCCCTTTTACCCACACCCCACACCCATAAAAAAAAAAATCTGGTGGAGTACAAAGTTTGTACACCCTTAAGGCCCAAGTTCATGCAGTGGCATTTGCTATAATGGATTTTTTTTATCGGCACGTGTTGACGATTTCCGCTCCTTATCATGCACACACTCAGAAATGCATTTACATACACATCCTGTAGTGTCTTTCGATCGAAAAATACTCTGCCTTAACACTTGCTGCAGTGCCTCTAAAGTCCTGGTCAGGTTTCACAGCTTTTCTTGTCGCCCACAGAAATCTTTGTGCCAAATATAGGAATCGACCAGGGCATTTAAAAGAAAAAAAGAAAAAAAAACAGCTTTGTACTTTATTGCAACAAATTTCACTGCAGATGCCTTTATAGATCCTGAAACTGCAGGGAGAAACTAAACTGCTAGCACTGGGTTGGTGTACTGTGCTCTATACTGCCACCTGGATGTGGTTCACTGTTAGTGCGTCCCAATACTATACTGAAAGGTAAAAGGAAACTGCTTTAAAACTTGGTGTTTCCCTTTAATTTCTTTGCAGAATGTACAATTGCAAGGGGGGAAGTTTGGTGAGAATGGAAATGTACACAATTTGTAGTTATTGTGAATGTAGTCGATCAGCTGAGATGTTTTGGGTAGAAAATGTCAAATAATGGAAATCTCTAAATCACATATTTTCAGGCTGACATCCATGGGAGCAAAATTGTCTGCTGTTTGTGTGGGAAAGTTCACTGTGTGTGTGTGTGTGTGTGTGTGTGTGTGTGTGTGTGTGTGTGTGTGTGTCTCTCTCCCCCTGTCAATTACTGCAGCCCTAAGCAGTAAATGAGGAATTAGATTTTCCAAGATGGCTGCCATTAGCTAATCAGTAAATTCTGAATGGATTTTGATTGTGCTTCAGTACAACTGTAAAGAAGCGAATGTCAAGTCTGATCGAATACATTTAGGAGAAATGTGAATTAAGTGTAAAGTTGTATTTTTGTTTTTGTTAAGTTGATCGGGGTTTGTTTAGCAGTCGTTGCTTGACTTTTCCCATCATCATTTAATTTACACAGAGTGTAATTAGCAGAGAATGTAACGGCACGTCGAAATGCACTAAAAACGTGACCGATGTTTATAGATGTTGTATTTTATGACCTTTGCTGCTGATTGTCTTTCACACAGCATGTCCAAAGTCAACACGAGTTCGTTTCAGTTCATGCGCTTGTAAAGGTTCAAGGTTTTCATAGCAGCCACTTAAATCTTCTCTTACAGTACGATGACGCTCGTTTAACGCCGAACCGAAGCGCTGCGGCTTTCACCCTGCCACTGTTCTCAGTCTTCGGAAAAGCAGAGGGCAGGGAAAACTTTCAGCTTTCATATTCAATTGCCGGCACTTTTTTCCCCCCTACATCTGTTCTTTATTTTGTGCAGCGAGGACTGTCATAATAAATACTTCTTTATATCCCCCTCCCTTTTTTTAAATACTGAAATGTAGAACATTTTAGACCTCTGACATGTTTTTCTTTATTAGTGTCTCCTCTTAGTCACTATATAATCATGTTTTTGCAATTTTTTTCCTTCACATTGAATTGTAAGAATGCCTTAAGTGAGATGTAGCCTTTTATATCTTGTCCCACTCTTTTTTTTTTTACAGCAGATTTTTCTATTTCATAGAAATTTGGCTCTGGGTTTTTTAAGCTCCATACTATTAATGTCAACACATCGTTAATTTATTAACGAATTAATACAGAACAATTAAAATATAAAAAAAAACCCATAAAAACCCCTCAGGACTGTATCCAGCAGTAATGGTTGACATGGTGTGTAGTTAGAAAAGGCAACTATTGAAAGACGTTCTTTCAGCTTCTAATTGTAAAGACACTCCCGGTTGGACTGATTTTTAACTGTAGACTTTTATCTTCTTTACTGTACATATGTGTACTATATATATAAATGTATTTACTTTTCCATGCATGTTGAAGTGAAATACGAGGCACACTTGCAGTGCTGCAGGTTTGATTAAAGAGAAAAAAAAAAGCAATTAAACACCATTTCTGTGTCTTTGATCTGCTATAAATGTAATTAACCAAGTGAAGCAATAAAGTATTTTATATGTTGACCTGAAATGTGCTAGTGTTTAAGTTACGGCTCGCTCTTTCTTTTTTAAGGAAGTAATAAAGGCGTAATAGAAGCACTATATAAAAAGCCGGGTTTTACAGGATAAAAGGCATTAAAACCACGGAAAGGAAGCTGTTTATTCTAGAACACACCTCATTGGACATTCACTTATAACGCTAACAGAGAACAAAATTGTACAATTAAGAGTTAAATGTGAGCGATCTACGAGGGCCAAACACTGCCCCCTAATGATCAGTTTGCGTCAAGTTTTGTTAGAGTAGCTCATGTGGGATTTTCGGTTCGGTCTGGATGATTCGATTAAGCAGAAAATCCGAGTAAAATACTAATCATTTAAAAAAAAAAAAAGAGTGCTTGGACCCCTAAAACCATTTCAACCCTTTCAATTCAATTTGTTTTTATATGTATAGCTCTCTTAACAGTTGCGTTAAAGCGGCTTTACACCAATTCTATTATTTTTCCTTTCTTTCTTTTTTTTTTTTTTTTTTTACTTGAAAAAGTAATGTGGGTGCCTAAATATAATTTCTATTAAAATATAAGTGGACGGTTCAAATAAAAAGGCTAAAAAAGCTAAGTAAACCAAAATAGATTCATTTGGTATTAGGAGTATAGTTTTCGTTATTAATTTTAATGTAGATAAGATAGAAAGTTAATAAAAAACAATTATTCAGAGTTTAAATTATTCTCAAGTATATTGGATTTGGCTGTAACAATAGTTTATATGTAATTTCGGATACATTTAATTATATTCTAATTATATTTACGATCAATTTTATAATATCTATGATTATAATTGACAAAACAAAGAAAATAACCTTAAATCGACCAAACGTGTTCACGTGTGTGCGCCTGAAAGGATTCAAAGACGTGGCATTGCGTTTACCTTAGTTTGCCCACTAGGTGGCGCTGAAACACGGCCAGGATAGTTCTTGAATGCTGGCCAATCACAACGCAGTAAAGATTCGAAGAGGGCGTGTCTGTAGGGTAGGCGGGGATAAGGGTGGCAAGGGCGCCCTAACTACATTGTACGCCGTGTACACGTGACCACTTGGCGGTGAGTTGCCCCACTATGGCGGAGGGAGCGGTTGTTCGGATGGAGTGTCGCTCGCGGCTCAATACATGGTTCGTGTCGTGACTCGGGAAAAAATGATTTTTTTTCTTACTTTCTTTCTTTTTTCTTGAACCGACGACGCCTGTGACAGAAGTTAATAAAGAGAAGACAAAACAAAAGAAAAAAAAAAACCAACTACAAGGACTTGACAGTCATATTTTCGCAGCATGGCGGACCGCGGTGCGGATCTGGCGGCTTTACCCAAAGAGGTGAAGGACCAGCTGGCGGAGTTGGAACTCGAGCTTTCCGAAGGTACACGGTGGGAGATTGGGAATTGGGCGGTTTGATCCCAAACGGCGTCTCGCTCACTCTCCTTGTGCACTATTTTAAGGGGGTTGGTGGTGAGTCGTGCGCCCTGGGTAGTTTACTACGCGCTTGAGAGGGAGCCGTTTGGGATTTTAACTTTGGGGGCACAAAAAACTATCGTAAAACTGTCGTAATTTATGAAAGGAAATTCATAAACAAAAGCAGCCAGGTGTTAATTCATTAGACTTCTCTCTTTACAGAGGTGTGTGTGTGTGTGTGTTAGTTAAATGATACCTTTTCCCCTTGAAACCTCTGATCGAAAAACAAGTTTTCATGTATTCATTAAGGTTGATTGGGTCCTGTCTGGACATGACTCGGTATAAATGCCTTCATGGGAAATTCAAGTTCTCTGTGTAGAAGACGTGACTGCGAGATCCGTGACTCACGCGACACAAAGCGACTGGAGTCTCCTTCAAGCTCCTTCAGCTTTCTTCCCAGGCAGATGGTTAATAACTTCTAATAAACCCCCCCTGTAACACACATGGTCATGGTGGAGATGATGGTGTCTTAATGGTTATTTCAAAGATTATATATCAAGAAAAAGATGTGTTCAGGCTCGAGTCAACTGCCTGCCCTTCAGCTTGAGCTCAGCTGTTCGTGCTCTGTGTGTGTGTGTGTGTGTGTGTGTGTGAGAGAGAGAGAGAGAGAAAGAGCTTCATGGCTTTGTGTCTCATATTTTAGGAATATCACGAAAAATGCTGTCAAATATGTGACAGATCATCATCTTCGCTTCATCCATTCTTGGAGTGTCATTGAGTTCAAACGGGCTTAAAACACCAGCATGCAAAAACAACAACAAATAAAACCACCAGCAATTCGACAGGAAGCACAATAGACCTTGTTGTCAGGTGTGTGTGTTGGTGCACTTGTGTGTGCAGGCTTTCGAAGGGCTGTGCTTCCCAGCTCAGTCCCTACTTGCAGTACAATAGATTTAAGATGCCTGTGCCTTCAGAAAGAGAAACGGAGAGTTAGGGTGTGTGTGGGGGGACAGTGGGACGTCTGCGTGGACTCAGCTGAGTAATACTGTTACACAACTGGCACCAGTCGGTGTGTAGGTTACGGTCCGAAGCGGTGTGTTGTCACACCTATGGGAAAAGAAGCAGCCATGGCAACTGTAAGGAGACGGGCTGTAAAAGCCTGTAAACACCGCACCGTATGGTCGAGCTAAAAGAGACCGATTGGTCATCAGATTGACGTCTGGCTCTCGCAGGTGCTCCTTAAAAAACGTGCGAGACGCATTAAAGAATCCGAATCCTGACTGAAGACCGTCACTTCACTTGGCACAGCGTCCGAGACGAACAGCTATAATTTTGGGCAAATTGTATGACACTGTACAATAATGTTCTATTGATAGATTCAAGAAAATAACCAGGTTCTGTAGTCCTTGCATTCTAAATATTCTTGAGGATATTGAAGAATATTTTCCAGTTATATTTCCCATTATGGTTGGTTCCAGACATGTTTTTATTATCATTTAGTCGGTGCCCAGTAGATGTGCTTGGCTAATTTATTTCCCCCACACAAGGCAAAGGAACAGTGTCTAATAGAAGTGCTGTCTGCCCTCTTTTACATACATGAGCTCACAGATGTCAGGATTGGTTAATGTTGCTTTGATTGACATTTGAGGGTGTCGCTTTCCTTCCAGTCAGAGAGCATAAAAATGAAACGTTTATTCAAAATCAGTTTTGAAAATCCTTCACCTCCATTTGAAGTAATACGAGTTTGCGAGCAGAGCCTGATTCTCACATGGAAAAAGGGATAGAGGTTTAGAGTTGGCAAATGTTTCGGGCTACTGACACACACCACAGGATGCAACATGTTTTAAAGCACACTGCAGTCACGCCTCACGAGTTTGTGCAAAACTTGAAAGTTGTCTCGGCTAATTTCCGTATCAGGGATGTGTAAATAGAAAAATGGAGATCAGTACACGGCTAACGTCATTCTCTCCCGGGATGAAGTTGTTTACAGAGCCGTGACTCAGTGCTTTTATTAATAATTTTTTTTTTTGTCAAAACACGTGTGGATTTTTTTGGCGATTTTTGTGGCTTTTGCTGTATTTAGACTTCTGTTTTAAACCGCAAACACCGTGGATATCAGCTGTTAAAAAAAAGGAAGTGAAATTTGCATCCATGAAACATCCTAAATAAATATTAACTAGGAACGGTTCTCCATGTGGAGAAGGGGAAATAAGGGGAAGTTGACATTTTACAGCAGGGACATTATCAGTGGGGTTTTATTAGTTTTCAAAAGAAACTGGATTATCATCTCGTTTACTTCAGTGATTATTTCCACTGTAAAATCTGTTTAATGTCTCGGCATGCAACTTAACAAACCTCATGACATCGGGTTTAGAAGGATGGACGAACCTCTACAGATTAATCCCAGCCTGCCCGATTGGCTTTTTCTCCAGACTGAAGCTGCCAGTGTTCGTCATTAGATCATTCTGTCGCTCGTGTAAAAGATCACATCTCGCAAAAAAAAAAAAAGAAAAACACCTTTTCAGCACTCACCTGCAGAGCTTTATTCGATCTGTTGATTTCTGGAAAATTCCACAGCGGTTAAATCGGCGTCTTGTTTACTGCGTGCCTATAAAGTCAGACAGTTCCTGGTTAGGCGGTGTGAAAGTGCAGCATGTCAACACGTGAGGCATCGCCTCTGCAATACTGCACCGTTCACAACATTCGCAGTCACATCTCTAACTGAAATCCTTCGTACTTGTTGAGTGCCTGTGTTTAATGAATTAATTGGCTAATCCCAGCATGCACTGCTGTAGCCTATCCACTTTTCTTTCCCATTACAAGGTTATGGAGTTAGTCAGAACATGGCGTGTGTGTTTAGGGGGAAGAAAATTGCATTTTTATTCAGTATGTGCTGAATTTGAACAGTCAGGTGTGTGTTTTAATTTAATCATTGCTTAAACTTTGCATGTTGTTATTTTCAGGGTATTGCTATCAGGATTTTAACAGCAACATCTCCTTGATTGTCACTATGCTTTAATTGGGATTTATTTGGCCCACTGAGCAATGACTTATTATGAACATGTAATTTAAATATATGTTTATCATAATAAATCTATCATAGTATATCTGTATTTGATAATAAAGGTTGGCATCCAAACAAAAATTTCTCATAGTTATTAATAGAGGACGAGGCACCGATAGTTGATTGCGGAAACTATCAGAAAAAAATCCATACTGACGGCTTCCGGTCCGCTGTCATTACGAGACCAGCCTCTAGAAGTGAATCACTGACTCTGTGTGCCTTTTTTTTGTTTTTTTTTTACACGTGAGACAGTGTGCTGCACGGAGAGCGCTGTATTTATACTTTATAATCGGTTAATTATGTCATATTTATAAAATAAATACATGTGTACTATTTTACATGTTAAATTTTTTAAATCCAGTATCCATTTTAAAACCTCCGTTGATTAATTGGTTATCAACAAGTGCGATCCAAACGAGCTATCGGTAGCAGTAAAAATTTTTTATGGGTCGACCTCTAGTTATGAACATCACCCACCAACCAAATACATATGTAAGTAAATGTTTTGATTTTAATTGCAGTGAATATGATATAAAATCTAAAATGTCATTGCTAGCAAAATTGCTCTTTTAATATGCTATATACCTCTTAAAAAGTACTGCTCATTTCTCTGTGCAGTGCGTAACAAAATACATTTATCCAGTATTAAGAGGCATAATAAATACATTTAAAATCCTAATAAAATCTCCACAATAGTGCTGCTAGTCACTCAGTCATTTTCTGTGACAGGCCGACTCCGGCTCCACATTGAAAAAGGGAAAAATTATGTGGACCTCACAGAAAAATGTTTGGGGGACCCCTGGTGTATGCTATTACAATAACTCAGGGGGGCTTAGAAACAAGCTTAGAAATCCCACCCTAACATCGTGCTCCCGAATATAAAACTTTCAGTGTGCCTTGGCATCGACTCGACACGTCTCTGGAACCGTGCCGAAGCGACAAACACTGTTCCTCTAAACGATTTTTCCTCAGCTGGTGTTTTGATGACGGGGAGGTTCACGCCTTTATTTACAAGTCGCTCGAAAATCTGTTGTTTATAGGTCCTTCACCTCTTTAAGCCCTTTTGGATGTGGTTGATTTGGAGGAAGCCACACCCCGTAAGACAGTAACGTATTCAGAGGATGGAGACATCTGTGCAGTGTACTGTATGGGTGAAGGTTTGTGGTTCTTCTACAAACTGTTGCCACAAAGTTTGCAGCTCACCGTTGATTAGAATGTTCTTAACTTCGGCTTTTTTTTTTTTGTCAAAGATTCACCTACATAATTCTGCTGTACATAACTGCTTAATGAAATAATTGTGCATTCTACACGTTACAGTGTACTGTAATCGTGTTTTTGTGGCTTTCGCCTCAACTGTTTGTGCTTGTTTGATGCAGAAGTGTTTGTGTTATTGTCTCTTGATGTCTTCCCATCATCAAACAGACGCTCAGTGTTCAGCTTAGCCATCGAGCGTCGCAGAGGCTTTTTCATATCGCCAAATCTGCTTTCCATCTCACCATTCTTGACCCGTCTATGATTTTTCCGCTGAAGGCTGTCTCGAACGCGGCGAGCGGAAATGCCCTGCGTTAATGCGCTCGGCTCGGGTTGCTCGGAGGAGAAGAGAGGACGGCCAAGCTGCCGCTTGAAGAACGAGGCGATTCTGCGAGCCACCAGTGACCGCTGGGACACAAAGGGGACCATTGAGCTGATCAGGAGCACGGTGACTAGGAGCTGCTTTGGCATTTAGGCCTTTCAACTGAGAGCTTTGTAGACTGAAATGGGCTGCTCTGAGCAGGCGGGGTTCGAACACAGCTTCTGTCTGTGTGTGTGTGTGTGTGTGTGTGTGTGTGTGTGTGTGTGTGTGTGTGTGTGTGTGAGGGAGAAAAAGACGGAAAGACTTTAGGGGTGATCATGAGATGTAACCTACACCACAAGGAAGTTCCCGAGGACATCTCTGAGAAAAGTGTGGTGTATCGGTTGACGCCAAATACAGTGTTACATGATTGACGGCTTCTGTGATTTATATTCAGATCTTCATCCTCTGCATTAGAACAATGGAGAGTCAGCAGAGGGATCTTTCCAAAAAGTTTTCCAGCAAGTTTTCAGAGAGATCAAATCAGGAGAAAATTCCCCAAAATGTCCATTTTGTCAGAATCCATGAAACATATTTTGCTGGACTGTAATTCCTTCTACCACCTTTGATACATTTTGAAAGGTTTTATGAGATAAATAAAAATTTTGTCCTGAGGTCTTTAGAAAAAATTAATCTTAAACATCTTTAGTTTTATATTTCTCTAACCAAATCTGGCTTTCATTGAAGCGTTAATTAAAAAAAAAAGGAAAAAAAACCCAAGAAACTACCAAAAACTATACATGCAGCTGTATATACTATAATAACTACACATCAGTGTTGCTTTTTTTTATTTTTATAAAAGGAATACCGTACAAAGAAATGTTAAAATCAAGAATCGACGTCCTTGTGTGTTGAATAGTAACTAGGAAATTGGGAGTAGGGGATTGTGGGTACCTGAACTGTAGCTTCATAATGCGTCCTGACTAGTTTTCATAACACAGAGAGAATCGTCGCACCTTACGGTCACTGGAATCACGGTTTGGTGTCATGACGCTGCACAGACAATTAACAGGCGTCTGTCAAATTAATGCTTAGGAGTGTGAACGTAGGGGAGGAGGTTAATCACAGATTTGGCTCTTTATCCCAAGCAGGCAGAGCAGCTAAGCTGTAATAAGTAGCTCAGATTTTCCTCTAGAATAAACGAAAAACATGTCTGGTTGAATGACTTTACTCATTGGATACAGGTTTTGTGCAGGACTATAAATATAACTGCAGCAGATGTCCGTTTGAGAAAGTCTGTAGTGCATTGAGTCCTGAGTGGCTTTGAGTGGTTGCAGTAATATAGAGCTTATTTGTGTGTATTGATTGGGCTGGAGATGGAGTTTGGCGATGATGATGGTCAGTTATTTATGTAGGACGGGGAATATCCAGGCCGAGACAAGCGCAGTACGGATAGAAATGGCGTATTGTGCTCACCACAAATATTATGCAAAGATCGGTCAAAGGAAGTGCACGATAAAAACACGTAGTACAGGATCCTCACTTCCAAAGAGCAGTGGAAAGTCAATCTCTGGCTGTTCAACTTCGGCCAGCAGGTCAGATCTAAAGTAAAATTGCGGAAGCCATTGTTCCTTCTATATGTGTAACATCCTGTTTGTGTTAAATACGGCCATCATTGTGCGTCTGGAACTGTTTGCGTGCAGGAGTCTGATGTGCCTGTCGCAGTTCCCTCTTTTTAATAAGGCCGGGGTTTGTTTGGAGGACGTTTTTATGACACGGTAATAACTACTTCAGCCTCCAGGTATTAAAAAAGTAATTTCTCATGCAGGCCAGTGTGTTATGAATCTCGTTTCTGTCTGTTCTGACGTGCCCATGGCAATCTGAAACACGGTACGGCAGCTTCATATCCCGGAGGGGTTTTAAGCCCAGTTTTGAAACTTGATTTAGCTGTTTTTTTCCTCCGAAGTAGAATGGAATTTAGTTTTGCGTTCTTGATTGCTTGGTTGATTTCGAGCTATATTTGATGTCGTCTCGCTCCAATTTCTGAGAGCTGCACTTAAATCTGCTGCATTTAACAGTGTGTGAACACCATTCTGGTCATGTTGTAACAAAACATTACCTCTCTTTTGCTTTCTGTGTGTGTGTGTGTGTGTGTGTGTGTGTGTGTGTGTGTGTGTGTGTGTGTGTGTGTGTGTGTGTGTATTTATATATACACTAAAAAGAGAAATCTATAAATGTCCAGATGTTCAACTTTTATTCACAATCACAAATTCTCCCGTAGCATGAATAGCAACTTTACACACTCTTGGCATCCAGATGTTTAATTTCTCTGAACATTCAGCTGAAATACTTTGCCATGCTTCTTGTAAAATTCACCAAAAGTGTTCTTCACTGTTTGGATAGTTCTTTCTGACAATGCGATCCAGTTCATCCCAGAGCAGTTCAATGATATTTAGGCACGGTCACTGGGCAGCCCATTCCATGATAGATGAGAGACACTCCAGCCGGCTGTCTGCTCTCGAAGTAACATTTACAGAGAGCTTGGACGTATACTTCGGCTCATTGTCTTGTTGCAAGTTGGTTTCAATTAGCCGCAGTTCGGATTGAATTACATAGTGTTGAAGTATGGAATGGTAGCCATGTTGGTTTCCTTCACCTGGAATAAGTATCCAACCTTCCCTGCTCCAAAACATCTCCAACCCATTAAACTTCCATCTCTAACTTTGACTGTGTGTAAGGCAGTCTGCCAACATCTCTCCTGTTCTACACCTGACATTCGAGCTAAAAATCTAAAATCTGGACGACTCCTCATTCACTGTCCAATTCTTCTGTGTTTATGCCTTTTTCCAAGTCAAAAACTAATTTTTCCTTACTTTTGACTGGCACTGTCTGTAATGCGTGATACTTCCTCGATCCTGTCGTGAGCGGTGGTCCGTTTAAAGCCGCCGGCGTGAGTATTTGAAACATCCACTGGCATCTGGTGTCAAATATCTGATAGAGATACAATGCAAGTGTGTGTTTATTTAATATGAACTAAGGAGGAAGAAAAAGAAGCGCAAATGTTTAATCTCTCTGACTTTTCCCCGCCAGGCAACGCCACAGTGCTACTGCTGATGTCCGTATATGTATTTGTTTTAATTTCCAAATTGCTATATATTTATTCTGATAGAAAGCTGAAGTGGGTGTGGCTTATGAGCCCCCAGAAAAAAAGTATCTGCTTTGTGTGCACACATTCGTCAGCGGTGCCGGCATTTTATGATTTAAAGCGTAGCATTTCCAATTTTTGACTGATTTTCCGCATGATACAGGAGACACCTGAAAGCTTCTCACTTCAGCTTTTCTCATTCAGAGCGATGTTTATACCAAGCGCAGAAATAAATCGAGACGTGTGTCTCCATTATTGCTTACTTCTGCTTTGTGGCACATTTACTTCATCTAGATGCACTCTGACCTGCAACTTCATGAGTCTGGGTCTTGTGAGTCAGTAGAAATTCAAAATCACATGCCATCAGGAGTGTGTGTGATCAAAACAGTGGTAAAGAACATATCGAATTTTTAGAGCCTTAACCAATTCCATCAATTGTATTTATATCATAATATGTATGGCGTTGTACCGCCTATTTAGAATTTTTAACTCGATACTGGGATTTGTACAGACCTGGGGCAACTGGGGTGTGAGACCTTTAGCATACGTTTCGATCCCACGGGATGCCCCCCCTTTCTTTCTTTCTTTTTTCTTTCCATGCCTAATAATGCACATGGTAAATTCAGACAGATGGACGATGATCAGATGTCCAAGCTCACAGATTGTCATTTGCTCCAACAAAGAAGCCGTGAGACCTCTGTCCCGGGCCCGGTGGGTCTTCTCCCCCAGCGCGGCTTATGTAACGAGCATATCTGTGCGGCTTTTGGCGTGTGAATAGTTAATGCTGCTTCTCTTTCCACTCCAAGCTCCTGCTGAGGCAAACCTGAATTATTAACACTGTTTCATTAAACGCAACGCTGTCTTTACAAGGTGTGTACCGGGTGCTCTAAGAGTCTGTGAAAAGTAAGTTAGTGTAGCTTCCCTCGGATTAAACACTTTCCAGTGCAAAATCGGCTTCTGTTTGAGTTTGAATACTGTTAGTCTGTAAACAAAAATACAGGGCATGAGGGTGGTGCCATTTTGTCATCATGGTAGCAACTCAAGATTTAAGGACGCACTTAAAATGCCCGATTGTTATATACGACTGTATAGACCATTTTCAAATTTTTACGAGCACAGGAAGTGGCTGTTCCTTACCAGTGAATACAAAACACCATTTGACACCATACACAGGATGCCTCCTTCAGCCCGACTGGTAGCTCGATTTAATATCCAAATTAAAACGAATACCATGTTCAGTCGCTGGATGTTCCCTCAGGTTATGAACAAACTCGCTTTCAAAAAATTAAAGCGTATCCATTACAAAAAGCCCAAGCTCAGTGAAAGGCTCAGATTGCTGAAGTGAAGAGAGACGGCTGGATCCCCGCCAACTTGAACGCAAACGTCATTCCGACTAGTAGGAAATGTACATTTAAAATCGTCATTGTTTTGTTCTCGTTGTTGCGGGACGGCGGAAACGGTAGGAAAAACGCAAACCACATGCCGTATCATCAACCGGATGATTCTTGAGCTGCGTGTAGCGTTTATTCCCCAAACGGGAACGCTAATCTGTTAGCTAACACGACTTCCTGTTTCATGATGCGTCGTGTTAAGCATGTTTGAGGCAGTTGGAGAGAGCCATATAAGTTTCGCCATATTTTTGCAAAAATTATTAAACTTTCAAACTGGTGCTTCTGGTGTAAACAGATCGGGTTTTAGTAAACTAATGGTGCATAATGACATTCATTTCTTGTCCTTTTCTGGATACGTCTTATTTGTTGTCCATTCAAGAGGCTAAAGTTTTGAAAATGAAAATCGGGAAGGGTAATGCGTAGTAACTTGTCTATTGTCTTTCTTATTGAAACAATCGATTAATACTAAAGGATTTAAAAATATGTTTTCAAAGCAATCTGTAAATCCCCTTCGTTTGTTAATTAGTTCTTATGTCATGTGTTTGGAAACTCCCACATCAGGTTACATATGAGGTGTTTTGAGACTAGCCCTGTTTACAAGAAACTGTTTTTTAAATCTTCGTTTACACGCTATCACCTTTCATAATATTCCCCTGACTAAAGCAATACGGCGCTCCCAGCGTTCCTGCAACTTCTGGAGTCTTCATTTTGAAGCGTGGCGAGCACCTTCTTGACATTGCAGTGTCAAAACGCCGACCTTTGAGCTGGATCTTCATCTTCGGGAAGAGGTTAGTAAGGTGGGTAAACTCACATGTGAGGAGAGCTCGGTGACTGGGTGTACACATGGCCAGAATAGCAGACGTGGTAATGCACGTGGTCAGAATAGCAGATGTGGTAATGCACGTGGTCAGAATAGCACCAGTTGCACAGCTCCCGATGTACACAGGACGATATCTTTTGGCACACTGACATTCTGAAGGTGGGTGCTCCCTGTGACTGTGCATGCAGCCTTTTGCTGCCATCGTGTTGGTGTTAGAAGACTAGTCTCGAAACTTGACACAACCTCATACTCACTCGATTCCTTTTCGTACAGTAATAGTAGCCAGTCACAGGTGTGTGTGTGTGTGTGTGTGTGTGTGTGTGTGTGTGTGTGTAAGCTCAGGTATGTGGACATGGGCAACCTATTTCCTTTGATTGTGTTATCCTGAGCATATGAGCATTGGTTCAAAAAGGTGTAAAGTTTTGCACCACGTGTTGCATGAAGCTGGTCTTTGATTGTCGATGGGAATTGGAGATCTACTTGGTGTTTGGTTCGGGTACGAAATGAAACTGCATAGGATTTGGTGTTAACTGCAGGTCAATCCAGTCTCAAAAGGTGTGTGTTGAGCTTTTGCCTAGTGTGAAGTGCACAAATAACCGGTTCAATTCCCTTCCTCAAATCAGGAATCAAGACTACGTGCGTGCTCGCCTTGCAAAGAACACACCATGTAAGGGTTTTTAAATACCCGCATGAAGGGAATCGAGCTGAGAACGAAACTGCTTTAATATCACACCTGTAATATTGTGGCGGATTTCGTTCTTGTTTGGTCCGGACAGTAGGAAATGGACTTCGGGGGGAGGGGTATCGTCAAATGAACCTTATGCTGTTGATCCAGAAATCGCATCTGAGGTTTCTCATGCTTCCTGGCCTCGTCATGATGTCTGGTTGAGCTTCTGTAGCTACTCTGAAACTCAAGGTTTTCCCCCAGGGACAAGCTCCTCGCATGCAAACCGAGAAAACTAGTTTGCTCTGCACTTGTCTTGCTCTGTTTATTTACTGTGTGCGTGTGTGTGTGGTTAATCCCGCGGGACTTGCCTCAGAGTTCCCGTGTCAGAGCTGTTGCTTAATGAAGCACACGGCTCAGTGAAGGCTTCTATCTACACTATCAGTTCTCCACTGCTCACCAGATTCAGGGTCGTATTGAAGTTTCACGTTCTGTCAGGTTGAAGCTGCAGGGAATTCGAGAAATCACTTCATCTTATTGGCTTTCAGACTCTATATCTGAAAATGCAAACACAAAAAAATCTAATTTGTAACCGCATTAGACTCATTAAAGCGGTCTAATTTGTGTGTTATCTTGACTTGAGCAGTTGTCCTTAAGATTGTAGTGAGATCTGTGGTTTTCTGCTTGCTCTAACACAGGATGTTTTTTTTTAGCACTTGATTATTGGGCTGTGAAGACATTTTCACAATACACTCTCAAGTTACCATATTCCGTTTTTGGCGTTTGCTGTGAATGCATTTGGAATTCATACTTTTAGGATTCTGGTCTTTATTTATATGATGTGATTGGATGTTCACGTTCTATCACATCCCAGTGATTTAATGATTGGTTTTAGATCTGATCAGGTTCAAGGAACGACGTTTATGTATTTTCACTTACGGTATTTGGCAAACAGCCTTATCCAGAGCGACTTGCATTTATCTCATTCATACAACTGAGCAGCTACGGGGTTAAGGGCCCAAGAGTGGCAGCCTGGCTTAGCTGAACTCGCAACCTACGGTTTCAAAGTCCAATGCCTTAACCACTAATCTACCATCTCCTGTTTATGCTTTATATTAAAGGAGATCAACTGCTAGACAATGCAGCAGGTTAGCAAAAATACTCTGCAAACTATGCTTGTCTAGAGCATACGCCACACAATTACACCACCGTCATTAGCCTGAACTGTTGACACGAGGCAAGTTGAGTCCAGGGATTTATTCTGTTCACACCAAATTTTATCCCTGAAATCTCCAAGTCCTAGGAGAAATCCAGATTCATTAAACCAGGCAACTAAAGTCAGTGAGTCAGATTCCTTTTCTTGGCTAATAGGATTGGAATGGGATGTGGTCTTCTGCTGTTGCAGCTTAAACATTTTATCTGAAGTGCTTTTCTGTGCACCACGGTTGCCAAGAGTGTTTTTTTTCTTCTTTTTTTTTTTTAATTATCGTGAATGGTTTTCCTGTCCGGTCAAACCAGAGCTGGCTGCTTTCCTGACCTCTCCTATAAACAAGGTGTTTTTTTTTGCTCTCCTATCTGATTAGTATAGGTTTTGTGTGAGGGAGAGAGGGGGGGGGGGGGGGTGGGACGGTGGAAGGGCAGCACAAAATGGGATGGATGCCCAGCACCACAAAAATCAGGACAGGAATGAATCATCTCTTGACTATGTCTCGAATCACTGGAAGAAATGGCAGAGGGAAAAGAAACGGTGGTATGTTCGGCTTGTTTGCCAGGTTACTTGAGAACACTACATGAGCTGATTTCCATTCTGCTCTCAAGCTCCAGCAGCAAAACGACCTCATGTCAATGTATCATATTCATTTCTACACAATATACCACTCAAACCTAACTGCTCAATTTTGCAAAGTAAAATCCGTATCCCTTTTTGTGCATTAAACCCACAAGATCACATCCCACACACACTGAATGTGAATGATTTTTTTTCTTCAGTGTCATGGTTGTGTTTTTTTTGTTTTTTCCTTTTTATTTCTGTACAATATTTTATAGACTATTCAGCCCTGTTCTGTCGCATAAGTCCTTTTTAACATTTTATACCACTGTACTCAGAGATTGTGTGCGATTTGATTAATGGTTTCACACAAAGATTATTTCGCAGTACTTTTTTCTGCAACCGCAACCCGCTGAAGAAAACGTGTGTAAAAGTAGACGGGGTATGCGCCGCAGACTAGCTAACTACTTTTACACACGTATTTTTCAGCCGCATAACGTATGTTATTGCCTTTTCCTCTTTAGTCAGATTGACTGACTTGCAGCACTTCAACTCAACCAGCTCTCACTGTCTAAACCTCATTTTCTCTCAAGTGGAACAGTTAGGCCGATGTAATTGTTTGTTTCCCAGATCCGCTCGCTTCAATTTCAGCGCGAATGTACAAAACTCCCCTCACAAATAGATCATTTCCTCGAAAGAGCATGAAGACAGTGTTGAAACGTAAATTGGGACTGAAGAACCGCATTTACAGAAACATGTTGTTCCAGCTTCCATGTAATTGAAAGCTGTGTGTGATGCTGGGTTACAGGGAACGCATTCCAGCCCTGCTTAGGATGATTTGTGTTCAACTTTATACAGAGTTTTCAGTGTATACTCAGACATGTGATACTCATTTGCCGTGGTTTAAGACGTCTGAAGCTCAAACAACAATGTGAAAAAGCGGGTTGCCTTGTGTGCGATTAAAATCAGTAATTGATATTTAGGATTTATTGCGGAAAAAAAAATCGAACCTTGTCTTTGCATTCTGCGATTGGTTAGACGTTTTGAACATAACTGAGATTTAATATAGCAGGCCACTCAAAATCTTCCCCTGTAACTCATGCACACTATATATTCCTGGAGCTTACTTTGTGCCATGGGGCATTGTCCTGTTGGAACAGGTTTGGGTCTCAAGTGAAGGGAAAACGTAACGCTGCCACATTCGAAGACCTTCTGTACGCCTCAGAATTTGTGGTAGTTTAAGGAAGAACCACATACGGTCAGAAAAGTCAGGCGTCCCAATGCTTTTGCTCATATAGTGTAAGTCGTTGCTATGGAAATGATGATCGTGTAAGAATTGGAGTTCGGATGCTGGCTGTTATTGCGCTTCCAACTCCAGAGAACGTGCTCTGGCATCGAGCTGCTCGCTGGATCAGATTATTAGCGAGCCGATTGTTTGGACAGGGTGTGGACGGCTTAAGGTATTTTAACGACAGCTGGTCCCGTTCTAATTTTGAAAGCCAGCGTCGACATTGTGCATATTAGAAAGAAGGATTGGGATATTTGAAAGAGCGTTCGGCTTACAAAAGCGGCGAGGCCAAACATTTGTTAATGGAAACGTTAAGGAATGTAGGAACAAAAGCGTTTAGGATATGCTTTAGAGTGTTGTACTTCAAACCTTAGAGACCGCCCGTGCGCGTTTAAGGAGTGTCCTTTCTCCGGCAAACAGGGAATCTGGGATTACTAAAGAAAAAAGGCGAGAAGAAGTGGTACGCGAGCTTCACTTTAACTTTTTGTCATATCCTGTATAGTCATCGTGTTTTGTTTTAAACGCCGGATCAGACCAGGGAAAGCGTTCCCTGGTGACTCACCGTCCTGGAGGAGCTGTAAAGCTGCGACGTCATGGGAAGGTGTGATATATAAGCAACGGTTTTGCAACCCAAACCAGATTATAGCTATCTCTCGATTTCCATTCCTTCCGCCCACTGTTTACTTACAGACCCCGCGCAACACACCCCAGTCACGCCTGGACTTGTTCCATGTGCTCCACGCGGATACGAACGGATGGGAACGCGTCATTCTTTGACTGCTCCACTAATCCCTTGTTTGACATTGAGTCGAGTAATCATCAGCCATATGCAGTGTACATGTCAATTTTATCTGCCTCATCTACTGAGTAAACACAGAAATATGGGGATTTCCTCGACCATGATGAATTTTGCTTTTATAGCCTGAAATGATGTCATTGTATAACTTAGTTGCTGAGAGTTTTCCAAAAGCCTTCAGAATGGAAACTATGTGTAAGCGCTATTTGGAAATGGGCAGGCATTCGTGCACGTTTCATTTTTGAATGAATGTACGCTTGCGTTGGTTTATTAAAGTGGAAAAAAAGCTTAAGGATAGAAGGAAATTCACACTGCATTACTCTTTTTTTTTTTTTTTTTTTTCCCCCAGAGCATAAGCAGCCAATTATGGCTATTTCTGAGCTCATGTATGTGGAAGAGGGCAGATAGCAAGTTTGTCCAAAAAATTTATTTTAATAAAAAAAAAAAAAAATACAATACAGTACAATAAAGATTCTTAAAAGCAGAGCTCCTATCCATCTCATCCTTCCTTCCAAAACCTCCAGCTGTCTGTGCTTGGAGTTAGTATCACATCACACCGAGCAGATTGATTTCCAGATCCTGCTGTTTTTGCTTGCAAGCAGCACAAACGCCTTGGAGAAAAAAAAACCCTCATATATTCCACCTCCTTCCTCAGCTCTTATCAGGTGCATTGCCAAATAACCCAACACTGACAAATGACGTTTCTCTCTGGGCCTTATTTGCATTTCTCTCACCGCCAGCATTTTGTTCATTACTCGTCCAGCTTGACAGAGTTGCCATTCTTGTTTTCCAAATATATCGAACACCACAAATATTTGTGGTGTTCGATATATTTGGAAAACAAGAATGGCAATGTCAGTGTTGGGTTATTTGGCAATGCACCTGATAAGAGCTGAGGAAGGAGGTATATATATATTATTATATATAAAATTGTGTGAGAGAGAGAGAGATTATTTTTTCTTTTTGCTAATTCTTAATTTAATTATATTTAAATCTACACTTATCCGGATACATTTGAAAACTTTTTCGTCTAAAAACGCTCCACATCCACACTTTCGTTTTTAATCATGTTCCATAAGATGAAACCTTTTGAAAAAGCTTACATCCCCATACTGAACGATTCGCATCATTGCCGCCTGCCGTTTTTTTACTTTCCGGCTCTTTGAAACGTTGCAGCAAAGACGAAAAACGAGTCATCGTTTTCGAAAGGCACCGTTTTTTTAATTTATTTGCTTTCGCGTGCGTTTTCAAAAAGCTGGAAGAAAGAACAGAGAAAAAATATATTTGTTTGTGTTAAACGAAAACCAAATACATGGAAAACATTACAGATTCTGACTCTGACATACATCAGAGACTGTAAGGTAACGCATGTTATAGTTGGAATTTAAAAGCATTATTCTTAAATGTGGTTTTAGAAATCTTGAGGGAAGTCTGCCCACTTGAGTTAAAAAAGTGTGGAATTTTGAAATGAAATATGTGTAATAACCCTGCAATATGTTAATGTGCTGTTTCTTAACTAAAGGTTTATACACAGCACATGGAGAGGGAGGGAGAGGGAGAGAGAGAGAGTGTGAGATTAAGAGATTGAGATTAAAAATGACTCGCAGCTATAATAATAGATCATAAATTTGTCTTTTGGACATTCCACGAAATGTACCTATCTATAAACTGTTAAACTGGTTTATTGATAAATTACTCAGTGTTCTTCCTGTATATCATCATGTCCTGCAGTGTTTTATTCTTCTTATTACACAGCAATACATTTATGTTGTCTGCTGTAGCACCTTGGTCCTGGGAAAACATTTCCATTTCAATTCGATGTCTTAATCAAAATAATAATTATTAATAAACAATCAAAAGTATATATTTTAGGCCTTAAGTCTTAAATTCTCTTAAATAATTCTTTAACAGGTCTTAATTCTCCGATGTCCATGTAACACCATCTCTAACGCTCATTGAAATGCTCCCGCAGCACTTTCAAATGTTTGTTTGTTAGTTTCCGTAGTGGTGGTCTTTGTTTCGCTAGTCCAAATATATTTATTTTTATTCCGACTTCAAATGAGACCAGCATGCAACAGCCAATCAGCTTTCTGCTTTCGGATTGTACCACAGATCTAAAACGTATTTTATTTTTCATCTATGAGGAAGTACAAGTTTAGTGATACTTGGTTTAAAAATAAATAAATAAATAAATAAATAAAAGAATCTAGGGTTTGGTTAAGGCCAAGCTGCAAGCGTAGTTGTTTTTGTGTTTTTAATGTTGTGATAACGGTCAAATTGTATTCTTAATGGTCTTAAAAATTCTAACGTTTGACAGTGAAACCTGCAGAAACCCTGATTTATGAACAGTTACTTTCCCTGTTGCGAAAAGTTTGTAAACAGGATGTTTATGTAAATGGTGTTAGATGCAATACCCTGTTTTAGCTCGGTTAGTGTAGCTGCTGTGTTGAAAAGCAATTTATTTTGAGATATTTGCGGTAGTATTTAAAACAATTGGCTTTTCCAGATCAAACCGTATTTACACATGTTCTTGACCTTTGCTGTATAGTACGAAGCTGTGTGGTGTGTATTTACTCTGTTTGTGAGAGAGAGAGTGGTTTCTAGAGTCATTTAAAACAGCCAGCGTTGTTTTGTGTAGCATTTATTCTCTTTATTCAACACTCCTCAGAACTCCAGACCCCCAGGTATGGGCTTGAGTCGTGACTGAGATGCACGCGGTGTGGATCTCTTTAGCCGCTCTGACGGAAACGTTTGCAGAAGTCATTCCAAGTCTATGTGCTAATTAGCTCACTGCAGTGACACAGTATACAGGCAAATAACGCTCCTGTGCTGAGTCGGCATGCCTCGGTTTTTAAACAGAAGCACCTGGCTATTGTTAGCACTGACTGTTTATCTGCTGTCAGGACTATGTGTGTGTGGGTGTGTGTGTGAGAGAGTGCTCTGTGTCGAATGTGTTGCCTTAGTGCTTCATGGGAACCCACCAGTCAGGTTTAGCATGTGTGATTCACTCTTCATAACTGCACAGTGGCATCTGTATCCAGTATCTGACTCTAACTGATTGTAGCGTAGTGTCCGTGTGCATTTGTGTGCATGAGCAGTTGCATGCTGTGACTACAAGGAGAAGTTCATTGATGTGTGAGAGACACTGAGCAAACCTGTGCGCTAAAACCAGGTGCACGCTGTGTGATTACATTTTTTTGCCACGAGTATGTCGTGTGAGAGAAATTTTAGAAAAGATTCCTATAATCCGAAACTAAAATCTGTAGTCTTCGATCGCTGCTTTGTTCACCGACAGCCGATTAATGGTTGTTGCGATCATTTGTTTTCCCTCCAATGAATGAAATTCTAGCAGTGTCAGAAGATTTCAAACTCTTTCCTGCAGCGTGACTTCTTTTACAACAGTCAAACCAGGAACCAATGGTGGTGCCGGGAACGATGACGCAATTAGCGCGAAAATGTGAAAACGAGTCAGGTGGACGCTACAGCAAGAAGAGAAACTGATTTATAGAGGGAAAAGGAGTGATTGAAGTTTTTCATATCAAGGCATGTTAGGAACAAAAATAACCATACAGATTGTTTTTGTTTGCTGCTAGCTATTATTAGCGAGACGACGCAAGTTTGAAAGTGTCACAGATTGATGACGTAAAAAGATTATTTATTATTTTATTTTTTTGCGTGCGTCAGTTTTTGACTGTTGTCCAGTCTGAACCTGAGCCTCAGGTTCCTCCAATCAAGACCATTTTTTTTGTCCATTTGCCTCAATTTCATTGGATGAGAGCGTGAGGGAATCTCGTACAAGCGATTATTAAAGTGATCTTTTTGAAAAAGAAGTAGAGGCACGCTCAGTCTGTCTGGGTCGACTGTGGATTCTTCTGCTTTGTAGTATCATGGCTTTGTTTTTCTCACACACACCCCTGAAAATGTTTTAAAGTTGGTTCTTCCCGAGCAAAATGACACCAATCGTTTTATCTGAACAAATGCGTTTCTTTTTCACTATATGCTTCTTTCTTTTATTATTATAATTTTGTTTATAAAGTTTATCCGTTGTAGTGAGCTTCATCAAAACAGCATTACATCACTGGGTGTGTTTGTCTGCTAACTCCAGTGTTCATGCTCTGTGTTGCTCTTGAGAGTATCGCTTGCCTTCAGGGCAGAAAAAGGGCTGGGCTTGGCCATGTGTGTGCGCATGTATGCGTGTTCATCAGAACCTCCCAGGAGTTCAAACCCTATACGTCCTCTTCCCATGAGAGTGTATATGGTGGGATCGCAGAGGCCACAAGGGTTCAGCATGACCTTCGTTCACTCCAGAGAACCCTCAAGGGCCTGGTCATGGCTTTGAGGATGAGTTTCTCAATCCTTAAATAACGGTCACGCCTGCTCCAAATGCTCTCTTACGCGTCAGCTCCGATATGTATTCTCACAGCAATGATTTGAAAAAGAAGTGTTGCAAAAATAAAAAAAGCTATTAATCAGAAGTACAAACTACTGTAGGTTTTCATCTGTTGGTCTTGGCCACATGACAAGTATTTCAGCGTCCTCATAGATGTGTGTTTTTTCTTAAACTGCTAACTCCTCTTGGATGCCTTGTGATTATATAGCATTGGTATTTAGGTCAAATGTGGCTGAATTCACATTTTTCCATTTCAACACGCACTCTGAAACCGATTCAGAGATTCATTCATTCGATCTGTATATATGGAGATTTTCATATGAATGACTTCATTATCTGATTCATGTTGTCATTTATATAACACATAACAGATATTACTCATGTTTTTGCTTTCATAGTCGTCTTCTTACACACACACACATGCAGTACTCTGAGCCACACACTTTAAGCACGACTCTGTTATCAGAGTCACATTGAGAGAGAGAGAGAGAGAGAGAGAGAGAGAGAGAGAGAGAGAGAGAGAGAGAGAGAGAGAGAGCGCGAGCGAGCGAGCGAGCTTCCTGAATCATAGTGTGTGTCCTTATTTGGCAGGTTAAATGAGGCGGGAGCCCAGTGGGAGCATCTCGCTAATAGAAACAAGTGAAACACTGGAGCAGCACAGCCAAGCGCTGGTGAACATGACCTACTTTAACTTCCTGCCCGGGGAGCTCACGGTTCATCGTGGCACTGCGATCTCTCTCGCAGATAAAAAAGAAGAAAAAAAAACGACGCAGCAGAACAGAGCTGAACTTTCAAGCATCATTACATCATCGTTTCACCAGCGTGTTTACATCTATTCATGAAGTTTATTCGTTCAGCGTCGTTTGAATAGGAAGGATTGTGTTCTGGATACCAGGGCTGGTCAGGTCATGCCATGCTTGTGTTTGGATAAAATGAGCTGATTAATAATAGTTGAAATAAAGCTAATCTAATCGGGAATTTATATAATATAATTAAGAGAAGAAAAAAAAGCAGTAATTTGAGTTAAGTTGGATATTATTCTCCTGAACGTTCTTTGACTATCAGCTCGGTGCCTCAGGCAATTTAGGTGCCACGCCACATCTCAACTCATTAAGCCCTGTAGGCATCCATGTGCGAAATTACACACGCTTTAAGTGACTCAGCATTTTTTCCTACACCGTTTTTAACTTTTTTTTTTTTACTTCGTCTCTTCGCCTGTCTCCTTCTCGTTCGTTTCTCTGTGATGCGTGTAACAGGGCTCTCAGATAATACGTTCTTTATATTGACTGTACACTATACTGAGGTTTAATCTTTACATTGGGGTTTCTTTCAGACATTATTGGCTGATTTCTTACATCTTGGGTCGAACTGCAATAAAGCTATTCAGCGATGTGGAACATTTTTATTATTGGTTTGCTTGTTTAGTATTCTTTTATTAATAAGTGTTTGCAGTATGAAAAGGGCCTGTGTACAGTCTGACACCTTTCTCCAGTTTAGTAGACGCTTTAAAGGTGTTCTTGCACATACAGCGAGTGTCTGTTGATGAGTATAAACAGCACCATTTGGTTTTATCGTGAATGAGCGGGAAAGGTGTCATTGTGGTTATAATGCAGAAATTCTGAGCAAATAGTATATATTTGATCCAGGAAAAACAGCAGTATACCTATTATGAAGTCAAGTTTATTTCTATAGCGCTTTTCACAACAGACATTGTCTCAAAGCAGCTTTACAGAAATCAACAGTTAAGGTGAATGGTGTGTATTTATCCCTGATGAGCAGCCATGGCGACTGTGGCAAGGAAAAACTCCCTTAGATGTTATGAGGAAGAAACCTTGAGAGGAACCAGACTCAAAAGGGGAACCCATCCTCATTTGGGTGTCATCAAGATGAGTATGGCTCATCTAATGTAGGTCCACACATCTACAAGGTGTTATCCCAGTTTTGAGACTAATGGTGCTAGCTGGTGCTATTCTGACCACCTTACCTTGCCTTACCGTGTCTATGATTTCCATTATGGACGAATAGTGAAATTCTGCGTGAAACCGTGCAAATCTCACACAGAGACGTCTGACGTGACATACGGCGATGCTGCAACGAGTCATTCGAGGGCTTCAAGAGCGGAAGACACCAAGAGATCAGGAAGGATCACGAGCTCGACCCCCGAAAAACGTCAGAACCAATCGCCAACCTTTGCATGATGATCGACAGAGAACATTCCACATGATCTCACTTCCTCGCCCACCCTACTCTTCTCGAAGTTGAAGATCAAGCTCAAAGGTCACTGTTTTGACACTGCTGCAGAGATCCAGCGTGAATCGCAGAAGGTGCTCAATACGCTTCGAAAAGAAGACATCCAGGACACGTTCCAGAAGTTGCAGGAACTCTGGGAGCGCTGTTTTGCTGTGCATGGGGACGATTTTGAATGTGGTGGCATGTAAACGTAGATAAATAAAGTACTTTCTTGTAAACCGAGCCAGTCTTGAAACCTTTTGATACCATCGAAACGTATTTAAAACATCAAAATATGATCGTAAACCAGCAGTTTATATAAAATATACAAATACTATTGTGTAATTAATGGACAAAATGTTACCAAGACAATCTTTTCTTAGAAAAGGCAAAAAAAAAAAAAAAGTATTCAAAATATTTCGGATCTGAATCGTAGCCTATGAAGCAACGGTGAGGCCACCGCGCAGTCATGCGTGCAGCGTGACCACAAAAATACACTGGTACATATGACGTCAATTCCCATTTTCTGTGTCTAAACTCAACACCTTCCGGTCTGTTGCATCTCCACCGCTGAGCTCACAAGCATTAATCACCATACGCAGCGTGCAAAACCCAACACGACTGCTTCCGATTCCTCACCACATCCTCAGCGTCTGTTTTCTCGTCCTGCTGCTTTTTTTGAGATGTGTTTTGCATCAAGCTGTTTCGTGGTCCGCACTCACGCCTTTCGTATTCCAGCCCAAATCTAAAGATAAGCTTGTAAGCTCGGATTGTTTTGTTCTGCCAAGAAAAGCTTGTGCGGATTTGAAGCCTTGAAGGATCAATTTATCGAATGGCTCGTGCGAATGTTTTCTTTAGCCAGATGACGCTCTTTTTTTGGCGAGGTTTAGAGATTTCAGGACCACGTGGACGTGTGTAGAGTGAGAATTAGGGAACTCGTAAACAGAATATAATCGACACCAGACTACTCTGATGACCCACTAGTAACCGATACACTGTTACAATGGAATAACTCTTAACTGGACGTGCTGTAAGACAAATCAGTAACAGGCTTTTTACTTGTCACATGTACGTTACAGCACAACAAATATTTATTCTCATAACCCAGTGATTTTAGGATGCAGCGGGCAGGATCGGCCATGATACAGCACCCCTGGAGCACAAAGGGTTAAAAGTCTTGCTCAAGGGCCCAAGAATAACGTTTATTGGATTTGGTTTGAACACTCGGCCTTCTGATCAGTAACCTAGAGCCTTGACCACTGAGCTTCCACTTTCTTGCGAGGCATCTGGACATAACGCATTGTTATTACATCACAAATGGTGATTACTGTCATGTAATAAGTTTAGTACCTCTTGCAATTTGCCGCCAATTATTAATGAACACCACATTTATACGTTTTCAGTTAATTACATTTAACATTGACGAACATCCTCAAGACAAGTTACTTCCTGTTTTTCCGCTTTTTGTTATAGCAGCTGTAAATAGTCCTACTTTCCCTAGATTCTCTCTCTTTCCCCTCTATTTCTCCCTCCATAAGTAAAAAAAAAAAAACGCATCTTGCGATGTTGCTAAGAAACTACCGTACTGACCGTTACAAACCACTAATCATAGAGACTCCGTTTATACACAAATAATATAAATTATAATAAATAATATCTCCACCATAAGATTACACTGTTTCTTTCCTTAGATAGGCTTTAGATGATGGATTTAGATTTATATTATCCATCGTAGGTGTCCCTGTGAACCGGCTGTTACTATAGAAACGATGTCTTCAACTTAAGCCAGTATTGAAGATTAATTCATTCTTCTGACCAATCAGTTTTCAGCAGCACTGTGATGTATTAACACACATTTCTGTGGCTCGCAGAAGGAGAGTTTATCGTGAGCAGACTGTGAGTATTATCCCTTGCCTGCTGGACACGGCTCACCTGCTGAACAGCTACAGATGCCATCGGATTTTCCCTGACTTCATGTACTACAGCAAATCAACCACCTGTCTTTTTCCTCCCTGCCTTTCTGCCTGCTTCACCATTTCATCACTATGAGATCCCCATCTTTGGTGGTCCAACTTGATATTGAGCAGTTGCTCAACTATACAGAAGCTACATCTCGCCATATAGTAAATTCAGTTATAAACTGAGCTGTTTCTTTAGCTCGAGTGGGATTTCTTTAGTTAATGTTGCACTCTGGATTTCATCATTCATCATTAGATGTCCTAAGATGGTTTCATCATCCAAAGATTTCTCTCTTCCTATTTATCCCAATGCTCACTCCTCCACTTTTGTTTTTCTTCCTTGCTTTTTGAAATTTTTATTTTGATCCATCACTTATAGACCATAGGTCCGTCTCACGTTAAGACATCCATCCTAATCACTGATAGTGAATGCAGTTTGAAGAGCACATTGCAGTGGTTTCCACCAAATTTTCCTCACCTCCTTTTTTCTGAATTTGTGCAGGCAGACACACACGAGTGATTTCAGACTCCTGATTTCTTGCATCACCCATGGTATTGCACTGACACTTCTTTTTGTTTCTTTGCAGAAATGCAAATCAGGTAGCTTTTCTTAAACCTCGCAGCCCTCATTCTGCTTCAGATCAGGTTGAAAACCCTGGACATTCCTGATGGCTGATGTGGTGCGCGACGTGGATGCGCCATGTTCCGGGCTCAAACTGCAGAGCTGCTTCATTACAGTAAACCATGCTATAATAATAGACTTCAAGCGTGGCAGTCACACAGAAATGCAGTTATGCTCCTAATGCATTCTTAATTCTTTCTTCTAAACAGTGTTTTCCCTTCTTTTGTAAAAGGAACCGTTTGCTTCAGGAACTAAAAATACCACCTCAGAGTCTGACGCCAGCCTCGTGGCTCCTTCCCCTGAGCCTCTCTGAGAGTCAGTTCATCTCTCCCATATATAATTCCACTTTCCGACATAGTTGTTTAGCTTATTAAGGAAAGCCTAGTGCTCTTCCCACGTTGCTCGTGTTCGAAGAGAAACAACTTTGTCAGTTATATTTCGCAAGCAAAATCCATGTTTACCTACTCAATAAAAAAAAAGAAATGTGGGAGGCCACAGTGCTGCCATCTTCAAGCTTCTTCATCCTTCAGTTCTGTGTAATTCTGGATTACTGAGTGTTCGATTATGTGTGTGTGTTTGTGAGATGGATTTTGGTTATTGTTCTTCAAGCTAATATGTTGCGGTCTCATTTTGGATTCTAGCCAAGTCTATGATTTTCTCATTTATACCATTCTTAACATGAAAGAATGGTGTACACATTTAGTATTGTTCGTTCCTTTGCAGGATGTGTGACCTCTATACTTGTCCAGTTCTCCAGTGAAGGTGCTCCACCATCTGTCCTTGTCTATTCCATTGAAGGAGGTGTGGCCTCTGGACTTATCCAGTGCCCCAGTGGAAGAGGTGTGGCCTCAGTGCTTGTCCATCCCATTAAAGGAAATGTGGACATTGTAAAGGAGGTGTGACCTCTGTGCTTGTCTATCCTAATGAAGGATGTGTGGCCTCTGTACTTGTCCAGTTCTCCAGTGTAGGTTCTCTACCCTCTGTGCTTGTCAATAACACTGATGGAGGTGTGGATTTAATGGGATCTACCAGGCAATTCTTGTGGAGCTTTTCCGTTCAACTGCAGTATTCATCATCTCTCTGCATGTCGGTTTGATTCAAGGATAGGTGGCCTCTCTTATTTACAGGGAAGGAGGCACGGTCTATGGGAAGGTCAGTACTATTGATGGAAGCAGGGCCTTCGCAATGTTCTGTTCCAGTGAAAGTAGAAGTAATGGTGCGGTCTCTGAGTCTCAGTTCGGGTAAAGATGTGTATTTCGGTTTCACCGAAGCAAGCGTGGCATTTGTGTAAAAACGATTTCTGGGTAAATTGCTGTTCTGAGCGTTCTGCATTGGGCTGAGCAAAATTCTGCCTCGACCGGGTGCACATTTGTGTCATTGTGGCTGTGTGCTGTTTGTACAGAGAGCAGGCAGGATGTGACGTAAGTGCCAGGCTCCCAAGTGGGCAAAAACCACCCATAGCAACTACTTCCTCTGAGCCTCTGTGCTTAATGTGCACTGACTGCACCTAACTGATAAGCTATACTTTTCTTTATTTCCTGTGTGTGTGTGTGTGTGTGTGTGTGTGTGTGTGTGTGTGTGTGTGTGTGTGTGTGTGTTGGGGGCAGAGCCAAGGTGTATATCTTAAAACATCCCACTAAATAAGTTAAGCAGCAGTCAGTGTTTCAGTCAAAGGACATTAACTGTAACGGGATCTCTTCATTTGTGACAGCTGTTATTACCTCAGGCGTAGGTGTGTGTGTTATCATAGGTGTGTTAGAATGCAGCGTGAGGGCTGTTACTAGCTTTGCTAATCTCCGTATCTCAGTTTTTACCTCAGCAGCCACATTTGTCACCAAGCCTCTGGGTGTAGCAGTGCGTCTGTGGTTGCACCATCGTAGACTTGGCAGCAAATTGCTTGGTTTTTTTTTTGTTTTGTTTTGTTTTTGTATTCAAAGGTTTTTGCTTCTCTTTCTAATTCTCCTGAAAAGAAAAATCCAATTGGTGTCTGAATGTACCATCAATAATATGCTTATTTTTCAAAAAAATTAGGTGCTGAGAATTATTTTTTTATTTTTTCTTCAGCTATATACCACATGGAGCTGATGAGACATGTTAGACACCTGTTTGCTTTATTAACCTTTTGTCCTGGAGCTTTAGGGCAAGTGTAGCTTACAAGCAGGTCTATGATTTGGGTTTTTATTTTGGGTGTGACAAACATTAATTACTGTAGATAATCATATATTCGATAAAAACAGGGATTATTGGTGTGTGTTTTTGAAAAAACTGCAATCTAAATAAACCCAAATTTGAGGGGAAAGAACCAGATTGACAAATGTAATGCTAGTGTTAAGCTTCTCGATGACAATTTGATCATTTACATCAGTGGCAGAAAAATACCTCAGCAAGTCTGAAGAACTAGAACCGGTGTGAGGTAAATATTCATAGAAAAGATCAAAGTGGCAGAATTTCATTGCTTGATAACAACACGAGTCTGATTGAGTCAAACCTAGGCCGTTCAGGTGCGTTTAGAGAAGGCCGTGTACTTTATTTGATATTTCTCTGAACAGTCGGTGATTCAGCAGTGATTCATGGATTTGATGATTCAGTCAGACCAACAGGCACGGAGTACAAGAAAAGACACGGAGAGAGAAGACATGCAGAGGCAGTGCAATTTTATTACATTAGCAATACAAAAACAGTAGTGCTCTCTGTAGTGCTCCAAATATCTCGATTTGACTCAAAGTGGGTGTAGCCTAAATGTGAATTCGACCAGCAGTCCAGAAAAATATCACCCTCACAAAATATCTAACACAAAGCAGTTTAATGACAATTCACAATTGATTATCTGCTAAGCTCTTTGTGTTTAACGTGTTCAGGTATGCTACGTTATATGGACTAATTTTAAGGACATCTGGCCTTTTCCAATCATGTTTGGATCTTCCCCAAACAAAGTTCAAGGCACACAATTATATGGGATGTCTTTGGGTGCAGTGGTATGAAATGTTCCCTTCACTTGAACTAGGAGACCTGAACCTGTTCCAGCATGACGGTGTGTGTACAAATCCTGCTCTATGGAGATATGTTTTACATGATTTAGAGTGGACCTCCTCACCTACATCACTACCAGAGTTTACTAAAGCCCTGGTCACTGAATGAACACACATCTTCATTAGCACACTCTAAAATCCAGTGTAACATCTTCACAGACGAGTGGAGGTTATAATAACAGCATATATATGGACTAAATGTGGAACTCAGAAAGCATGTGTAACTTAAGTCCCAGTAATTTTGTCTACATAGGGTAGCTAACTCTTTTCTCAAATCTTATTTTACCTTTCATATAAAGCTGTGCACCCTTTGAAATGTAAAGTAGATTCCACTCCATATAGTTTATTCATAAGCGTATTTAGATTTTTGGAATATTTTTTTGTAGCTTTCTGTTCCGGATCTTTATACCAATTAAGTATTGTATTATGTTTGATTTGACCTCCTAGATATGACTTAATGCTAGTTATGAGGTCCACACAAAAAACAATCATACCATCTGCTGTTGTTTCACAGTCTCCTTAGGGGGGCTGGAACCTTCTCTACTGGTCTTAAGCATGTTATCTGCTTATTCCTGTGCGGTGGGTTTATATTCACATTTCTCTACGTGTTTTTTGTTTTATTTATAAACATTCCAGCCATGTTGTAAACAGTCAGACTTGTGCACTGATTTAGCTCGTTGAAACTTTCCAAACCCTGTCCCCGAACAGCTTGTCACCTTGTCTTCTGCGTCTTTGGATGCTCCAGTCCCGCTTTCCTCCTGTCACACTCTGCAGCAGCAGCAGCAGCTCCTCGAGGCCCGTGGGTGGGTGGACGCTGGGATCCGAGAGCTCTGCTCTGCTTTTTTTGGACTTTTGGCGGTCTAAATTTGGCGCACGCGTTTCTGTCCCAAATCCCACCGCAGGGAGTTTAGCAGACGGCTGCTCTGGGATTGCAGTGCTGGAAAATAGGATGCATGCAAATCGATTTAACTCGGGATTGAACATGTTCAGTTGAATAGACCGAGCCAGAGAAGTCCGAAACATGACTGATTACAGATGTAGACGCTTGAGCACATATACACACAAGCTGATCTCTTTACACTGCTCAGGGTGAAGTGGAGATGGAGTAGATGGGGTAGGAGAAGCATCAGGTTCATTCATGGTACATTCTATAAAGCTAACTGCAAAGCAAACAGGAAGAAAACAGAATTTGGTGGTTAAATGTTTAGCGAAAAAATGAATATAGGTTTAAAAGCCGGATAAAATGCCTGGAAATATCCCAGTGTTGCCATGGAAATGGAAACCGTTCAATGATTATAATGAAGGAGTCTCCAGTGCAGGTGTTTGCTCACAGAATGTACATTTTCCACCCTGTGGAAGTCCTCAGGTCGAAGAGAACTCTGTGCTTTCCGGCTGCTAGGTAACATAAATTTCCTGCCAGATGTGGTGACCCCGAGTGAACGTCACGTGAAAGAAATGTGTGAGTGATATCGGCAAGATTGTGGGCTTCTGATGGGATGGGGTTTGTTCAAATTAGGAAGCATTAATACTTGATTGGAACTGAAGGCAGTGGGAGTCGAGTGAGGTGTTTCGGTGTGTTGCAGGTTCTCATTTTTCGTGTGCGTGTGTGTGCGTGTGTGTGCGCGTGTGTGCGCGTGCGTGCACATGCTTCCTCTCTATGCTCGGGTTTTTCCAGTCACCCTGGGAGCCGATGAGGCAGGAAGCCTGACCAGCTTATCGTTTCCTTTGCTACTGAGGTGTGTGTGTGTGTGTGTGTGTGTGTTGGGGGTGTGGATGAAGAACAGGCTTAAACACAGATGCACATTAAATGCATAAATGACACAGTGACACAGATAAAGTCCTAGCATGTTTGCTCGTTCACACACACACACACACATACATACATACATACACACACACACACACACACACACACACACACACATACATACATACATACATACATACATACATACATACATACATACATACATACATACATACACACACACACAAGTCCACACAGACATGAGTGAATGTTAAAGCATGTTGCTCTTGGCTTAGAGCTGCCGTGTGTGTGTGTGTGTGTGTGTGTGTGTGTGTGTGTGTGTGTGTGTGTGTGTGTGTGTGTGTGTGTGTGTGTGTGTGTGTGTGTGTGTGTGTGTGTGTGTGTATAGAAGCTAGATCTCGCATTTGGCCAATGCTGTATGCATGCTGGCCAGTTGGCCCCGACTATCGTCCAATCAGCACATTCCTCCTCATGAATACACTGGGGCCAATTTTGGCAAGCAGTGCAGGGTGGGGGAACAGTCATATCCTGTCCAATAACCCTTACACACACACACACACACACACACTCACAGGGCTTTACATTAACCAAATGATACAAACTCCAGGCATTCACAGTTACTCCCATAATCATCCTGCACTGTGTCAGACAGGTGCTTCGCTGTTGCCTTGGTGGAAGTGTCAGAGACTCGGGGTGTGTGTGTGTGTGTGTGTGTGTGTGTGTGTGTGTGTGTGTGTCGGAGAGAGAAAAAGAGAGGGAGAATGAAAGAGAGAAAGAGATCTGGGACACAAAGGTGCCTCAGTGCTGATGGAGCACTGCCAGTGTGTGCGCTCTGAATTCTTGTTTTTGTCATTATTTGAACACAGGCTCCAGTCTCTGTAAGTGTGTGTGTGTGTGTGTGTGTGTGTGTGTGTGTGTGTGTGTGTGTGTGTGTGTGTGTGTGTGTGTGTGTGTGCGCGCGGACGGACGAGTGCGTGAGTGTGGTCATACTCCTTGCATTACATCAGCCCTTTGTAGCACGGACTCTCACACATTGCTGCACACAAACACTTCACTCAGCCTCTTCTCTCTATTTGTGGTTTAAATGTTTTGGGGTGTGTGTGTGCTTGCACATTCTAATGTTTGTATGTTAATGTTTTTTTTGTTGTTGGTTTTGCTTTGTGTGTTTGTGGGGTGTGTGTGTGTGTGTGTGTGGGGGGGGGTAGGAATGTTCATTGTGTTTGTGGTTTTTTAATTTATTAATTTTTTTGTAATTGTTTTATGTGTACGAGAGATTCATATGTGCACATTTAGTTCTCATTTACTGTTATAATAACCTTCACTAGATGTTTGAGTGGTCTTGTGGAGATTTGTGAAGATTCATTCAGTCAAAAGGGTGTTTATAAAGTCAGGTACTGATGTAGGTGAGATGAGGAGGCCTGCATTCCAATTCATCTCAAAGGTGTTCAATAAGGTTTAGGATAGAAATCTATCGCAAGAGATCTCCCACTTGAACCCATGTAAATCATATCTTCATGGATCTGGCTTTGTGCACAGCTGTATTGTCATGCTGGAGCAGGTTTGGGTCCCCTAGTTCAAGTGAAGATAAAATATCATGCAACCACATCCAGACATTGCGGAGAAACCAGATATGGCTGGAAACATCAGATGTCTTAATGCTTTGGTCCATATAGTGTGTATAGAGCTCTGAAATCTGGCCATTTATTCGACTTGTATTCAAAAAGCTTCTATTTTACGAGTTAATAAATAAAGAGATAATTGAGGTATCACGTGATTGTATGCACGGGAGCTTGTGAGTCGGGTTTGAGTGTGTGGGTGTGGGTGCTGATTAGCTAGTTAGCGTATTAGAGCTTCTGTGTTGCTTGAGAGACTTTCGGCAGTTCATTGTTGGTCCTCATACCAATAAAACTTTATTGGCTGTGTGTAAAAGGAGTGGAGTGGGGGACTATATGAGTGTGTGTGTGTGTGTGTGTGTGTGTGTGTGTGTGTGTGTGTGTGTGTGTGTGTGTGTGTGTGTGTGTGTGTGTGTGTGTGTGTGTGTGTGTGTGTGTGTGACAGAGCAGGAAAGTGCTAGGATGGTAGGAGGAAGCCTCTGTATTTCTAGTCCACATTCTCAGGCTAACCAGGCGTGAACTTCAGCAGAATGCTGGCCGTCTCTGTGTGCCTAAAGCGAAGAGAGTTTTCCTTTCTTTTGTTTTCGTCCTCCTTTTCTTTCCCCGTCTTTTTCCCCCTCCCTCCCTGAATAAATCTCTCGCGCAGTTCAACAGGCTCCCTTAGCTGTTCTTCAGCTCCGCCTTTCGGTTCTTTTGTTTGCCGAGTTCATGTTGAGGCCCTCGTTGGCCTTTTTTTCTCGGGGAGTCGGTTCCCAAAACAAACATGGCCGCACGGGTTCGGCTTATCACTTGCTCTGGAAAAAGATGAAAACACGACTGCGTCCTGTGAGACAGAGCCGTCCTTCTGCTGGCTTATCTAGTCACGCGGTTTGCCGTTTCCCACAGTCAAGAATGAAGGAGTGTGTGTGTGTGTGTGTGTGTGTGTGTGTGTGTGTGTGTGTGTGTGTGTGTGTGTGTGTGTGTGTGTGTGTGTGTGTGACTGAGACTCTCCAGGCTTCTTTTCTTTTTGCGAGTGTGTGTACACATGTGGGAGACAAGAGAAGGGGGTGTAGGGGGTTGTGTGTGGGTTGGAGGGGGGGGAGACGCTTGATGTGGATCCTGGTGTTATTTTCTGTTAATGTGAGAATTTTCTGGAGGGAGGGGGAGAGAGAGGAGAGAGAGGAGAGAGGAGAGAGAGGAGAGAGGAGAGAGGAGAGCGAGAGAGAGAGAGAGAGAGAGAGAGAACCTTCATACAAATGTGTAAGAGAGGGATATGGAGCTACAGGTGATGTTGAGGTACATGGAGACGTTCTGCCTTTAGGTTTTTGTTTCTAAACTTTAACACCACAAGCAAGGTTGGATTCAACCTATAATTAGTCTCTTGCGAGGTGTGTGTGTGGCCACAAGGTCTTATTAAACCAAGGGCCATAATTTTCCCCTCAGCCCACCCTGAAAGCACACACACACCCACACACACTCAGAAGTGTCTTGAGATTTACAAGCAGTGTACATTGTGGAAGTTGGAACAAGACCGCAGCAGTGCGGTACTGAATCGTCTCTCGCTGACTGAGCAGGAGGATGGATGGATGGATGGATTGATGGATGAATGGAAATGCTAAGTTAGCGTATAGACGTGCTGAGTTCCACTCCGCTGTTTCATCCCTTAAGTAATGACGGGAACCCGGGTGTACGGAAGCTGTTCAGTGTTGATATACGTCATGTTGCTTAGCTGGACAGCAGAGCGATGGCCTGTCTGACTCAGATCAGCGCCGTCACGTTCCTACCTGACTCATGCTTCAGTGTGAACGATGTGCCAGGCGTTTTTCTCCTCCACCGCTCACTCCGTTCTCTGTTTGTTTTCACAGGTGACATCACGCAAAAGGGCTACGAGAAGAAAAGAGCCAAGCTGCTGGCACCATACATACCACATACTCAGAGTAAGGGTTTATTTTCTCTCTCGCTCTCGTTCCCTCTCTTTCTTTTTTTTTTTCTCTTTGAGTTTCACTCTGTCTTAGTTTCTTTCTTTTTCTCTTTCTTCACTCTTTCTCTTTTTATGTCTTGTCTTTCTGCCTGCCTTTTTCTCTTTTTCTGTGTCTGTCTGCCTCTCTCTCTCTCTCTCTCTCTCTCTCTCTCTGTCTTTCTTTCTCTGTCTGCCTCTTTTTGTATCTGTTTGTTAATCTTTAAATCTCTTTCTTTCTGTCTTTCTCCCTCTCTCTGACTCTCTTTGTTTATTGAAGTCAGTTCTGTTCCGAACACACACACACACACACACACACACACACACACACACACACACACACACACACACACACACACACACACACACACACACTTTCCTTGTGACTCATGCGTTAGACCCGTGAAAAGGCGGCTCCAGACTGATTTAAAGAAATATTTCGGCCTAAGATGAATGTTGTTATGGTCTTCCTCGCTTTAGCTCCAGCCAAAACACGTCTCTAACATTTCACATGTTTAGTTTGCTGAAGGGAGCAGCAGCTACCAGTCTAACATTGTGTTTCACTGCAGTCTTCATGAACTGCACAAGAACTCTGATAAATTATATACAACAAACCGCATCTTTTATCATCCACATTATGTCCTGTATACGCTTCAGCTGTAGAAGTGTGGGCCAGTGCTGTAGCCTGTGTGTGCTGGTTATTAGGTTAGAGGAAAAGATGGCTTCACAGGTATTGTTGACTTTTTTCCCCTCCTGTTTCGGAAACATACTTTCTTTTCCACTCTTGCAAACAATACCAGGAACAGCATAATGCTGAACAGCATGACAAGTTAATATTGGCGTTGTTCCTTTTTTTTTTTTTTGGCCTGTACAATTGTACAATGTTACAAATGGTTTTGGTCTCATAGGTGTAGGAGTTCTTCAGTTGTGACTGCTGGCAGAGGCATAATAACCTTTCATTCCTTTGCAACCAAAGGCATCCGACAATCAAAGTTGTTCCACTGCCAGATTATTTTCGATTGAAATCCGAGTGCGTGCTTCTCCAATTCTCGTCCAAACGGCACCAGTTTCAGCTAAAAATTGCAGAAACTTGAAAACAACAAGCTGGATACAAAATCAATACGGTTATGTTTGTGACACCGGTTTTCTGAGCCCAGAATCGTGAATCCTGATGGCAGGATTTAGTTAATATCCTCTGTTTTAATCATGGATCTATTGTTAGTGAGTTTTGGCTTGAATTATATATATATATATATATATATATATATATATATATATATATATATATATATATATATATATATATATATATATATATATATATATATAGATAGATAGATAGATAGATAGATAGCATGAGCTAGAATTCTATTCGATATAGTTCCACACTGAAACGCCTGGAACCGCTTACGTCCCTGTTCTGCCGTTTATTTATTTTGCAGCTCTTCAAAGATTCACGGCAATGAATAAAAAAGCGGCAACGTTTTCGAAAGCCCTCCTATTTTTTTTCTTCTTTAGTCCACACTGCAACGCGAAAACAGCGCTTTAAAATTCGTCTACTTTGTAGAGCGGTTTCAAAAACGTTTTCGTTGATTGAAAAATCGTCGTTTCATTGTGTCAAGTCCAAAATGGAGAGAGAAATCTGTATGTACAATGTTACAAATGTACAATGTTATCAGCCCAAAATTACATTCTTAGGCCATATCCATGTGGATATGGCCTAAGAATGTAATTTTGGGTTGATAACATTTCAGATGTTTCAGTATTAAATAAATAAGTTGTCTGTATCATAAATGCAGCTTCAGAGTGCTGTCTTTTTGTACATACTCTGATACTTCCACAAAACATCCAATGGAGTTCTAGAAATATTCGTTTGTTCACAAAAAATTTCACAGATTCCTTCAGTCTAAAAGTCTATTACTTTTTGGGTGTAATCTGTGAAATTAAAACTAGCTCCTTTCTGCCCTCTAGAGGTAGGAGCTGAGAATGCATGTTTAAAACATGCTAAGACTTGTCCAGCAGCACAGATTACGACAGAAAGCTTGTTTTTATAAGGATTTATCACCCCCTGTGTGTACTTTGTAATAAAAAAAAAAAAAAAAAGTGAATGGTAATTAAAAAAAATATTGAACTGAACCTTTTTTAAGAGATAAATTTTCCAACATTTCCTGCCTGTTGCTGAACACACCACACTAGTGCAAGGAGAGTGTGATGATCGTAACAGGAAATAGAGGAGGAAGCGAAAGTGATGAACTTCGTGTGTTTAGGTCAGTCTTGCATCATTTCTTGCTCTTGCTGCAACACTGACTCATTGGCACAGGAAGCGTTTTTTTACATTTATTTGTACCAAGCTAATTCTTACTAGAAGTGGATGGGAAAAAATGCACACAGTTATTAATATCGCCCAGATATGTATCAGAATCCTAGTGCATTTATTTTTAGGATCTATAAAGTCGAAGTCTGTCTACAATTTTTAAATGTCATGCTTTCAAAGCTGCCATTTTAAACCTTTGAAGCTTCACCCCCTCGCTGTTTCTTGCACCACACATAAGCGGTGTGTTTTTAAAGCTTCCCGTGTCTTTTGATCGAGTAAAAGCTATAATTTAGTGATGCAGTAGATAGCCCTTTCTTTGTTTGGACCTGTGGGAAGACTGAGTCTGTGTTCTCTCGTTTATAGATGTGGACCCAAAAATGAAGAGTATCCACTTGGCTCCAGGCCCCGGGGTCGACTCGTCTCCCAGCCCGGACGCAGGACCCTCTGCCCTTCCACGGCAACACCGCTCACACCGCAGTGGGGGGGCCCGTGATGACCGTTACAGATCAGGTACCACCAATACACTCACCTAAATCTGGACAATCACCAGTACACCATGTGTGTATTAACTGCTTTTGAATTTTCTTGGTTGCCACTAGTGTTGATTTGTTCATTTTGAAAAAGTTTAATGCGACTCAGAAGAACGGGACTCAGAATGCGACAACCATCTCCCCCCCCATAAATAAATAAATAAATAAACGGCGATCACAATTCAGGTTTTCAGAAATGTTGACCGATATGTCCAATATGACAACAAATCAAACACATTTTGTGATCCGTTATCCCCGTCGTTGCTGTTACATCGGTTCACTGCAAAGCGACGCTTTTACACTTTTTTCACTTTGACTAATGTCAGGTGCACACTGTGGGATTTTTTTTTTTTTAGTCCTGTGTGTGATTATTGCTGGTCAGACTGTATGAAAATGATCAACCATGTCACACTGTAGGATCTCAGTCAAAACACGAGACAGAATCTCAATTTTTACTCGTCCGAATTTTTACTTCATCAATCCGTGACGCGTCCAGGCCTGCGCTCTCTCGCTAACGGTAGCTAGCAGCAAACAAAAACAATCTAGCGTTTTTTGTTCATGACATGCCTTGATAATCAAAACCTCATACAAACCCTTTTTTTTTTTTTTTTTTTTCTTGCTCTCTTCCATAACTCGAAGTTTCTTGCTGTCGTATCCACCTGACTCTTTTCCACATTTTCCCTGAGGTAGTTTGAAGTTGTCGCTCTAATTGCGTAGTCAGGTTCGGCGCTCCTATCGGTTCTTGGTTTGACAGCCGTCGTGGGAAAAGTCACACTGCAGGAAAGAGTCTGAAATCTTCTGACACTGCCGGAATTTAATTGGAGGAAAAAAATTATTGCCGTTAATCGGCTGTTGGTGAACAAACCAGCGATCAAAGACTACAGATCTTCACCTCCTATTATAGGAATCTTTTAGGATTATCAAAGTTTGTTAGTAAACCAAATTGTTGCCAAATTCAGTGTGCACCTGGTTTAAAGCTGAACGAAATAAGACTGCCTTGCCATTTTGCAGTGCTGCCCATGTGACCACTGTACCCTAAACCTCCCCAAAGGTTTATCAGTACTTTGATTCTCTAGACTGTTATTGTAATGTCTATTAAAAAAAAAGCCTGTAATAGTATTTTATTGAATTTATATTAATCTTCTAATAAATAACATTGTTGAGGTAATGGTGTATATTTGACAGGTTTGGCTGCAGCCTAATAAATCATTAAGAATGAGACCATGCAAATGAATGCAGATCTCACCTGTACATGGGAGAGATGTAAAGCAGCTATCAATGTGCTGATGTTGATTGCAGTAAAACGCAGAACAGGTTTGGAGTAACAATCAGCAGTTCAACTAAATAAAGATCAGTAACTGAACACCTTATACTTTTCTTTGTACTGTGTGTGAGATCCAGTTGCATTTCCCCATTACATAGCTATGAACCAGGCCATGCAGGATGACTAAAGATATGAAAGGAAAGTCATAGTGTGTGTGTTTGTGTGGGTCTACATTTTATATACATATGATGCATGGACAAAAGTATTGGGACACCCGTCCTCCAACCATGTGTGATTCCAAACCAAACGGTTACCACAATGTCTTTGGATAGAGACCCAAACCTGTTCCAGCATGACAACGCCTCTGTGCACAAAGCCACGCACATGAAGTTTGTGGTCTATGTGGGTTGAAGTGTAAGATCTTAAGTGACCTACAATAGAGCTCTGATCAAAACCCTATTGAATACCTTTGGGATGAATTGGAACGCTGACTGCACCCTCAGGCCTCCTCACATTACATCAGTATCTGAATTTGCTGTAACACTATTGTGGATGAATGAACACATCTCCACAAGAACACTCCAAAATCTAGTGCAACTTTTTCCCAGACATCGGCACATATGAATATATATATACAGTGAGAATGAATAAGTATTGGAACACCCTGCTATTTTGCAAGATCTCCCACTTATTAATCATGGAGGGGTCTGAAATTGTCATCGTAGGTGCATGTCCACTGTGAGAGACATAATAAAAAAAAAAATAATAATCCAGAATCACAATATATGATTTTTTTGTAACTATTTATTTGTATGATACAGCTGCAAATAAGTATTTGAACACCTGAGAAAGTCAATGTTAATATTTGGTACAGTAGCCTTTGTTTGCAATTACAGAGGTCAAACGTTTCCTGTAGTTTTTCACCAGGTTTGCACACACTGCAGGAGGGATTTTTGCCCACTCCTCCACACAGATCTTCTCTAGATCAGTCAGGTTTCTGGCCTGTTGCTGAGAAACACGGAGTTTGAGCTCCCTCCAAAGATTCTCTATTGGATTTAGGTCCGGAGACTGGCTAGGCCACGCCAGAACCTTGATATGCTTCTTACAGAGCCACTCCTTGGTTATCCTGGCTGTTTGCTTCGGGTCATTGTCATGTTGGAAGACGCAGCCTCGACCCATCTTCAATGCTCTAACTGAGGGAAGGAGGTTGTTCCCCAAAATCTCGCAATACATGGCCCCGGTCATCCTCTCTGTAATACAGTGCAGTCTCCCTGTCCCATGTGCAGAAAAACACCCCCAAAGCATGATGCTACCACCCCCATGCTTTACAGTAGGGATGGTGTTCTTGGGATGGTACTCATCATTCTTCTTCCTCCAAACACCGTTAGTGGAATTATGACCCAAAAGTTCTATTTTGGTCTCATCTGACCACATTACTTTCTTCCATGACTCCTCTGGATCATCCAAATGGTCATTGGCAAACTTAAGACGTGCCTGGACATGTGCTGGTTTAAGCAGGGAAACCTTCCGTGCCATGCATGATTTCAAACCATGACGTCTTAGTGTATTACCAACAGTAACCTTGGAAACGGTGGTCCCAGCTCTTTTCAGGTCATTGACCAGCTCCTCCCGTGTAGTTCTGGGCTGATTTCTCACCTTCCTTAGGATCATTGAGACCCCACGAGGTGAGATCTTACATGGAGCCCCAGTCCGAGGGAGATTGACAGTCATGTTTAGCTTCTTCCATTTTTTAATGATTGCTCCAACAGTGGACCTTTTTTCACCAAGCTGCTTGGCAATTTCCTCGTAGCCCTTGCCAGCCTTGTGGAGGTGTACAATTTTGTCTCTAGTGTCTTTGGACAGCTCTTTGGTCTTGGTCATGTTAGTAGTTGGATTCTTACTGATTGTATGGGGTGGACAGGTGTCTTTATGCAGCTAACGACCTCAAACAGGTGCATCTAATTTAGGATAATAAATGTAGTGGACGTGGACATTTTAAAGGCGGACTAACAGGTCTTTGAGGGTCAGAATTCTAGCTGATAGACAGGTGTTCAAATACTTATTTGCAGCTGTATCATACAAATAAATAGTTTAAAAATCATATATTGTGATTTCTGAATTTTTTTTTTTAGATTATGTCTCTTACAGTGGACATGCACCTACGATGACAATTTCAGACCCCTCCATGATTTCTAAGTGGGAGAACTTGCAAAATAGCAGGGTGTTCAAATACTTATTTTCCTCACTGTGTGTGTGTGTGTGTGTGTGTATATATATATATATATATATATATATATATATAATGTATATATGTATGTGTGTGTGTGTATATGTATGAGTGTGTGTGTGTGTGTATTTGTATACAGTGTAAAGATGCATTTTAATAAACTCTTCGACATAGCGGACTTTAAACAGACTTTTTTATCGGTTTAAAATGACTCACTCTGCTGTGCTTTATCATGAACTCGCACACTCTCAGCAATCTTATTTGGTGATCTGCACACAAGTCTGATGGAATGCTAATGGAAGTTTGATAGCATTGTCTCAGTGAACGCACTTTCTCGCTCGCTCGCTCTCTCTCTATAGCACCTCCGGGTACTCCCAGTAAAATGAATATGCTTTATAATTCACTGAAACGCCCAGACTGTAATATGCATCCTCTCATCCTGTTTTAGATATCCACACAGAAGCCGTACAGGCTGCTTTGGCCAAGCATAAAGAGCAGAAGATGGCACTGCCCATGCCTACTAAGCGTCGATCTGCCTTCGTCCACGCCGCTGTGGAGAACTGCACCCCTCCCGGTGAGTAGGGAGTTTGCGCCCACTAGCCTTCTGCTGCCCCTTCTGTCCACAGCTCAGTGACCAGGGATGAGGACACACGGCATATCAGGGAAAAGAGTCAGAGTACAACAACAACTTAGATTGTGACAAATAAGAATTCGATACTGGTCTTTTTAGTCTTTAAATTAGATGTTAATGTTATAAAGTAATGTAAAAAGAAAACTTTTGCATGTAAATATATACAGTGCTTCTACACCCAGTCATATCCATGTGCATATTAAGGCATCTTGAATGCTATTCAATTAATGACTCAATTACACTCTGTTCCTCCTGCTGTTTTTGATTTGAAAAAAGAATCTCATCAAATCCTTGACAATTTTTTTTTTGCGAAGCATTAATATCATTGTGCTTGTACTCTTTTGCGATAACGTTGCCCGCGTGTGTGCAGACACCTCGTCTGCGTCGGAAGATGAAGGGTCTCTGCGCAGACGTCAGGCTGCAGTGAGTGCAGCTCTTACTCAGAGTCTGCAGAATTCTGAGTTTTGGATCAATCGCTCAATCCAAGGATCGTCCACTTCCTCCTCGGCTTCGTCCACCCTGTCACACGGAGACGGCAGCAAGAACCACATCCAGAATGCACTCGCAGATGTACTCGCACACACTCGCATAGGTATGCCGTCAACGCTATTTAAGTGCTGACATTTGAATTCAGAATTTTAAGAGGACAACAGTAATAGAAAACAGACACAAAGGAATTTTGCCTATGCTGATTTGCAGGCGAGATTCTTCTGCTTGAAATGGCATCGGCTGATTTTAATAAAAGATCTTTATTACGAGGAACAGGATGCGTTATGTGCTCAATAAATGCAAACTGGCAAAGGAAAATGGTCAGGCACTATTCTGTTTCACATCATAAAGCCCATGTTTGCGTTTTATAAGCCGCATTAATGTATTACAAGGAACTGTTTTTCTTAATGATGACTTTGTGCATTGGAAATGAGCTTCTTTGACACTTTAGATACACTGCAAACTTGCATGATTACCAGTGGAGCAATTTCAGTTTCTTTACAACTGCCCTGCAGGAAACCGCTCGGGTCGGTTATTAGTTTGTCATTGCCGATTTGCTCCTTTATGGTTTTTTCATTACAGATTATATGTAATTTTTTTAACGACCCAAATATACTTAGACGTTCGTAAATATTCCTTTGACAGCACCTGATAATTAAAAGACAAAAAGAAAACTTAAAAATCCATAACCATTTCTGACTTTTACATTATGAAACGTATACACACTTCTAATCATTATACACTGTTGGGACCTGAAGCAGAGAGCAGCAGCGTTCCTCCCGATGTGACGTCCTCCCTGCCGCAGGACAGAAACTCCCGTGTGGACATGAGTTCCAGTCCAGTAGTGAAGGGTATGAGTCGTGGCAGCAACCGTTCCAGCATGATGGACACTGCAGATGGTGAGCACATTTTACTCTGATCTACATGACCTGAGAGTGAGAAATACCACTGTTTAGACATGCACACTACAGTTCCTATTTCAGTGTACACAAATATTTATTGGGTTATCTGGAGGGAGAGTCATTTATGCAAACACTCAGCACTTCATGCAAAAAGTCACACTTGCTATCTTGTTAAAAACGGTAATATATCATGGTAACGTTCATGGTATTTTAGTGCCATAAAGATGCCCTTATCCAGAGAGAGACATACAGCAGTGGTGGACAGTAATGAAGTAAAAGTAGCATTTTGCTGAGGATGGAGCCACCAGGAAGGAGGCAAGGAGGAGGTATATGGATGTGGTGAGGAAAGACATGCAGGTAGTTGGATTGAAAGAGGTAGATGTAGAGGACAGAGGGATATGGAGACAGATGATCTGCAGTGGCAGATGACCCCTAATGGGAGAAGCCGAAAAAAAGAAGACGACGACTCAAGTGAAAGTTTAAAGGGAGCACTTTAACTGGAGTAATGTTTTACAGTGTGTATCTCTACTTTAACTCGCAACAGTTCACTGCTCTTTATCGGAATATTGTGCTCATAACACTCATTCAAACATCTTGACAACGTGAAAATGATTTTGAATGATGTAAATATGTAAAACACCTCAAAATATGAATCCTCCCCCTCAGCCAAGTACAATCACAAATATCAGTAGTGTGTGTGAAGGTTTTCTAGTGTATTTCCTTACTGTCCTTTAATGGCCAGTTTACTTGTACAAGATACTGAGGTATGTGTATGTGGCTTTTTTTTGTTTGGTTGGTTTTTTACATAACCAAAATGTGTTTAGTAAAATGCACACTCGTATGAATCCATCATTTAACCCATATTGTGCTCTTTTTTCATCCATCACGGGGTTGCTTTTCTGACTATAGGAAAAGGTACCGTGGCAAGTGAAAGACAGCTGTTCAGTGCAGTGGCCCCTGTGTTTTTTGTTTTCGTGTTCAATATCTTCCTGCCTTTCTTTTTTGTGTGTGTGTGTGTTGAATTGTTCCTGTTGTTACAAATTGTGCAATTTATGGTGTGACCTGTTCATTTCTTTTTTTTCCTAGCATGCATGCTCTGATTCTTGTCTAGCTTATATCCTCCTCCTGAGAATCTGGGAAACTCATTGTGTGTGTGTGTGTGTGTGTGTGTGTGTGTGTGTGTGTGTGTGTGTGTGTGTGTGTGTGTGTGTGTGTGTGTGTGTGTGTGTGTGTGTGTGTGTGTGTGTGTGTGTGTGTGTGTGTGTGTGTGTGTGTTGAATTGTTCCTGTTGTTACAAATTGTGCAATTTATGGTGTGACCTGTTCATTTCTTTTTTTTCCTAGCATGCATGCTCTGATTCTTGTCTAGCTTATATCCTCCTCCTGAGAATCTGGGAAACTCAGTGTGTGTGTGTGTGTGTGTGTGTGTGTGTGTGTGTGTGTGTGTGTGTGTGTGTGTGTGTGTGTGTGTGTGTGTGTGTGTGTGTGTGTGTGTGTGTGTGTGTGTGTGTGTGTGTGTGTGTGTGTGTGTGTGTGTGTGTGTGTTTTGTAGGAGTTCCAGTGCACAGCAGAGTCTCCACCAAGATCCAGCAGCTTCTTAACACACTGAAAAGACCCAAACGTCCTCCACTCAGTGAATTCTTCTTGGATGATTCTGAGCACATTGTGGAAGGTAGAAGAGATTTCAAGTCTGTCGACCTGATAGTCATGCATTATACACCTGAAAATACATTATATGGATAAAAGCTTGCGGACACTTGACCATAAGATTATGTCCTTTTTGAACATCCCATTCCACTTTTACTTTCACTTTGCTGTTATGATAACCTCCACTCTTCTGGGAAGATGTTCCACTAGATTTCTGGAGTGTGTTTGTGCTCAATTAGTTATACAGGCCTTTGTGAAGTCGGGTGTAGGTTTAGGAGGCCTGGGGTGCAGTCAGCATTCATATTTACATTTACATTACATTTGCGTCATTTAGCAGACCCCTTCATCCAGAGCGACGTACAAAAGTGCTTTAAATCTCTAGTAATGAACAAATCTGCACTGGTATGCAAGATTACAAACTTAATATAAATATAACTCGAATTCTAGAAACTTGGAAAGTGCTAATTTAGGTAGGTATTCATCCTAAAAGTCTCGAAAGGGTTGAGGTCAGAGCTCTACAGCAGGACACTGCAACCCATGTAAAGTATATCTTCATGAGGCTATACAATTGTGTACCTTTGTGGTGACATTTTTAGGAAGAACCACATATGACTAGAAAAGACACCTCTTGATTTTAATCCTTCCCAATACTTTTGTCCATGTATTGTGTATGTGGGCCCCTGATCAACACCCCATTCCAAAACCATGTACATTAATAATAATTGGACTTTTTTGAGATGGATTTTTTTGAGAATTTGGTCCATGACTGTGAGGATTTGTGAGCATTCACTGTGCAGGGCACTGATGTTTGGCTAGAAGACCTGGCACAAAGTTGGTGTTAGAGTTTATCTAGTGTTTAGTGGGGTTTGGATCAGGCGACTTAGATTGTTCGACAGTAAAAATGGAAAAACTATATCTTTATGGACCTCAGATCTGGATGTTGGGTGATCCAGACTAACTTATATTTGCATTTATGTGCATTTTAATAATCTGCATTGTCTATTTGCATTGCAATCAGGTAATATTTATTTAAAATATACTTAATAGCTGGTAAAATGTCATCAGTAGGTCTGCAATAATATTTTTCATCATATTTATATATATATATATATATATATATATATATATATATATATATATATATACATTTTATCATATTTATCATTTTTCTCATATGGTTTTGATTTCGATATGGTGATTTTGATTATTACAATTTTTTATTTTAATGCATAAACACAATATAACTACTTACAATTCCTGCATGTTTATAAGATGTTTTGAAATATAGTCACATGACCTATTGTCTGTTATTTAATCTGGTTATATTCTTGCATTTACCTTCATGACCTTTGTGCTCTGTCTTGTAGTCCCTCAACCGGATCCTAACACTCCGCGTCCTGAGGGTCGACAGATGATCCCAGTGAAGAGTGAACCCCTTGGCGTAGTGAGTAACTGGCCCCCGGCCCTGCAGGCAGCACTTGCCCGATGGGGCGCCACACAAGCAAAGAGCCCGGCTCTTACAGCGCTGGACATCACCGGCAAACCGCTCTACACTCTTACTTATGGTCAGTAGAACTCGATTGTGTGCGTTTGTGTGATTTTGTTCAGCAGTTTATTGTTTATTGAGAACTTAAGCGTGCTCTTTTGTTGTGCTGTAGGTAAGCTGTGGAGCCGTAGTCTTAAACTAGCATACACACTCTTAAACAAGCTGGGCACCAAGAACGAGCCTGTGCTTAAACCTGGAGACCGGGTAAGAGAACAACAGGAAAAGCTGCATGCTTGTTTTTACACTGCTCTTTATTTATATATATATATATATATATATATATATATATATATATATATATATATATATATATATATATATATATATATATACATACACACACACACACACACACACACACACACACACATATTAAGGTTGTCAGTTGATTAAAATATTTCACCGCAATTAATCACAAATTTAGCAAATTTTTATCTGTTCTAAATTTAACTTAACACTTGTTAATTGTACTCTAATCCACATGTGCATGGACAAATTTGAATGCTTATGCAAATGTATGTTTATTATTAGTGAACTCATACTCATCATAGCGCTTGAAGACAAAATAATTATGGTGTTTTAAATTACACAAATCATCAGGACACCAAACGGAACATTTCAAGAAGTTATGTTTTTACACGGACGGTTTTTGTAGGCCGGATGTGTGAATCATGTAGTTTTTTCTGCTCTGGGAAATAGAGATCTAAATCTCTCCATTCCCACAGTAGATGGCGGTAATGCTCCACTTAAGAATGCGAACCACCGATAAACAAGAAGAATCATCATGCCGGTTTTTGGTGCTTGATTAGACAGTTGGCAACAATAAAACAAATGTTTAGTGATGAAAAAATATTTTTTATATCTGAGTAAAGAAAGGATGTTGTGAATAAATGTGTTGCATTAAAGGTATTCATGTCACCTCTTATATTTATGTATTAATATTTTTCAATAAAATAGGACAAACAGAAATGCGTTTATTCACACGTTAATATGATTAGAGCCGTTATAATGAATTTGCCTTAACGCCTTAATAACGCATTCATTATAACCCAGTCTATTAATATCTTGTTTGTCCACTAGGTGGCTCTGGTCTACCCTAATAGTGACCCTGGTATGTTCTGGGTGGCTTTCTATGGCTGTCTGCTGGCTGAAGTCATTCCTGTTCCAATAGAGGTGCCTTTGTCCCAGAAGGTAGGAAAGGATCTTAAACAATACAGTATATTTATACTTTTTTAACCACCAAACTTCATCTGTATCTACAGGCTGGTCTTATAGTTTTATTAGATTTTAAGTAAAAAGTATTTTTCTAAAAAAATAAATACGGTTTTCTGAATTGCATATTATTAAAACTTATTATTAAGACGAACATGTTTCTTATATTTCATTGGATAGGATGCAGGAAACCAGCAAGTTGGCTTTTTACTGGGAAGCTGTGGGATCAGTCTGGCTCTAACCAGTGAAGTGTGTCTTAAAGGGCTTCCAAAAACACCCAGTGGAGAAATCCTCCAGTTCAAAGGTACTTGCAGCCTCTCTTTGGTTTGAACACTTGATGAGTTATGGATGTTAAATAAATAAATGATTAAGTGTGTGTTGTTTGATTGATTGATTGATTGATTGAATGTGTGTGCTTTCGCAGGATGGCCTCGGCTCAGGTGGGTCGTCACAGACACAAAGTATCTCACGAAACCGTCTAAAGACTGGCAGCCCCACATCCCCACTGCGAACACTGACACAGCCTACATCGAGGTGAGGAACTGTTGAAGACATTCACTGTTTAAATACCATTCAGATTTCCATAATATTTACATATTCCAAAGCAAAAAAATCTATATTTGAAATAATCGTATAGCCTTAGAGTCTGAATGTGCACCTTCTTTTCATCCTGCTAATATTGTGATTGATGGTTGTTGTTTTTTTTTTAGTACAAGGCCAGTAAAGAAGGCACAGTCATGGGTGTGGCTGTGTCTAAAATCTCCATGCTGACACACTGCCAGGCTCTCACACAGGCCTGCAATTACTGTGAAGGTGAGTCACGCTGCAGTAATGTATTAATCACTATATTAGCACTGTTTTAATTACTGACACCAAACTGAGGAAAAAACTCCTCATTACGCTTCACACTTTACTCACAAGCTCACAACCAACACTGGTACATATTATTAAAACAGTTGGATGAGGACTGTTCTGTTTACATTTACATTATCCAAGTATTTTTATTTAAATCAACAAGGTGTGAGGCGCAAGTTTTCTCCACAGGAACAGCTTTTTACAGGAACATTATTAATTATTTCAAGTGAATTATTTTGCATTTGTATACATCTGTGTGTGTAATCTGAATGAGTGCAGTGGAGACTATTCAATACTGAGTGCAGTCAACAAACCAGTGTAATAAGAAGGTGTTAAATAATTGAGAGCAGAAAGCTGGGTGTTCTTGATTTTCGATTAATATTTCATGTTGCCTCTGTACACTCTAGGAACATTTTCACCACTGCCATTGCTTTAGATAGAAAAAAAGGTTGGAGGTACTGTTTTAATTCCTGATGTGGAATAGGCACTTCTGCAGAGGCTTTATATTGCTAGCTTTACTTATGTCACATTTTTGGATATGTTTTATTTTCAGTAAGAGTTTGAGGGATTAGTCTTATAATTTCTTCATGTTCAGATCTTCAGATGCTTTGTTTTTGTCATGTCATGCGAGGTGTTTTTTGTTTAAATCTTTCACATACTCAACATGCCGCTTGTATTCTGAATAACTGTCAATATAGATTGTGCCTCCCAAGGATGAGATTTTTACGAATAAGTTAAGCAGCTTGATATAAACCGACCAATGTATTTCTATAAATCTGTTTTCTCTGTTTTAGGAGAGACTCTGGTCAATGTTCTAGACTTCAAGAAAGACATGGGTCTGTGGCACGGGGTGCTGGCAGTGAGTTTACTTCTTTTTGCGTCTGTGTTAAACGTTGGCAATGCCAAACTGATGCGCTGAATGCTGTGTGTAAACTGCTCATAACATAACATAACCATAACCTTGTGGTTTGTTTTTTCAGAGTGTGATGAACAGGATTCACACTATCAGTGTGCCCTATGCGGTCATGAAGGCCTGTCCTCTCTCCTGGGTGCAGCGAGTTCACGTCAGCAAAGGTTGGAATGGCGTCTTTCCCCTGTATTACAGTAAAAAAAATTCACAAAAAAAAAAACCATTATTGCTTAAACTGGACACTTGTCACATGGCATTTTATGGCATCATATAGGATTTTTCCAAATCTGAGAGATCTTAGGAAAGATATTTTCACAGAATCTTATTTTTTAAGTGAAATGCATTGGTTTGACTCCAAAAAAATTTATTTTTATTTTTTTTTGCACACAGCACGTGTCACCCTGGTGAAATGTCGGGATCTTCATTGGGCTATGATGGCTCATAGAGACCAAAAGGACATCAACCTCTCCTCCCTGCGCATGCTCATTGTAGCTGATGGTGCTAATCCTTGTGAGGAACCATATCATTTTCATAAACTGTTTAAAGAACCCAAGCCTTATTGGTCATGTCTAAAGCTTGCGTGCATTTTTTAGGGTCTGTCTCATCATGCGATGCCTTCCTGAACGTGTTCCAGACTCACGGCTTGAAGCCTGAGGTGATTTGTCCCTGTGCCTCTTCTCCTGAGGCCTTGACTGTAGCCATTCGCAGGTATGTACAGAAGTCATGTTGTAGTATGTTGGTCATGTTTCACTCAACAGTCAAAAACAACAGAGTTTTGTGCATGTGTGTGTAGGCCAGGTGTCCCCGGTGCTCCTCTCCCTGCTAGAGCTGTCCTGTCTATGGGAGGACTGAGTCATGGAGTGATCCGAGTCAACACAGAGGACAAGAACTCGGCTCTGACTGTCCAGGACGTGGGCCACGTCATGCCAGGAGGTGAGAATACACACTAAAAAGCAGTGCTTTTGCTCTCTACATGTAAAGTCAAATAGAATACAGTTGAAACATAGTAAAAAAAAATACTGTTACTTATACTGTCCGAAAGGTTTTGTGGTATTTATGTAAAAACCAATTCCTCTCTATAAATAGGGTCAAATTAAACAATATATAGACTTAAATCTTCTGAGGATATTGTTTATATGGAAGATATAATGTTTATACACTATTGGTTTAATGTTTTGCATAAATTTATATTGATCAAATGTAAAAATTGTGTATTTGTGTTTTAGCTCTGATGTGTATAGTGAAGCCAGAAGGGCCTCCCATGCTGTGTAAAACGGATGAGATTGGAGAGATTGTGCTGAACTCTCGGGCTGGTGGAACCATGTATTACGGTTTACCGGGGGTCACCAAAAACACATTTGAGGTGTGGAGATTAAATCATGAAACCTACATTCTTGAAGACAATATATACCGTGTGCTTAAAAGATCACTTCTTTATTTCCGTTTTCTAGGTTATTCCTGTGAACTCGGGTGGAACTCCTATAGGAGAAACACCTTTCACCCGTACAGGACTCTTGGGCTTTGTGGGTCCGGTAAGACATAATTAACTTCTGTGTAAAACTGGTTTCTTGTTTTATTTTTTTGTTTGTTTGTTTTTTCGATAATTGTGTGTGTTGTGTGTTTTCTTAGGGCAGTCTGGTGTTTGTTGTGGGGAGAATTGAAGGACTGCTCATGGTCAGTGGACGCAGGCATAACGCAGATGACCTGGTGGCCACGGCACTGGCCGTAGAGCCGGTAAAAACAGTCTACAGAGGGAGGTGAGCTGTTCGGCCATGATGCACCTTTGAAATGCAGATCAAGCGAATGAGAGATCTGAAAGCTGTGTGTGTGTTTGCAGGATTGCAGTGTTCTCAGTTACAGTGTTCTATGATGAGCGGATTGTGATTGTGGCAGAGCAGAGGCCTGATGCTAATGAGGAGGACAGCTTCCAGTGGATGAGTCGAGTTCTACAGGTCCCTTTTTATTGCTAATTAAAAGATAATTAATTTTACATTAAAATATTTGAATGTATGAATGGAAATGCGTTCCACTGGTAAAATGTTTTGATGACACCCTCCCCTTTCAGGCTATTGACACGATCCATCAAGTGGGCTTGTACTGTTTAGCATTAGTCCCAGCAAACACATTGCCCAAGACCCCACTGGGTGGCATCCATGTGTCTGAGACGAAGCACTGCTTTGTGGAGGGATCTTTGCACCCTTGCAACATCCTCATGTGCCCTCACACCTGTGTGACCAACCTACCCAAACCCAGGCAGAAACAACCAGGTACTCTTTTGTTTGCTGCATTAGATTCGTAGTTCCAGAGCAACCCTCAGACATTTGTTGGCGAGATTTTGAGAATCTATGTTAGAGATATACATCTGTTTTTTTTTTTTTTTAACAGTGGGAGTGGGTCCAGCCTCTATCATGGTTGGAAACCTGGTGGCAGGGAAGAGGATTGCCCAGGCTGCAGGAAGGGAGTTGGCAATAATTGAGGATCAGGACATGTCCAGGAAGGTATGTAGATAACCTCAGATTTAGGCCATCTCTACTGACATGCACTACAACCAGGATTAGACCTGAGTGACAGTAAACAACTGACAAAAAAACAAATAGCGTTACACCAATATAGGTTCATACAGCTGAGGTGCGTGAAGCATGCTTTTGTCTCTGGAGATTGATGTGATTTGAAAATTTAAACTTCTCCCTAGATTTTTACAATAATGATTATTTATTAATATTTTAAATACTAGGGACTTTCGAGTCAGAACACAAGTAAATTTTACAGGTATAAAAATGGACACTAGTGCAGAGATAGTACACGCAATAGAAAGTGATTTAGTACGTCCTATTTCTGGGCTCACATTTCATGGCCCAGTCTAGAGACCGTTTATCAAGATGGCAGACAACCGTGTAAGTGGAATAGCATGGAACAGCGTGTGGTGATGAAGTTTCAAGTGTCATAAAACCAGCGATATCTAAAGAAGACTTCCGGCACAGTATGGTGATGAGACGCTCGGCCGCAGTAAGACATTCGAATGGTGTAAATGCATCAAAGATCGGCTTATGTCTTGTTACCTCATGGACAAAAAGGATTTTATTTTTTTTTCTATACCAAGACACAGAGATAATGTAGGGTTAGAGGTGTTTCCAATTTGCATATTTATGGAATCTAGATCTTTTTTTTTAGTACAAGGAGGATAAAAGCAGGGTTGCATCTGCACTTTTGCCAAGAATTATGCAATATGTTTGGCACCCCCTCCCCCCTTTAAAAAAAAAAAAAAAAAAGGTAAATAAAAGAATAAATGCACTACTTGTAATGGTGCCCCTCCATGCCCCGCCACATAGACTGCATATACTACATACCCCATTTTTGTGCCTCTGAATAAAAGTGTAGGTATGTTTGTGCCTTTGTTCTTTTCACTAAATTTTTTGTAGGAATTTTGCAACTTTCAGTGATTTATTATAAAATATATTAAAAGAACATTTATGGTCCTGGGAAGACTGCGCTTGCAATCACTAACTCATTACATAATAATTTACTTTGTGATGAACCCGGTGCAAGTAGCATGACTGCTGCTCTCTTTATTTTCCACTTTCTGTATGTGGGCCTCTAGCTCTATACATGGCCCATGAAAATGGTAAGCCTGACTGCTAGCAGCCCTAAACTGTGTGTGTGTGTGTGTGTGTGTGTGTGTGTGTGTATACGTGTGTGTTTTAGCCTGAGCTATGACCTTTTTTTTGTTTTGTTTTTATCACCAGCCATAAAAACGGCAATCGTAGTTTAATCAGGGCTCTACAAAATAGACTCTTTCTTCATAATGACAGCTTTTTTCAGTAACACTTTCTAGTAATTAGGGGTGATTTAATATCTGCTTGTTTGTGCTTTTCCACTGACCAAAACAAACATGCACTTTACACGCTGTGAAGCTGCCACTGCCATCTGCTCATGTTGTTAGATTCAGCCAAGCTGCACATACTCTTAACTAAAATTGTCAATTAAAAGCCCATGACATGGTCCTTTTTTATCAACATTTACACTTGGATCATATCTGGTTTGTGTTGAAGCAGTTTTTTTCCAAGTGGGCATGTAAGCAGCATATTATGATGTTTATCAGATTTATATTAATTCTCGATATTTATGTTTGATATGGAAAAAAATGATGGTGATTCACACTGAAATTAAGGAACCTCCAACATTGCACGTTGGAAATGTTGTCAAAGCAACTAATGCATTTATAGTTTATCCTGCACACCGACACTCAATTGTAAAGGCAACAGGATCCTTTTATAGTCACCAACACCAGTAGAAACACACATGTACATGATTATAAGGGCCATACTGTGCAGTGAGCAATGCCTGTTGTCTGCATGAGCTTGCCTTACCTGCTTTAGTGTGTGTACTGTATGTGGTGTGTGACACGCAGTGCGAAACACACACCTTGCTTTCATTATGCTGTTTCCTCAGTTCTGTCTTTTGTGGTTTCTAATAAAATAGGTTGGACAAAGATGACCTCTGCACAGTTTGTCCCCATTATTTTAAATGATGTCGAATGAGCCAAGGCATTTTTGGTGTCTGAAATGTATTTCTTTAGATTTGAACACAAGGCTGCTCTAGTTGACAATTCAAGCAAAACTATAAAACTTTTTTTTTCTTTTTCTACAATTGAATTGTATTGATTGATTGCATAGTAAACTGCATATGAAATGAAGCATTATTTCATTCCTCAGTACCTAATTTGGAGGCAAAGTATTTCTTATGCCGTTGATTAAATAAGTATGTTGTAAATGTGTGAATTAGGGTTTTGGCTTCAAAAGTAAAGACCCATATTTCAGACACCGCATGTATCTTGGTTATTTGATTTAGTTTGGAGAAAATTTAATTTTGACCAAGCGATTACATTGATTTTATTTTTTGCTGTAAAATTAGTTGTAATGGGTTGATGAATATGTGCATAGTTTAAATGTTCTAGCTATGTATAGGTAATAGTTAAAAAAAAAAAAAAGAAAATATTATGATGTCATTTAGACTCTATTATCCTACATTACAGCATCAGTTCCTGTCAGAGGCGCTGCAGTCAAGAGCACAGAGTGACCCAGACCACGTCCTCTACATGCTTCTGAATGCAAAGGTAAGCAAAGAGTAGTTTGTATTAGTACCAGCCTCATGTGTGTTTCCCAGGAAAAATCCAATACAATTTCTGTATTTAAATTTAATTTAAAATGTAATATGCAAAATGTGCGTCACTGCCGCTCCAGTTTATATCCCAGGTTGTAATTAATTACACGTTTACCATGCTGTTTACTATCTTGTCCTACAGGGGGCAACAGTAAGCACGGCCACATGTTTACAGCTTCACAAACGAGCTGAGAAGATTACAGCAGCGCTGCTGGAGAGAGGAGGCATCAACACTGGAGACAATGTGGTGCTGCTCTACCCTCCTGGTATGGACTTCATATAGTCCCATGGAGTCTTCATAAACTCACAGCTTTCATTAGGAATTTAAACAGATTTGTCAAAGTGTATTTCTCGTTAAATGTGTTGAGATTTTTGGGTGTATGACCTGTCAAGGAACTGGGTCAGCTCAGATACACATCTAGCGCAGATACAAAGGAAAATGTTAATTATATTTGAATGCAGGTTCTGCTATTTTAATCACTTGTTCAATCTGCATTGTCATGTCAATTCTTTTGCTTTTTTTTCACAAACGTTAGCACTGTAATCCTGTTATGTTTTAATGCGGTAGAGGTCTCAGCTGAGTGAATTTTTTTGATTAGTCTTTGATTCCTTAAAACCGTTCTAGTGGTGGGCACAGATCTTTGGACACAACTTGATGTAATTTGTAATCAAAAATTATGCAATGATTTAACTTTTTTTTTCTATACAGGCATCGATCTTATTGCCGCTTTCTATGGCTGTCTGTATGCCGGCTGTATACCAGTGACGGTCCGACCTCCTCACCCTCAGAACCTTGCGGCTACACTTCCCACAGTGCGCATGATCATAGACGTGAGTTAGACGTACGCCACTCGGGCAGCTCCCAATACCACAGATACGAATTTATAATGGGAAAATAACTTGTCTTACTAATATCTGTAGGTGAGCAAAGCAGCTTGCATCCTGACCACTCAGTCTCTCATGAAGACTCTACGATCAAAAGACGCTGCAGCCAGCGTGAACGTGAAGACGTGGCCCACGATCATAGACACGGGTAACAACGAAATGCATTCCTAATAATGATGCGAGAGGATTTTATCGTCTTAATCGCTCACATAGACTCACACAACTGTTTTCCCAATGTGTGTAGATGATCTTCCAAAGAAGCGCCCGCCTAACATTTATAAGCCTCCCACACCTGAGATGTTGGCTTATCTGGACTTCAGTGTGTCCACCACTGGAATGTTGACAGGCGTGAAGGTAAATCAATTCATCATCTTCACTCTCATTTCATCTGATTACACGAACAGACATTTTCCCTACTGTGTTTCGAGTAAGGATGCTACCCGTCACTACAAAACCTGCTGCTTATATTCTATTTCCACATAATAACATATATAATAAAAAATATATATACAATATTGTTGAAAATATATGTAGAGAATATATACAAGTTCAAAATGGGATAGATACAGTAACATGCAGATTATTACAGTGAACAAAAACATCCTGCTGCATTTGCCTAAGTAACATTCTCAGTGTTATGTTTTACCATAAGAAGAAATCAAGTATTGTTTCCTCAGTTGAACAACTAATGTATAGAGTTGTACAGTTTAGTGGCCTCAGAGAGAAAAACCCCTTCAGAAGTGATTCTTTTAACAATGAGGCATATGGTGGTCATGATGATCTCAGAAATCATCACATAAATGTGATCAGGCTCCTGTACTCTTTAATTCCCTTTCCTTAATCTGGACCATAATTGCGTTATTATCTGAGAACTTCATATGATGCTGCTTACTAGAGGTTTGCCGATTAATCGGTACAGTTAGTTGATTTCTGGAACTATCAGCCATCGGCAAAAATCCACACCAATAGTTTTTCCAGGTTGTGTCTGTTGTTGGAGTGGAGTGGCTGAGCAGGTCCACTGTCATTATACAATATGAGAGCGGCCTCTAGAGGCGAATCACTCGCACCATGTGCTGTTTGTCAGACACGTTAAAATTTTGTTGTTTTGCAAGGTTTTTTTTTTGTTTTTTTTTTTCCTTTCCTTATTCATTTTGGATGCAACTGAGTGTTACTTTTTGTTTCAGTTTGAATGCATGTATTTTTATTTTCCTTAATATTTATAAAAAATATAATTTATATATTTGTATTTTATTGAGCCCATTTTCATGATTCAGTATTTATTTATTTTATTTTAATTTTTTATAAAGTTCAGTACTATTTTACTATTTGTTTGTTTTTGTCCAGTATCTATTTTAAAAACTATTGCTTGATGAATTGGTTATCGTTATCTACTTTATGGTGATCTACATCTATAATTAACAAGATGAGCATCTTTACATTGATATAAATGGTCTATGTTTGTGTTGCTTTCTCTATTTTAGATCTCTCATGCAGCAGTGAGTGCACTGTGTCGCTCCATTAAGCTACAGTGTGAGCTCTACTCCTCCAGACAGGTGGCCATCTGCCTCGACCCCTACTGCGGCCTTGGCTTTGTCCTCTGGTGCCTCTCTAGGTAAGAAACAAGCACTAATTACTAATTTTAGAACATTATATTGGTTTTACTTTTTGTTAGGTCCTTCTATTGATGCATGGTATTTCTGTAGCTAAATATGTTTACACTGAACCCAAAACTTGACCTCATTAAAATTTGACCTTTCCATCATGTTCTTTCTTCATGTATGTGGTTACAGTGTATATTCAGGTCACCAGTCCATCCTGATTCCCCCAATGGAGCTGGAGGGCACTCCTCCTCTGTGGCTGAGCACACTTAGTCAGTATAAGATCAGAGACACCTTCTGCTCCTACTCTGTCATGGAGCTCTGCACCAAGAGTCTGGGCACGCAGACTGAGCTTCTAAAGGTGATTACGATCATATATATTCAAAACATATTGTGTGTGTGTGTGTGTGTGTGTGTGTGTGTGTGTGTGTATAAATAAAAGTGTATGACTGAGTTGTGTTGGTTTGCAGACACGGGGTGTAAATCTGTCATGCGTGAGGAGCTGTGTCGTGGTGGCGGAAGAAAGGCCTCGCTTGACACTCACACAGTCCTTCTCCAAGCTGTTCAAAGACCTTGGCCTTTCACCACGTGCAGTTAGCACCGCATTCGGCTCTAGAGTCAACCTGGCCATCGGCCTGCAGGTCAGCAATCACAGCACACACACACCCGCACACACACACACAAGCCACCCATTTAAAATATTGGTATAATATATGTTTATATCATTCTTACACTCACTCATTTTGTATAGGGCACGGCTGGTCCAGATCCTTCTACTGTTTACGTGGACATGAAATCCCTCCGCCATGACCGGTAAGGATGATCTGCCTTAGCCAAGTGATCTCTAATCACAAAGAATATATGCATGATGCACTAACCGTGTGTGTGTGTGTGTGTGTGTGTGTGTGTGTGTGTGTGTGTGTGTGTGTTGCAGAGTGAGGCTGGTGGAGAAAGGAGCTCCTCAGAGTCTGCCTCTAATGGAGTCAGGAACTGTAAGCAAACTGTATATTTGCTACCTTTCTCTCAGCTGTGTGTGTGTGTGTGCGTACGTGCGTGTGTGAATAAACCTGAATTAAAGGTAATTGTATGTTGTGTTTGTATTCAGATTCTTCCAGGAGTGCGAGTAATTATTGTAAACCCAGAAACTAAGGGACCACTTGGAGACTCGCATCTGGGCGAGGTAACAGGACACACGCATTTATACATGTGCACAAGAAAAACATAAATAGCCTTTGATTTGCTAAAAAAAGTTTTCAAGTTTTCAAGTTTAATAATAACTATAAAAAAGAAACAATGGTAACGAGAGAATATGTCTGCGTTACATGTTTTTTCATGCATTTTCTGTTTCCTGACTGTTCCACCACAGATCTGGGTGAACAGCCCTCACAATGCCAGTGGCTACTACACCATTTATGGAGAGGAGAACCTGCAGGCTGATCACTTCAATACACACTTGAGCTTTGGAGAGACTCAGACGCTGTGGGCCAGGACCGGATATCTGGGCTTCATCAGAAGGACCGAGCTGCTGGACGCTACCGGAGGTCAGAGTTTGACAGCAAGAAAACACTGCATTTACTGAACACTGTATTAAAAAAGACATGAGGTGTAAAAGTTTAGAGTAGTATTCTATACGCACAGCTCAGCATTTCTGTTTGAATCTGTTGTCTTTTTGACGTGGCTGTGTTTTCACACACCATGCATGTGTGAATGAATATTAAAATTGTTCTTTAGATCGTCATGATGCGCTGTTTGTGGTCGGCTCGCTGGATGAGACATTGGAGCTGCGAGGTCTGCGTTATCACCCCATCGACATCGAAACATCAATATCACGGGCACATCGCAGCATTGCAGAAAGGTTAGTGTCATTTAGCATCACATTTTTACCTTCACTACTTGGATAACCTTTGCAAAGATAATTTTGCAACAGTTTTATATTATTGGATATTTTCTACACATAAGAGGGGCGTTTAAGTCAAACCTTTGACCTTTTAGAACAAATTTCAAGGAGGGGAAACTGCATTTATTTTTTTACACTTATCCCAGCGTTTAACGAACACCTAGAAAGATTCATCATAGAAAGATTTGTCAGTATGCATGAACCATCCTAGGACAGCCCTTGACATGTGCGCCGCTTATCAGTAATAGTACACACTAGTAATAGTACACACTACCACCATGCTAGCACTCAGTAATAGAAATTGTGGAATGATTACAAATTATTTATGCCCATGGACTGTATTATAGACAGTTAAGTGCTTATTGTGATTGGACTTCTTCACAGTGCTGTGTTCACTTGGACTAACCTGCTGGTGGTGGTGGCTGAGCTGAGCAGCTCTGAGCAGGAAGCTTTGGATCTGGTGCCTCTGATCACTGGAGTGGTTCTTGAAGAGCACCACCTGATTGTTGGAGTGGTGGTTGTGGTGGACCCCGGTGTCATCCCAATCAACTCTCGAGGGGAAAAACAGCGCATGCACCTGAGGGACTCCTTCCTGGCAGACCAGCTAGACCCCATCTACGTGGCATACAACATGTGAGCTCTGATGGGAACGTCTTCAGGGGATAAATAAATATCGCAAAAGCGGCAGTCTTTCCCAAGCCGGGAGCCGTCAGCCAATCATCTCTGTGCCTCTCGATAATGAGAAGCGGCATTAGACATGCAGCATCGTTTCCAGGAGGTGCTCCTTTTCTCCTTGTGCTAGACTAACAGGTTAACCCTGCCATGTTTTTTAACCCGCAACTTTACCAACGCCTATTTTGAAGATCACGGAGGCAAAAAAAAAAAAAAAAAAAGCAAGTTACTGACTGCTTGCAATTGCCTCTTCAGCAGGGCAGTCAGTACCAACGGCCCCTAAAGACCTTATGCTCTGGGTTCAGATCAGACAGATGCCTGGAGGGGATTACATATAAAAACTTGTCCTTGCACTTTATTCCTCCTCCTTTTGAGCCTTTTTTTTTTTGTGTGGGGAGGGTGTCCTTCATTTTTCATTCTACGAGTGCAAGCAAATTTAAAAGAGGTCTTGCAACATATTTTGTCCATCTGGGGAGAACACTGTCTGGTGTGGTGTAGTCTGGGATTACATTATGCAGCATTCAAGAGGGCAAAACTCTGTCCTGATTCAAGAGGGCTTCTGAAAACCCTTGTCGGTGCTCACTCAGATCTTCAAGCACCATTTCTCCCCTGCTGGACAAAACACCAGATGGACATCGTTGAGTATTAGCAAGATCACCAGCGTCATTGGCTGCGCTAGTTTGACACGCAGAATTTGCTTTGTTCATATATATATTTTGTCTTTTACTCAGAACTACTAGTTTCAAAGTGGAAAGTGAAAGGTTTACATCTAAACCTCTGTCTGCGCACACGAGAGTAGATTTTATAACTCATATTGCCAACAGTAATGCACAGCATTTGATAACCAGTGTAATAAATAGCTTTTAAAGGATCCTCATAGGAAGCACATTCGCGCATACTGGATTTCTATCTTGAAATTTTTATACGCAGTGAACCAAGGGTGGAAAAAAGTTTCAAGATAAACTCCATGCCTTATGAAACCTGTGGAAATTTTACTTTTATATGTATGTTTTATCCTTTTATTTTATTGCTGGACTTATACTTTGTACTGGTATCAAAGGGACTGGTAAAAATCTGGAAGGCTTCATGTGTGTGTGTGTGTGTGTGTGTGTGTGTGTGTGTGTGTGTGTGTGTGTGTGTGTGTGTGTGTGTGTGTGTGTGTGTGTGTGTGTGTGTGTGTGTGTGTGTGTGTGTGTGTGTAGGTTATCGTAGTGTCTCACTGGGTGTTACTGTATAATCAAACGGACACGTCATCACCGTCCCCTAAACTTGACTGATCGTTATCGTTTATGGGGAACATTTTCTCATCACTGACTTAAAAAGAAGAATTATAAAAAAAAATAACTATTTTACACATTTGTCTGTGAGGGAAAAAATACAATTTAATTGCACGTTCTGTCTTTTAATTTCTGTGTTTTGTTTTTTTTTAGTTCGTGTGTGTGCACATATTACTCATTCCATCATGATTGCAGTATTGTTAAAAACAAAAAGACAAAAACAAACAAAAAAAAAAAAGCATTTACTTTCTGGTTATTGTTAATATTAATGCAAATATTTAAGGAATGATTTTAGTTTTACCAGCTTTACATCGCTTTACTGTTTACATGCCGTTCAATGTTTTTGTCCATTTTAGCAGAGAATCGTGTAACATTTAACATCGGATACAATTGAAACTCACTTCCTGGCATTAGGAACACACGCAAATCCATCTGTGACAGAAGAGGTTTTATTCTGTGGACTCTTTACTGACAGCTGCTAATTCTGGTTCACTCGATTCAGGCCAACTGCAAACTGAATTATTCTGAGAACTGAACTTTAATCGTAGTGCCCCATTCGAATACTGTTCTGATGGACCGGATTAAGTTTTTCTTTTTTGTTTTGTTTTATTCTAGATGTTGCAAATCAGTTAATTTCAATGCAGAACTGAATTCCCATGTAATTAAACCTATTAAATAGACAGTGTTTTTTTCTATATTTTTTGTTAAACGCAAAATGTGTCTTCAACATCATAATACAATAAGTTAATGACCTACACGAGTTTGCCCCATGTGTAGTAGGTCTATCAGATTTATTTCACTTCTGATCACTTATTTCTTTTCTCAATACAACAATCCAATTAACCTCATGACAGAATATATAAATAGGAATCTGTATATAAACTATATATGGACGAAGGTTTGTGGGCATCTAATATATGATTGTGCTTTTTTAAACATCCGGTTCCACATCTAGTCCACGTTTGTGTTTATAATAAACTCCACTTTTCTGGGAAGATGTTCTACTAGATTTTGGAGTGTACTTGTGGAGACGCACTCACTCACAGGGGTGTTAGTAAAGTCAGGTACTGATGTAGATGAGGTGAGGAGGTCTGGGGTGCAGTCAACATTCCAATTCATTCCAAAGATGTTCAATAAGGTTTATAGCAGGAGATCTTCCACTTCAGACCATGTAAATCACATCTTCACGGAACTGGTTTTGTGAACAGGGGTCTTGTCATACTGGAACAGGTTTACTTCACACAGTTAAAGTGAAGGGAAATTTTAATGCAGCCGCATCCAAAAACAACTGTTTGAGGAAAAATCATATATGACTGGAAAAGCCAGGTCTCAATTCTTTTGCCTGCATATATGTACAGTACAGACCAAAAGTTTGGACACACCTTCAAAGAGTTTTCTTTATTTTCATGACTATGAAAATTGTAGATTCACACTGAAGGCATCAAAACTTCGAATTAACACATGTGGAATTATATATGGAATTATATACATAACAAAAAAGTGTGAAAAAACTGAAAAATATCATATTCTAGGTTCTTCAAAGTAGCCACCTTTTGCTTTGATTACTGCTTTGCACACTTTTGGCATTCTCTTGATGATCTTCAAGAGGTCACCTGAAATGGTCTTCCAACAGTCTTGAAGGAGTTCCCTGAGAGATGCTTGGCACTTGTTGGCCCTTTTGCCTTCACTCTGCGGTCCAGCTCACCCCTAAACCATCTCGATTGGGTTCAGGTCCGGTGACTGTGGAGGCCAGGTCATCTGGCGCAGCACCCCATCACTCTCCTTCTTGGTCAAATAGCCCTTGATGCCTTCAGTGTGACTCTACAATTTTCATAGTCATGAAAATAAAGAAAACTCTTTGAATGAGATGGTGTGTCCAAACTTTTGGTCTGTACTGTATATATTATACAAGTGAAATAGTAATTTGCAGTATGTGCAGTAAAGTGTGTCTATTTTAGGGCTGCTGCTATTGGTGATTTTAGTAATTGATTAACGATTATTCTATCAAATAATTGAGTGATTGGATAAGATACTTTTTTTTTTCCTTTCCTAAAGAGCAATACTAAATAAGAGCGAGAAAATAAGACTGGTTTCTTAAAATGAACAAATAGTTTTTTGGCGGGGGGATTTAGACCTGCGGGGGGGCTTTTTTAATGCACTGTATATAAATAAAAATCAATTTCAAATTACTTTATAAACGGTAACCGCACTATGCGGGGTTTTCATCGATTTTTAGTTTGAAATGATCTCAAACGTTCCTCCAGTTTTTACTCTGCAACGTTTTCTGTGTTTACCTGTCCAGAGCGCTCCAGAGTTTAGCGAAAGGTGCGTCGGTAAAACTGGTCCGTGGGAAACACGATTCATTGTGTTTTAGTTAAATGGACTAAACGAAGCGTCGAATTTTTCAAAATACTTAAGGAATCGTTTCAGCCCTAGTCAATTTTATTTATTTACATTTTCTTCGAATATTTTTCTTTTTACCCAGACGTGATCAGTGATTGATGTAACTGTTTGCACTTGACTGTGCTCAGGACACTATATAGACAGAAAACAAATCAAGAGAGATTTAAATATAACCTCTGTACAGCCATGTAAAACTGCAGGTAAATTTTCTCTTAGTAGCATCAGTAATGGTTCTCTATAAGTTCAAATCGTTCACTGATATCCAATTGACTGGTGCTAACAAACAGAAGCAGTGAACATGAATTAAGTACTGCAGTAATTAAGTAAATTTAATGAGAACTAAATATATTTGAAATTATTTAGGCCCCAACAGCACAATATACAATCGTATCAATTTGCGATACTGTATTGGCACAGTTCATGAGAATGTGTCCGTTGCCCTTCAGAGCTATCCTCTGCATCGTCACTGGAAGAGGACCACCACAGGACCACTCCACTGCAAGACCAACAATACTCAAAACAGCAATGACATGGACATGTGTGTGCTCGAGTGTCTTGTGTGGTGCTGGGGTACAGTCAGTATTTGTATACCTTCAGAGTGCACCCACAGCTTCCTCTTACCTCCCAAAAACATCCTAGGAGCTGAATGTGCGGTTTTATTCGATGCTGTTTTAATCCATTCTCTTTTCAAACATCACACTGGTGTTTTTATTCAATGGTTATTTATGCATTTGTTGTTTGGTGGTGTCTTGTGCAGAATTCTGCACATGGGCCATAGTACTAAACGGCTGAACTTTTAAAATGAAATGAATTAGAAATCATTCATGAGCTAAAGGACATCTAAAAAAAAAAGTTACAAATGAAATGCAATTATTGATTCAAAAAGAATTAACTGAAAAATCTGATTAGAAATATAACCATATATTGATAAGAATAGGTTATTATAATGGCTTGTGGATTCTGCAGCAAAAACAAATCTGAAATCGAGACAAACTTTTAAAATGTTCTTTTCTTTAACATTAAAATTGCAGTCAACTCAGTTTTGCAATTGAAATAATAAATTGCTGTTTGTTTCATTGTTTTGAGAATTTTTTTTTTCTCAAATATCTGGACTTTCTACTTATTACATTTTGAAACCAGACTCAAGTTTCAATCTATTTGATGACAATATTTTTTTCTTGTCATTGCACCTACCACTGGTGTATCATTTCCTGGCTATCATTCAATACAGACGTACACTGGACTAAGAAGCTAACAGGCAGGACAGAAGGCAACAAGAAGTATGGGACTATCGTGGATGAGACGGAGGGAGTCAGCGATGTAAACATTCCTGATCACATGATCATCATCATCTTCTGCTTGTGTTCTATATGGTGGATGTTCAGCCTGGATACATTCATTAGATAACAAATTTTTAATTGGTCTCTTTTCATGTACTTGAAACCCTATTGTTCATCTTCATGTAGTTCTTCCTCTCACTTTAGGCAAGAAAGATGTCAGATTGGCCCAATAATGGTGAAGATTTCTGCAGTGAAAATTACTTGACTTATTTCCTGAGTTCTCTCAAAGCAAGAACCATTTTGACTGACTTTTGCTTGCACCTATATTTATATACAAATCAATATACTTTATAGCATATGTTAATCAATAACCTTGTGCATTACACATTGAGGAAGCCAAAGGGATGTTTACTTATTTCTGATAAATCACTATAAATGTGTTTATAACTTATAGGTGGGGCAAAAGGTGCAGTTACAGCTGTCCTGCTAGATCTATTGTGCAAACACTGACTCGAAGTCCAGTATTTTTTCAAGTTGAGGACTTGTAATTGGTTGGATTTTCCTATTTCTGCATTAAAATGAACTGTGTAGACAAGACTACGAGTTGTTGAGACATGAAAGTTGGTTAACAGGTAGTACTTCTTTGTGAGGGTGAGAGAAACAGTGTTGATCACTGATTGGTTGATGGGAAACATGTGGTAATAAGTGCTGAGTCATTGGGCACCAATGGGGAGCAGCATGCTTTACACACTGTACACACCTCTCAGTGAACCTGAGAAGCATATCAAGTTTAAGGCAGTCAGTAACGTGTGCTCCACTATTGAACTGAAATCACAAAAAATGTGTAAAAGGCTCTTTATTAGCAAATGATTGTATATAATGGTCCATTATTTATTCAAGGTTTTTGTAGCTTTTAGGGGGAAGAAAAACTAGTCGCCGTCTTGCGAAACTGGAGGCAGCGCATGCGCAGTAGATCAGTAGTGCCGCCTGTTGCTCCACCCATCCAAGATGACGCGCACATTCACGATGATTTATCAAAAGAAATTATGTGTATATATTTATATATTTTAAAGCGATTGATTGAGTCAATAGATAGAATACAAGGAAAACACACATATTCCTTTTATTTTCCTTCAAATTTAGCTTTAGCAGTATGTAGGAACTGAAAGCACGCTGGAGCTAAAGTTGTTAGGGGTGGGTGGGCTTGGGTTACACCACGCGAGAGACACGATTGGTCAGAGGAATCATACGAACCAGTCTTTTGAGTTTCCTACTTCATAGAGTCATATATCTAATTAGCATAAAGTTAATAACGATCACGTTTGAAATTAATGGCCCCTCCGGTCATTTTGTCACTTATTAGTGTGAACCTGTGTTTAAAGTCGGCAGCACGGATCCAAACACAGGCTGCGCTTGGTCTTGACCACGCCTTCGAGTAATTTAATTGGCTCACGATTGCATCGTTCCTGAGTTTGACTTCCGGGTTTTTGTGTTTATGTTTGGCTGACTGTGGCGGGGATTCATTACTAATGTGTTCTGACTGAGCTTCAGTTCTCATTTGTTGGATCACTATAGAGTTCTGTCCGTCCACGCACACATGTAAGTGTATGTTATATATTCTGCAAAATCTATATATTTTAAATACAGGTATCAAGCTTGTAGAATCCCGTCGATTAAAGTAAAAGGCATGTTTAAGAGATCTGTTCTGTATGGTATGTATTAACTGTAATAAACTATAAACTAATTTTATGTTTTACCTTAACAGAAGTTTCATAACTAAAGAAATAGTATGGGTAAGGAAGCGGCAGAATGTTAAATATCTGTAGCATGTGTTGATCTCTTCTACTTTCTCTTTTCTATGATTTTAAATGGTATTAGGATTCCTGTTGACTTGTGACTCTACTTTTTCCTGTTTTTGTTTTTCCCCCAATTAAATAATTATGATTTTCTGGCTTTGCCAATCTGTGCATGTACATGTCACAACTGAGAGATCTGAGTTTACTGGGTAATGGATGCACCCAAATCATAGCAGAAGTTAGAAAATGGAATGAAATCTGTAGTAATCCAGAAACCTCCTGTTGGATTTCACAGAGAAGATGAGCACCCTACCCCTGTCCCGCTCTGAAGTGTTTGGTGAGCTGAGGAAAGCGCTGCATCAGGACAAAGAATTTCATCAATCCGATGTCCATATCTTCATCATTTTGGGCGCATCAGTAAGTTATGAGCAAAAAGGGTGAACACATGACTCTCTAGCATGAATATCCCAAACACAACATTAAATTGTATTGAAAAGAGGGCTTAATGTCATTGTAAAAAATATATTTTTAATAATCTGCATCTTGGTTCTATTTTATTTAGATTATGATAAAACAGCCCCACCATAGATCATGTCTCTGTTCCATTTCCACACCTTACACTATCTACTTGCAATGATTGAGTGATCTTGAGTTTTGAGTTTGCTTTTTTTTTTTTTTTTTTTTACTGTAATTTAGAGGAAAGTGGAGGTCTTGTAATACAACACATGAAAATAGGAATACTTGAATGAGGAAATGAATCTTGCAGCACATACAGACTGAGTAACACAAAGGGAACCAGTCATGGCAGTAAATGCTCATTGGTCAGCAATTATGAAAGCAGGCCACTGATTACTGAATGGCCAAACATTATAAAAGTTCTGTCGGGTCAGAAAGATGTACATGTCTGGAACAGGCTTCTGTAGAGATGTTAACTTGGGACAAAACAGCCATTACAATGACTAAGGGATAAAATAAAGAAATGCCCATACCTATTGGCCTACATAAGGCTAAAACTTGAATAAAGGAATGTGATTGATTTTTTTTTTGTTTTGTTTTAATTTCTGTAATCTGTAAAATATAAGCTTTCGAATGCAGAAAAATTAACATTGAGGAGGAAACGGAGAGTTCTCCTTTTTTTAAACAGGTGTGGCGCTATTGCGCCTGCTTGTGCAGCATCATTCACAGTCAGCACTTTTTCCTGCAGGTAACTGTAGCTTTGGTAGACTTAGGTGTGGCACTATGCCCAGACTTGTGACCTAATACTTAAACAAACACCAACTGGATCTAATCTCTGGACAAAACCCTAATGTGACTTTTTTTTTTTTTCTTGCAATATTACAAATGGCCTATAAACGGGTTGTGTGAAAAGTTTCTAATAAGATGAAGTTAAATCCTATCCACAGGATAAAAAACGATGTGACCTGTTGATGAGTCGCTTTTTTGAGGTCTGATCACCCGGCATTTCATCCAGACAAAGATATGAGCCTTTACTTTGCAGCCATGTTTCACGGTAGTTAGTCTGAAAGGGCGTGGAACGTCTTGAAGGCGTTTTGAGTGTTCTACCTGGGTAACATATCAGATTACGGTAACTGTAATAGCATAAGAACATTAAGAACCCTGATCTGTGGTGCATGGAAATGGGGTTTTCTGGTGCTGAGTTGGTGTTTGGGGAGAGACCGAGACTTTTGCATGGTTTATATGAGGACATGCACTTTGAGGATTTTAGGTTAACTGCTGCAAAATATGACCTTTTTCAGTCTATCCAGAAATATTTTAGATTCCCTTAAGGCATTCTACAAAGCGTATCTAGATTATGCTCAAATATAGTTCTTCATTAGCATACGCTACATACTCTGATAGAAGTCTTCCTTTAAAGGGGCTCAGACCTCAGAATTGATGATTATCACCAGGTAAAAGCCTGGAATGATGGCTTTGAAATTTAAGATCTTCAGACCTTTTGACTACTTGTCAAACTGCTGACATTGAGCAAGGCCACACAGCTTTTCAGCTTTCTGTTCTGATAACTCAAGCAGGTACTTGGTGCACATGTTGCTAGGCAGCATTAACACAGATTGAGAGATGCATGAAAAGGGACATCTGGGCTTCACAAAGAGCTTTGTCTGTTCGGGCTGATCTGAATAGCCTTGTTCTTTTTTTGAGGCTGGATTGCTGGTGTAGCAGGAAATGCAGTGCAAAAAAATTACTTTTTGGGGGAAAAAAAAACTGAGGCAATAGTTTAAACCCATACTTCCTACATTTAATCATGTCTATAAAATATATAAACAAATATATTTTTTTTCAAAGCAAAACATCTCAGTATTCATTAGATTGTATCATCATATAGTGCATACAGTTTGATAGTTTGTTTTATATATCATAATCTACTTTCAAAATAAAGGTTATTGTTGATATAAATGTTTGTCTGTAGGGGTGATAAAATGTGCCCATATACTAGCACTAAAAAAACGGCACTAATGCAAGAGTAAAATGCTGATAAGTGTTTATTTTTTTTATATATATTTAGCAGTCATGTATTTGTTCCCTCAACCCCAGTCATTATGGTTGCACAACCCAGTGCACTCTTAGTGCCGCCTGGATAAATGGGGAGGGTTGCGTTAGGAAGGGCATCCAGTGTAAAAACATGTGCCAAATCAAACCTGCGGATCATGAATACGGATGATCCGCTGTGGCGACCCCTAATGGAAGAAGCTGAAAGTACTTTTTTTTTTTTTTTTTTTTTAAAGCCGTCATATATTTAGATGTATTTCTAACTTCTGATAAAGATGCAAGTGAGTTGTGTGCATATCTGAGCATCTCACAAACCACTGGTGTAGGTCTGTTATAAAATAAATGTGTTCAAGTTGTTGGTACACAATCCATGCAATCAGCTTGTCAATGTGTACTTGTTACTGTAATCTCAGCCAGTTTACTGCATGCTTTTATTTGCTGAGGTCCTTCCTTGTTTCACAGTGCCATTTACTTGGCTGTTTTGCTGGTTTCTTTTTCCTTCCTGAAATGTTACTGTTTACCATGTGAGAAACATCAATCTTTTTTTATTACAATGAAAACAAATGTAAATGTTTTGAATTCCTGTATTAAAATCTTAACGAAGACATAATGCAAGAGTACACCATCTTTGTTAATCCTTATTAAGAAGAGGAAATGACAAATTTTACCCCCATATCTGTGAAATCAACTGTAACTGTGCCACAAATCATGATACGTTTGCTTGTTCCTGACTTTAGCATGTAGTTTGTGTTATAAAGTCAAACAATTATTGTGTTGTGGGTTTTTTTTTTTTTTCTCCAGTCAGTGACTTTTTATTTATTTTAAATCTAGAAGGATATTTGCTCTATATTAGTGTTGCACCACTGTAATTGTTTTATTATTATTATTGTTTCAACTCGCACCTTGCTGCTTTTGCACAATGGAGGGTTTTTGTTTGCTTTTTTAAAAATACAGTAATCCCTGTTTATCGCAGTGGTTACATTCCAAAACTGCCTGCGATAAATGAAAATCCGTGATAAACGGACGCCACCCCAAAAATGCTATTTTATGTAACTGTACTGTATTAACATTTTTAATGTTAGAATTAATAATTCTTTTTTTATTAATAAATAAACAAATTTTTAAACATTAAAACTCGAACTGCGGTAAAGCGGGGGATTACTGTATTGCATTTTAAAATGGAGTTTGATTTTCTGTGTATCTACAATGAAAACAGAAGTTCATATGTTGCTACTTGTATTGCAGTTAGGTTACAGATTGTTTAACTCTGGGTTGAGGCCACATTATTACTCAACAGGAACTTCTGAAACATTAAACTGTTTCTGGACTCATGTTTTTGCCGTTAATACCAGTTTTACAAGTGCACACTAACACTTGGTTGATTTTATTTATAGTTTCTGTATGATCATGCATTAATTTGCCCATTTTCTCAATAAGCAGAAATTCAAACAATGGGTCTCATTGTGAAGCCGTGTATTAGTTCCGTGTAAATGTTTGCATAAGACGACACACATATGAAAATAAATACTGGAAAAAATAATAAATGTGGACCAAGTAGCATCCTGGGAAATTTAACATAAAATGCTATAACTTCATAACTTAGGAATAGGGTGTAACATTTTGAGAGTTTGGACACCCCAGTAAGTAATGCTGGTTGTTGAAGTGGTGTCGGACCAATGAATTGGTGGTACCTTGATAAGATTGAGAAGTGGGCGATAGAAGCCACTGTGCAGATCATATAGAATAAAAAAGTGTCAAAAAGTGACCCTGTATTTGGTTCTTTCCTGGACTGTTACCACACAGTTCAATAAAATGTCTTTGGATGCAGTAACGTTGCATTTTTCCTCTACTTAAATTAGGAGTCCCAAACCTGTTCCAGCATGATTCTGCCCCTGAACACTAAACAAACTCTGAAGATATGCTTTGAGTGGAAAATGTTGAGTGGCCTGCTATAGCGCTTTAACCCTATTGAACAACTTTGGGATAAATTAAAATGCTGGCTGCAACCCAGGCCTCCTCATCTCACCTACATCAGTACCTGACTTTATCAACACTCCAATATATATCCATATATCTCTGTTTTTAGATAAATATATATAAAGCTAAGAAAATAATAATACAGGTATATCAACAGGAATGTAGGGTGTGTGGGAGCTATGAAAACAAATCCATGCCCTAATCCCAGGTATTGTCATTGGATTAGGCTTATGTCATCAAATCACGAGAAAAGCACGTTTTTATACATGTTTATTCAGCCTGACACTAATTTTACTTTTGTGTATGTTTAACTGACAGTTTTACCCAACATGACCTTTGCATGGGATTTTTGAAATTTGCCACACCGAAAATATTTCCACATAGTTTTGTCACTTGTACTTTCAACATTTTTTTTTTTTTTTTTAAATACATTTGACCAAAGTCAAATATTTTACTAGGGGAAATAGGATTTTGATAAAAACCCACAGTTTCAGATTTCAGATAGTGTTTTTGCATACATATTATGCCTACTCTTAAAGGCATTCAGTCGTATATCTCTGATATTTATACCACTGTATGCATAATATGCTGTGTTTACATAACAACGCTGTTTTCCTTTTTTCCATAGGGAGATCTGGCCAAAAAGAAGATTTACCCGACTTTATGGTAAGAAAGTTGTGAGGTAACGTATGGATTGCGGTGTCATTCGATGGTCTACAGTATCAGATTACATAAGAACTGTTTGACTTAAGTTGCATGCGTTCAGTGAGCAACTTTTTCTATTGACAGGCTTTGTCTATTCATGAGGTCAGAGGAGAATTCTTCAAACTGACAGGATCTCCAGTAACTCAAATAACTCTAACATTGTTCATATAACTTGAATGCAAATCCTCTTAAATGAAACAACTCTAATATATTCTGGTCAACACCTAAAATAAAGTTGAATGAAACTGATTGTGTATACACAGAGCAAGGGCTTGTTTTTAAGAGAGTTCTGTCAGAAAGGATGTTTGTGCTTAGTAAATACGAGCATTATTTATACTCTTTTAATATGTCTATCATGGAACAAACTTTAAAAATATTTAATTTTCTTCCTCAGGTGGTTATTCAGGGATGGTCTTCTTCCTGAACAGACCTTCTTCGTGGGCTTTGCACGCTCTAACCTGAGTGTGGATGCCATCCGAAAAGCCTGTCTGCCCCACATGAAGGTGATCTATCGTGTGTGTGTGTGTGTGTGTGTGTGTGTGTGTGGTTTATACTAATATTTTCTACACTTCCTCAGGTGGCGGACACTGAAGCAGACCGTCTCGCTGCCTTCTTCAGCCGGAACTCGTACATTAGTGGGAAGTATGATGACGAGGCTGCTTTCTCCAACCTGCATGTTCACCTGTTGTCTCTGCCTGGTGGCCCTAAGGCCAATCGTCTCTTCTACCTGGCCCTGCCGCCCAGTATTTACCAAAATGTCACCAAGAACATTCGCCACCAGTGTCTTAGCACCAAGTGAGAAGTGGTGATTTTATTTATTTTACAAGTTTATTTGCTTGTATATACATTTCACAACCAGTGTTTATGATTCAAAATGTTTCATAATGGATATTTGAGTATTAAAAATTGTTCTTTGGATTAAAGGGGTTGGAACCGAGTGATTGTTGAAAAGCCTTTTGGTCGTGACCTGCAGAGCTCGGAGGAATTGTCCAATCATCTTTCCTCTCTCTTCACCGAGGACCAAATCTACCGCATAGACCATTATCTTGGCAAGGAGATGGTGCAGAACCTCATGGTCTTAAGGTAAGCCTTTGCTGCATCATATTCTTATACTGTAGTCTTCACTGATTTGCATCTTTGTGTTAAAAAATTAATATAACTGTCGCTATGCTTATGTACGTTCATTAAATGTTTCTAGGTTTGGAAATAGAATATTTGGACCCATATGGAACCGGGACAGTATCGCCTGTGTGGTTCTGACCTTTAAGGAGCCTTTTGGAACTCAGGGCAGAGGTGGCTACTTTGATGATTTTGGCATCATCCGGTAAGATGATTTAAGTAAATTAAAGAGGATCCACACATTCTACTGCTTATTAAACTTGCATGATTTGCCAATAGAAAATCTTTATTTATTTTTATTTTTTTTTTACTCTTCCCTTTTTTTTTTTTTTTTTAACCTATTTTCAGCGATGTCATGCAAAATCACCTACTGCAGATGCTGAGTCTGGTTGCTATGGAGAAACCTTCTTCCACCAGCTCAGATGACGTAAGAGATGAGAAGGTAATGATTTTGCCATCGAAATTAACCACACTACTGAGGACATCAAGATGTGAAATCTTAGTGATTGAGGAAGGAAAAGTATTGCAGTGAGTTTGCAACACTGTTTCACTTTAGCAGCATCTGCTGGTCAGTTTTGCAACCGCACTTGGAAAACCTAAATCTAAATCCCAAACATGAGGATGTCTCATGTGTTACTCAGAAAAGGGTCAGTTCTTTTAGATGAGCATTGAGAGCTCAGTGGTGTTACTCTTTCACTCTAATTTAATTATGGTGCTTCCACGAGAAGCTCTGTTTAAGCTGGTCATGCTCATTCATGCAGGAATGGTAGGCTAGACTGGTATGTTTTTGCGTAATGGGAGAAAACTATAGAACCTGGATGAAACCTACATGGACATGCGCACATACACAGTGCATTACTCTGTAAAGCGGAAAATTCAAACTATTAGTTTAAAGGATTCCTTTGCCCAGTGCTTGAGTGTGTCATCTTTCATTCCTTCACAAAGGCTAATGTGGCATACACACTGGCAATACCCATTAAATAAATATCATGCAGGCTGTTATTTATGTTTAGTTGCTGTGAAATATATTCCACCTCGCATTTCACATTAATCCAGTGGTTAAGATGAGTATAGTCGAAGAACAAAAAATGTCAAGGTTTATGTTCATTTGCATTTTACATTTATGGCATTTAGCAGACGCCCTTGTCCAGAGCGAAGTACAAGAGTGCTTAGAGTTTGTGTTTCAAGAGAAGAGGTAGGTCTTTACCCATCGCTTAAAGATAGCAACGGACTCCGCTGTTCGGAGAGTTGCGCTATTCCAGAGATGGTTTCCACTGAGTAGTATGGAATACTTGGAATGTAAAGCCATTTACACAGTTGCAGCCTAAATATGGCAGCAGCAATATTACTTGATCAGAACAACTCAAGGAGGGCAGAACTGCACAGCAATGACCAATTACCTGTGTCATTTGCTAGACTGCATATTGCGACTTACGGGGCACCACAGCACAAGCCAAGAGAATGTGCACGACCCACCGAGTAGTGTGGCATGACCAATTATACAGTTCTCTCCTGCAGAAAATTTCTGCTTATATGGAGCAAAATAGATTTCCATACACCATGGAAAATAGGCATAGGGGTTATGGTCAGAGGTATTTCAAATATACCTGATATTCTTTCTGGAAACAATTGAACAGAATGAAGAGTATAGATAATACAGTATAATACAGTTCAGTTCAACAGCACACAGAACATTTTGAGAGGAATAAATGATATAAGAAACTCCTGTCTCTAACCTGCAACAACCCCCGTGGCCTTATTTACACGACTCTTTAAACCAGTTGAAAATAAGTTTTTGGGCTCATGATAATTTTAATAGATGTCCATCAGTATTTGACTAATTATTCTATTCATAAATTTGTGCGCTAAGCATAAGATTAGTCTTTTCACATAAACTGAGTTGATTAAGCAAAGAGTCTAGTGACAAAAATTATAATAAACATTTATAGCCAGAGTAAAACAGTACTTTGGATATTTGAAGGCAAATACTTTTAAAAGTTAAACGGAAGTACTTTTACTGGAGTAAGATTTACTACTTTTACTCGAGTAAATAGTTTGTGTACTTCATCTGACATTGAGGCGCCACATGGAATTGGAACAAGGAGTTTTACTTCCTACTGTATCTGATTGCACATTTGATCTGGTTCCCTCTGCAGGTGAAGGTGCTAAAGTGCATTGAACCTGTTTCTCTCTCGGATGTGGTTTTGGGCCAGTACGTGGGAGATTCCGAGGGAGAAGGAGATGCCAAGCTGGGTTACCTAGATGACCCGACTGTTCCTAAAGGATCTACACAGGCTACATTTGCTACGGTCGTACTCTATGTTAGAAATGAACGTTGGGATGGTAAGCAATGTCTGCTTTTTGTTTTTTGTTTTTTTGGAAAAATTTAAACACCCAAACAAATGTTTTGATTGTACCTGGTAATGTCTCCTCCAGACATTTATAGACATAATCATGTCAGTGCAAAAAGTGTAAACCTGTGTTTAGACTTGCCATTTCATTTTGCGGTCTCCAATCACCATCTCCTCTTTTCCAGGTGTTCCATTCATACTGAGATGTGGAAAAGCACTGAATGAACGAAAGGCAGAAGTGAGGCTGCAGTTTTCAGATGTACCAGGCGACATCTTCAATTCACAGTGCCGTAGGAACGAACTGGTGGTCCGTGTCCAGCCCAATGAGGCTATCTATGCCAAAATGATGAGCAAGAAGCCAGGAGTCTACTTCAGCCCTGAGGAAACTGAGCTGGACCTGACCTACCGTAGCAGGTACAAGGTGAGAAAAAGGGTTCTGATTACTGTTTTTATGCTTGTGACAGTGTGTGGTTAAGGCATTATGGTTTTGGGTTGTTCGTTTGTCTTTTAGATATGAGATTATTATTTAAATGAGTCTTAAAAAGAAGTGGTTGAATGTTTTGCAGGATTTATAGGGAATGATCACTGCAACCAGCAGGTGAACTGCTACGATTTTGGATCAAAGTGCATTCAAGGTCACATTGGATCAACTATCCAAGAGTGTGTGGGTGGTGGGTTTTTTTTTTTTTTTTTTTTTTCCCCATTTTATTTTTGTAGCTTCCTTCCTGTTTGTCATCCAGAGATGGTACTTACCTTTTCATTTTCAGGAACACAAGGCCTATATATGACATCAGTTTATCCACGCGTCTGTCCGTGCCACCATCTGTGTGTCTGGCTAAGATTTTCTTTAGTACCATATCTCAAATAAAAAATAGTTGAATGGTTTGTTAGATTTATATGTAATTTACAAAGTAGCCAGCAAACAAACTGATTAACCATGTTCGGTTCAGTTCCAAAATCTAAAGTAGTCAAAGGGAATTCCAATCATTAATTTAATGCTGGTAAGTATTCTAATGCAATAGTGACACAAATGACAAAGATGTATAAATGTACCAAACAAATACAAAAACCACAATTCGGAGGTCTTCATACAAGACTATAACTCCTGGAGAAACGTACAATGCATCTATGCAGTTCATCACGGCTTAGCAGTGCAAGAATGATCATACAAGAAACTACCTCGTTTGCTCCTTATATGTTCTGTTGTTTGGTGAATATCGTACAGCAAGTTAACTAGCTCAGGACCCTCGAAAGAAACGCATAAATATTGCTCCTCAGCTGGTGGTGAAAAAATGAAACCACCACAATCCATTGTTATTAGTCGCTGAACATTTAATTGCGTCTAACTGTTGCTTTGCCTTTTGTTGCTGACTGATCGGCAGCTTTTGTAGAAAATAAATTAATTCTGCTTTGCTTGCATGAACGCAGGGTTAATATATACTTGTTCTACTTGGAAAGCAAAGATCATAAGATCAATAACGATCATTTACTTTGTGTGGCAGCATAGGGAATAAGATGGATTTTAACAAATCGTTTGGTCACTAATATATTTTGGCATCCTTACATTTGAGAAATTATAAATATATTTCATCAAAATGAAGCGGAAATGTTTTATCTTTAATTTCGGATGAGGTGAGTAAGAAACTAGATAACAATCTCAGGAGTAAATATGCTGAGTGTGATTTCTTCCTACAGTAAATGTCGCAGTCTGATCAGGGTTTCGAGTGCCATAGTGACAACAGTGAAGTACAAATATGTTGACGTATTCTTACTCTTTTTGTTCAGGATGTCAAGCTTCCAGATGCATATGAGCGTCTGATTCTGGATGTCTTCTGTGGAAGTCAAATGCACTTTGTGCGCAGGTGAGACTCCTACTCAAATTCTTATTTCTTTGAAATGCATTGCCACTGTAGCAAAAGTCCCGGAGCACTATATTTGAATGATCTGTACCTTACTTGTTTTAGTGATGAATTGAGGGAAGCATGGAGGATCTTCACCCCACTTCTTCATCAGATAGAAAAGGAGAAGATTGTTCCTCATAAATATAAATATGGAAGGTAAACCTTGGATACAATTACATTTACAGCTTTTAACAAATTTCCTTATACAGAGTGATTTACAATAATCTTATTTATACAACTAAACAGGGCTTTGCACAAGGGCTCAGGGTTGGCAGATTGTGGTTCTGGAATTTGAACTCATAGCCCTCTGGTCAGAAGTCCAGCGTTTTAAACACTAAACACATTTACATTAACGTTTACGACCTTTGGCGGATGCTCTTATTCATAGTGACTTAGAATTACACCAACCAGGTATAACTTAATGGCCATTGATCCGGCATAACATTATGACCACCTGCTTAATATTGTGTTGGTCCCCCTTTTGCTGCCAAAACAGTCCCGACCCATCAAGCATTACCAGCATTAACTTCTTTAGCAGTTTGAGCTACAGGAGTTCATCTGTTGGATCGGACCACATGGACCAGCCTTCGCTCGCAACGTGCATCAATGTCGCCGGTTCACCACTGTTCCTTCCTTGGACCACTTTTGATAAATACTGACCACTGCAGACCAGGAACATTCTCCAAGAGCTGCAGTTTTGAAGACTCTCTGACCCAGTCGTCTAGCCATCACAGTTTTTTCCTTGTAAAACTCACTTAAATTCTTACGCTTGCCCATTTTTCCTGTTTTTAACCCATCGACTTTGAGGACAAAATGTTCATTTGATGGCTACTATATCCCACCCACTATCAGGGGCCATGATGAAGAGATAATCAGTGTTATTCACTTCATAGCTCATAATGTTATAATGACAATGTTATGCCTGAGCGGTGTATATTACTGTGGCAGCTGGTGGTGCTGGCATTTGAGCTCATGACCCAATACTCACTACCTATTACTTTCCTACTACCACTTGCCAGCTTTAGGATCTAGGTCTCTATTGTCTACACAGAATGGTTACCGAAGTGTTGTTGATTTGAAAGAAGCTTTTTTGCTCAGGATAGTACTCGGCTTTATTTGGTGTGGGTTTACAATACTGATGCCTTTTTCATACTGTTTACGTAAAAGGAAAAAAGGCTGCCTCTCTTATTTTTCTCTCTGTGAATTATTGGGATTGGAGTAGTTTGTTGTCCGAGCTATTTCTGATCCTAACCCGTGTTGTTTCTAACTTTCAGTCGTGGACCTCCCGAAGCAGACGAATTGTCGCAGAGGGTGGGCTTCCGTTATGAGGGAACATACAAATGGATCAATCCCCACAGACTCTGAACAAAGTACAGACATTGTTTACATGTGTTGGTTTGTATGCCGACCAAAATAACTAATTAGATAGATAGATAGATAGATAGATAGATAGATAGATAGATAGATAGATAGATAGATAGATAGATAGATAGATAGATAGATAGATAGATAGGGGTGTGTAAGAGAGAGAGAGAGCTAGCAACCACCGATGGCAAAAAATAGCAACCGTAAAAATAATTCACTTTTTCCATATCAGGCCTATTCGCATATACAACTGTTCTTAACATTTGCACTCTCTTTTCATTTTCCTCTTTATATAAATCACTGCTCTAATCTGTAATTAATTAAAGAAATGTATGTCACTGTTGGCAAATAGGAGACCACAAAATCCTTTATACTGTATGTTTGAAGTGTTGAGTGCGTAGGATCTTTCTAATGTTAATCAAAGTCTTATCATTTTACATAGTACAGTGTTTTTGTGTGTCATGGATGCACTGTTCACATGAACCTTTGTGCGTATAGGTCATTAGTCTCATCAACTTGGTACATTATACATATGAAAGAATTGAAATGACACACAGTTTTGTTATACACTTTAAATTTGAAAATATTTGGACACCTGACCTTGACACCCATATCTGCCATTTCAAAACCATTATCATAAAAGCAACTTCTTGTTAATGCAAAAGTGCACTTCCACTACAGGCTTTCCACTACATTCTGGAGCATGCCTGGGGGGGATTTGTGTTTATTCAGTCCCAAGAGCATTAATGAGGTCAAGTGAGAAGGCTTGGGACTTGTCTTTGTAACAATTTGACCAGTTTGAAGTTGTTGAGGTCTGGGAACAGGCCACACCATCCTTTTAAACTATCTCTTTCTCTAACTCACTTTGAACGGGGTATTTGTTATGATGAAATGGGTTTATGCATCTTTGTTCCAGTCAAAGTAAATCTAATCAAGAGGTTTTTATTTTCATTTTAACCATATAAACACACACACACACACATACACAGTGAGGGGGGGGGGGGGGGGGGGGACTTTTGTCCAGGACTGTTGTGCTCCATTTAAAACAAAAAAACCCAGTAAATAAATAAACGCAAACATGCATAGGACATTTTAGACTGCATGTGTTCAAGTGCACAAAGTGTAAGAGAGTGTAAATAATAGTGTAATATCACTCTGTTCTATATATATTGAGTATGTGTAACATTTGGTGATGATTTGGCAGCAGGTTCATTTGCAGTGAAGAGTTTTTGAGGGTGTATATCAGTGTAGCCTCTTATTAAAGAGCCCGATGGCTTCTGGGAAGAAACTGTAACAATCTGGATGTGTAATAATGGAATACATTAATGCAACAGCATACAAAGACATTGTAGATTGTACAAGTAGATGTAGTAAAATTGTATGCGTCCAATTCTCTAAGAACAGTTTGAGGAAGAACCACATATGGGTGTGATGGCCAGATGTCCAAATACATTTGATCGTGTAGTGTATATACAGAATTTTAGTCATTGGCTCACAGGTTAAACCATGTCCTTTACTTTAACTGTTTTAAACTTCCCTTTTGTCTTTTGCATTGTCTACATGGTCATATGATTTTGGTTGAATATTGTCAGTTCTACGAGTTATTAATACATTACCTTATTTTATATTGTAAATGAGACTTAATGTTCTTAAACCTTTGCAGCCTGAAGAAAGTTTTTCAAAGTTTAATATTTTGCTGGTTATTGGAAAAAACCTGCTTGGAGTCTTAACACCTTGTCAATTTAGCTGTACATACAGTAGCTCATTTATTTATAATGAGCTGTATGTCTCAGGAATTTGTTAAATATTTATTATTGGATAGGAAGTCCATTTTATTTTTTTCAACAATTAGAAGTTTGTGAATCTATTCCTGTTTTCATAAATTAAAAAAAAGCACTGTAACAAGTTTATGACAATAAGCTTATATATCCAGCCTGTACACCATTATAGTGTAAAACTGGTATTCATTACTAGGACGTGTACTATATGATTAAAAAAAACATTTTGCCTGTAAAAAGCAAGTTTACCAGTAACATGTAAATGTTAATCACAAGTGGATAAGAAAGAAATGCTACCAGTTTAAAAACTACACCAAACATAATGGGCCAAAAAGAGAGAATTTCAGCCATTCAGCCTCTTCAATTTCCATTAAAGTGGCCATCATTACCATTCCAGCTGTAAAAACTAATTGGTTTTACTTGTGCCTAAGCAAGTGCTTCCTTTTTTGCATTTTTATGAACTTTACATTTACATGAAGCTTTTGTTATCTGCTTGAATTTTTATGTACATTTGTCTTTAAACTCTCCTTTTTGTTCTATTTTAATTCCTAAATATTCATCACTTTTCTTGATAATGATAAATAAAGTTTATTCAAAGAAACAATCATGAATTGTGGGTTTTTTTGGTGCTCACAATGCAAAAGGCCTGAACATGAAAACTGAAATCAAATATCCACCTTTATGATAATGCCCTAAACCCATCAACAAATACTCTAATAAATTACTTCTAACTACTAAATATACCAGATCTAACAACAATCTGTGTTAATGCCCTAAACACATGAAAAAAAAAAAAAAAACCCTGTTCACTGCAAAATTCCCAAACACTCAAAACAATCTCCTCATTGTAAATGCCTCAAACACTAACACAAATGCACACATTGTTGGTAATATCCTAAACCCCCAAACCAGTGGCTCTAAAAAGATATGCACTTTACACTGCTAAACTTCTCTGATTTCTACATTTCCTCAAACCCTAAAATAAATAGTTAGACTTCACACTGTCTGAGTGATTGTGAAAATCAAACCGTTATTTCTAGACACTATGTCCAGCTCACATCTATCACTTCTAATCGAGCAGAAACTTACTGAGACATCTGTCTTTTCTGTTCAATTGTATTGCATACAATTTCACAGAAACCTGATGTTTATTTTGCTGCATCTATATACTACATACAATATGCTGATTTTGATGATTTATTTATTAATTAATAAACACTATCATAATAATCTCTAGACACTACACTTCTGTAAATGCTTGTAATATAGAATGGACGATATGGGTTTAAGTGAAACAGGAAAGACATGTTTGGTAGTTAATGAATGGCATGTCATTGATAAAGAGTAGGGTTATATCTAAATAGCCCTTCCTCAGTAAAGAAAGGTATCCTTGAGTTCATATTTGGTGTGCATTCTGGGAATTTGTAGGGAGATTAATTTTTGGAAAATGTCCCTGTGTCTGTGAGCAATTATCTCAAACCCTAACGTATGAAAAAGTATCTTTGTCAATGTTCTCTTGATTGTTTAGTGTGTTAGGAAAAAACTGGCCCCTGAGGACATTATTTATGTGGAATGAATGAATCTCACATATTGCTGCTTGTGTCCTCCTCATCTTCCCCCTTTTTCTTGATCTCGTTGTTCTTTATTTTCAGTGTTGTGCAGACCAAACTGTAAACATGAAATCTGATCAACTGCTAATATTCCCTCCTGCTGCTCAGACAGCAGATATGAGCTTGAGTGACCTAATGGTGGTGCTATAATGAAGCTTTTTAAAATCTTATATCTTAAATGCTACAGTAAGTTTTTTTGGTCATTTTGCCTTCCCTTTTTTCTAATGCACTTCTAACTGATCACTATGATGGTAATGATGATAAATATTATTAGTTAAAGTCAAAATAGTAGCATTTTTTTTTTAGCATAAAAGATGTCAGTTGTGACAAAAAGTAATATATGTCTTGCATAGCAGGCAGTCAGATTCCTCTGTTTGGATGGTGATGATCAGCAGCATAGAGTTAACAGCTTTCTACAGCATCCTCCTGAGTCATGCAGAATATGAGTAATACATGCATATGTGCAGGGGTTTTTTTCTTCAGTAAACCATATCTCTGTTTCACACTGATGGCAGAGAAATTACACACATTTTCACCAGTGTCTATGAATATGTATGTGTATGAGAGACATACAGAACCTTAATGTGGGATTTTTCTTTTTGTCAGCCAGCAGTGCGCCTGATGTGGACACACTTACCTCTGAAGATGGGGAGGAAGATATATTACATACACTATTGGACAAAAATGATTGGGACACCTGACTTTTTTCCGCCATATGCAGTTCGTCTTTACCGTGAAAACTGTTAGGATGTCATAGAATGTCTTTGGATGCAGTAGCATTATATTTTTGCTTCATGTAAACTAGGAGACTCAAACCTGTACACAAAGCCAGTTCCATTAAGATATAATGTACATCCCCTGTACACAAAGCCAGCTCCATGAAGATATAATGTACATGGGTTCAAGTGGAAGATCCTGACTTCTGATCTGAACCCTATTGAACACCTTTGGGATGAATCGGAATGCTGACTGCACCCCAGGCCTCCTCACCTCACCTACATCAGTACCTGCTTTTACAAACACCCTTGTAGGTGAATGAGCACAAAACTCCTCAAGCACACTCCAACATCTAATGTAGAGTGGAATGTGTTTCCAGAAGAGTGGGAAGATGTTCCCAATACAGCAGCAAATGGGAACTAAATGTGGAATGGGATGTTAAAGAATTTGATATAAAACATCGTGTCCACAAACTTTTGTATGTATAGCGTACATCACTCATGAAAATTAGCTAGCTACATTTTTGCTCATAAAAGACAACTGTCCATGTTTTGCTAATATAAGTTGACATTGTACTGAAAGCTCTATATGAGTGGTCTATCTGCTGTAGTTAGGGTATTGAGTTAAAGTCTGAAATACAAACCTGGTATCCCTGAGCTAGCATGAGCTGAAGGTGAGCTTCCTCTCCTCAATGTCATTTTGACGTGTGTATGCAGGCTGGGTGTGAGCAGACGGTGGATTGTGGAGGTGCAGGAGTGCCAAGTCATTGCCATGACTTTTTTTCGTCATCGACTCGGTGACTAACAATATTTCCCAGAGCTTGCTGCTTGACGGCACTGTCAAGCTTTGGCTCGGAATGCAGCCCAGCATCCAGCTGCATTCTCAACTTGTCCCTGTAGCACAGCAATTGAAGTCATGCTGATCAGTCTGATTGTATTGCAGGAACCAAAGGCTTGTTCTGAAAGTGTATAATATTTGGTGGCAGAGGAGAGCTTCAAATATGATAAAGAACACCTTTTTTATTTTAGTTGCTAGACTGATAATGCCTAGATAGATATCTTTGCTTAGCTTTGTTGTTGCCTGAGTTATTATTATTATTATTTTTATTATTATTATTATTATTATTATTATTATTATTATTATTATTATTATTATTATTATTTTGCATGTTCTCTTTGCATGTTCTCAATGTGTTTTTTCCTTGAGGAAAGTGTGAATGTGGAGTGTGTGGTGTCCTCTAATGTACAGAGATCTCACCCAACATTGTGTCCAGTTTTCCATGACCAGGATAAAACATTTTATGAAGATGAATGAAAAACAACAACAATGCAAGTAATATGCTCTAAAATCAATAACTTCTTATTCATGTTCTTTAGACCAGGGTTTCCCAAACAGAGACTCTTTCAAGTGTAAAAACAAGCAAACAAAAATGTCCTCATTATAGATTTGTTTAACAAACAAACACAATTAAATAATTTTAAATAGGTGCATTGTTTAACTGCGTACAATAATATTTTTGCTATAAATTTGAGTTTTATTTCCTGAAAGCAGAACCTATTGGGTTACCAAAATATTTGATTATTTTCAGGCCAAATAACATTGAAGTTGAACCACAAATATATTTATAACTGCAAAGCAGTTATTAGATTCATGATATACATTCTATTCATAATACACATATTCTAGGTCACCTGTATATGATCTATTGTATTATCCATTGATAATTGTATATACAATGCACATTTCTCTTACAACTATTTGATCAGTATTTGCATATTGTATACCTTTAAAAACACATATTTGAGATATTGTATACCATACAACATGTATATATTTATTTGCATATAAATTAATTCGTTTATTTATTCATTTTTTTTATACACCGCTGCAAGGTCTTGAACTCTGGATTCACATAATCTATTTTAACCACAATGCTTCCGGTAATGTTTTTTAGATGTAAATCTTAAACACACAGTAACGTTGTCAAACTTTCTTATAACCTCTGCTGAGGAACATCTTCTGTGCCAGTACAGTATTTATGATCTCACCAAAATCCAGAGTCATTTGGACCGAATCCTGGTGATGAATCATATTCATTCATTCATCCATTCACTCGTTCATTCATTTACTCAAGATACACAGCGCAGCTTGTCTCAGGGAGTGCTTTCTTGCTCGAAATAAGCGCATTTTGCACCGCATCCCGCACTGTTTCGGGTTAAGAACCTGCTCTCTGAGGAATCACTGAGGAGCTTCTTGCTTTGGGATGAGCTCAGAAGATATCAGTACAGAGTAAACACACGCACACTGGGAGGGAAGGTGGGAAAGGAGCAGCAATAATGGCGGAGTGCACCGTTTCTCTTCAGTCTTCCCAACAGCCGCAGTCCGGCCGTGCGCTGTAGGATAGCGGTTCATGTTTAACAAGTAAGTGCGCTGTCTGGATTTATTCTTTAGGATTATTTATCCGTCTCAGGAATCATATTGAGCCCCGATACCGCGTGGTTTTATTGCATGGTATAAATGCGCCTTGTGCATTTCTTCACAGCATCACTTGGATTTTTTTTTTTTAATTATTATTGATCTATTTCTGTCGCATTTGGTTTCTTGGTGCGCATAAAGCACGCATGCACTGAAGGCATTTCAGCTTTAATACGGATACATGCGTAGATATTTGATATTATAAATCAGGACTATTTGGTGTATTACATAAGCAGTAAGGTGAGCAGTAACCTACAAAAAAAGGTGGGAATATCCTGCCTTTGGATGGCGCTGATTCACACACATTGGGTATTTGGATACATTTGGATTGACTTTAATGATGGGGATATGCTACTGCACGAGATGCACATTTATAGTAATAATAAAAAAAAAACCCAATATAAAAAGTTAGATATATTTTGAAAAAGAAAATGAGTAATAGTGACACCTTGCATTCATGAGGCAAAGTGGCCTGGAAATAACATCTATTGGAATGCTGTGGATTTGTTTTTTTGTTTATTTAAACACTCAATAACGCACACTCAAATGAATGCTCACACTTTCTAATATGAATGTTTTTTCTGAGTAGTCGATAGTGAACAGGTAAATATCGAGATAGCGATTGTCTCTCGGTGTATCGGCGCATCCGTGGCTGCAGTGTGCAGTGGAGTGGTGAGGGGCGGACGGAGCGGGTGTGGTAGACAGCAGCGTTTTCCCTTCTCAACAATTATCCTCCTTTACATCGTCGTACACTTCTTCCTCAGTGCAGAATCGTCTGTGCCTTACTTTAACCAACACGCTGCTTTTTCTTTTATTATTAAACACAACGGGCTCCGCCGAGAGACAAAACCGCACTACTGCAGCATTTTGGTTTTGATTTTTTTTTTCTTGAAGACAATCAGTAATGAAATCCTGCATATGGATGCGCATTTTCAGTCCCTAGAGGAGCAAGTGTGTCCGAGACGAGCTGTGTAACCTCGCTATTGGTGCTTTACTGATCTGATCAACAGATATGCAGGCATTTCGGTAAAAGCAAAGGTAAGCAGAGTGTCGGGATGGGATTGCGCATCGAGGGCGATGTGGATTCGGATTGAGCCTGCAGCCTCGGTAGGGGTATGAACAGGGAGATTTGGATTGGCGGATGTTAAGGGGGATTTATAAATACAGAGCTCTGTGTTTAATCAGACGCATAGGGACGTATGAGTAATGCACCTTCAGCGTTTACACCATCTCGGTCGCATTCGCGTTTTGCAACAGATCAGGTGAATTGCATGCCTCGTTGCGCCTCGAAATATATACGTATGAATTAAACCGTATCGCACATATGACGACACACATATGACGGCATGTCATGCATGACAAAAACACACTGCACGATTAAAGCAGGTATACAATTAAAAGACTGTATCATGAACAGCGTCACGGTGTCTGCTTTAGTGAGTGGTGCTGAAGAGACAGCTCCCTTCCACCAATCTCGTCTCTCCAGGCCTCTATGTTCCTAATGTATAAATATGGCGTATATTTATTTCAGGCGCATTAGAATCATCATCAGCACTATGAGCATCACGATTCTGTTTCCCCATACTACAATCGACTCGACGTGTGCGTGAGCCATGATTAAAGCATGACCTGCAATATTTATTCTCTGAACCCAGAATGATTAGCGTATGTTAGATCAAAGAGTAGGCTATAAATTTTGTGATTCATCCAAGCCACGTTCATTCACTTGCACTCTGAGATTATTCAGGATGCTCACAGCACTCGATAAACCATTTAGTGCTTGACTGGAGGCCTTGTTTGCATATTGCAGACTTAAGTCTTAATTAACACACAGTAAAATTGTGGTGTTGTGTGTTCTTATTATTGATGAAACCTACAACCCATATTCAGTAGTTTTTACAGTTGTAAAGAATATTTCATTTTCTTTATTACCCATATAAGAATATATCTTGCATATATCTTTACTAAATCTATTATTTGTTACACACATTATCTTGAGCAGGACACAGTTTTCTTCAAGAACAACAAATTTCACCTCTTTCTATCTGTTCTTTTCATCCTTAAAATATGTAATGCCTTTCAGCTTAGGGCAACCCACCATACCTTATTCCATAACAGACACATGAGCAGCCTTGCTGTGTCCTAGCATTTAATATGTCCTTATTAGCCATATAAAAGGTTCAGATTATTTTCAGTTGAATTTCTTGCTCATTAAATCTGATTTCCCATATTGCTTTCTCATTTCTGTATAATTTCTGGTCAGTGTGTATATTTAACATTTTATTTTATTATTGTATCAGCATTATAAACAGAACTCAGGATTATACTTTCAGTTGAAAAAAAGCAGCAACTTCATTACATATTGCCAACAAATAATCAGACTAATGTGTTTGATGACTTTTGAGCAAATATTTACATACAGTGAAAGCAATTAGTGATATATGATACCCCAGCAGCTTTTGGTGCTGTGAGGTTGCTCAGTGATAGTACTCAGTGGTGCAGTAATGTTCTGGTTGGACTGGTTAAGTTTGTGGCTCACACATGCGGACCGGCGCATGTTGATATATAATTCAGCAATAAATGCATCACATAGAAGATGGCTTGCTTAAAAAAGCTATTTTATTCCCATCTTTATTTCTTATCATTCCACTGGCCCAGCGAAGTAAGCAATGTCACCTTCACATCTTCATGATAGTTATTATTAGTACAAAGCCATACAAGATCCACATTTAAATTTCACAGATGCTCTTGATCTCCTTAAATGAATTACAAAATCAACAGAGATAAGAGTAAGTGTATCAGAATGTAGCAGGATGCTCATGGATGCAGGCCTTGATAACTGAGATTTGTTGTGCCCATTTATATATATATATATATATATATATATATATATATATATATATATATATATATATATATATATATATATATATATATATATATATATAAAGGTATGAGTCAGACACAATCAAGTGCTTTGTCCTTTTTAAGTCTCTCCAAATTTAGTGATAGTGTGTTTTTTAACTGGAGGCTGTTATTTTTAGTCTTATGGGATCTGTGGTAAACCTGTGCAAGTGTGATGTTTATCTGTAAGTTTAACTTATTTTCATTTGACCTTATGTTTATGATTAGACAAATGTCTTATTGAGTCGTGCTCATGGGTATGACAAAGATAAACTGTGATCTTTATCATATTTAATGCATAAGAGTGAGCTTCTCCAAACTCAGATTTAGTTAATACTTTAAAAGCCTGTATATTCTACTCAAATCATTTGTCTTTTTTTTTCAACATCCAAATATTTTCAACATTCAGCTTTAAAAAAAAAACTGATATGGAACCATCTTCTCTGTTCTATGTCCCAGAGCTCACTGCCCTGGATGGTCCCTAAATAAAGAAGCAGTCGCTGCAGGATGAAAACATGGCTGCACCCCTTCTTGCACCACCAGGACCTGACAGCTTCAAACGTTTTATGCCAGAGTCTCTGGCTAACATTGAGAAGCGCATTGCTGAGGAGAAAGCCAAGCCTCCACCCAAGCCAGACAGCAGTTATCGCGATGATGATGACGAAAACAAGCCCAAACACAACAGTGACTTGGAAGCGGGCAAAAGCCTTCCCTTCATCTATGGGGACATTCCTTCTGGAATGGTGGCGACACCACTGGAGGATCTTGATCCTTTCTACCTGAATCGGAAAGTGAGTGATTGAGTTGTTTAGCTTGTGGATTTTTCTATTTATGTTATTCAGTAGTGCATTTTTCTGTTCATGGTGGTTGTCTAAAGGTCAGCCTGACCTTGTTGGATAGGAGACAAACATTATCTTCTTCGAAAATGATCCATATGCAGTCTATAATCTGTAAAATGGGTCATATAGCATTTTGGGTACTTTATAATTTGAAATGTGGAATGGTTCACATAAAAACGCTACATACTATTTCATGTTTATAATAAATAAATGCTATGCAGTTCCAACATGTACATCACCATATAGTGCAAAATCCTTATGTTAATAATGTTTAATCTATAATTTAAGTTTGTACTTTACATAAATAAACATTATGTAAATAATCAGGACACCAAACTAAACATTTTGCTATGTATATTTTCCACACGAATGGTTTAAATCAAACACCAAGATCCGCCATGAAGCACACGTATATAATTTTTTTATACATAATTACAAATGTATACAATGAGTACTAATATCTCTTTTCAGTAAAATCTATGTTTTAGGTGTAAAACCGTCATGGAGTATAAAACATATTGTATCTACTGTAATAGTAAAACACATATCTTTAATAGAGCTATGTGAAATGCACTTGTTTTATTAATTAAAGCATGTGCAACTAGCAACTGATTAAAAACACTATATAGCCAAAGGTTTCTGGATACTTGAACATTACACTCATATGTGCGTATTGAACATCCCATGCCAAATTTAGCCTCTCTTTACTTCTATAATAACCTTCATTCTTTTGGGAAAGGATTTCACTCAACTTATTGAGATGCAGTTGTGGGAATTTGTGCATTAGCAAGTTTAGCTGGTGATGTCTGATGAGGAGGCCCTGGTGATGCAGATTGTATTGCAGTTTATCTTAGATGTGTTCTTTGGAGTTGAGGTCAGGGGTCTGTGGAGTTCTTCTACACCAAGTTTATAAACACCATGTGGTTATGGTCCTTATTTTGTGCAAGATACATAGTCATGCTGATCTTTATGTAAGTGAAAGGAAACAGTAATGTTTCAGTACAATTGTGTGCTTCCATTTTTGTGTCATAAGTTTGGTCAGATGTCAATGAACTTTTGGCCATATAGTCAAACAAGTCATTTTCCAGTGTTCATTATCACAATTCATGTCTTAGTTCAAGGGACTGTAAAATGATGTGAATGTATGCCATATGCATGCTACACATGTCCATCTACAATCAATATACTTAAAAAAACACTGGCATTTTGAATATTGTCTCATTTTATAAGCCTTAAACAGAAAAAGGAGGGATGTGTGGTGCAGCTTTTATCAGCTAACACGCTGTATGCTGATGGCTTTGGGGCTTAGGGAGAAGGTCAGCGGTAGAAACTGTTGAAGCACTGCTGTTCCAGACGACAGACTTCAATAATTGTCCTTCCTCTAATCTGCCAGAAAGGTAGTGAACAAAGAAGTTGGCTAGCACATTCCCAGCCCTATGAAAGGACAAAATATTTAAAAAGAATCTAGTCAATGTTTTGTCATATAGATTTAGCACAAAATGAATAATACCTGTACTATTTAGAACTAGTTGAAAGTAGCAAGAAATCTGCCTGTTTAGCCTTCTGGTAAATGCTAATTTTTACAGCCCACAAGCCAGCATTTCTCTATAGAACCATGTATGTTCATTGCTCTGCATTAACACTAATCAGTAAGCTAATTAATTTAGCATATTGTTCAATTACATTTGCTTTTGCAGTTAATGGAATTCAGAAAGCTTTTTATCTTGCCCAGTGTGATGTTAGATCTTAGTGAAAAAAGTCAAAAATTACTGATTGACTTATTAAATGATATTTTATTGTTATTACATTTCCATATGTTAATCTTTAATTAAATGCATTGCAGCATGAGAAGCTTTTGTTTGTCTGGCCACTGCTGCAATAACAAGTTCTAATTTCTCCCAGTGCTTTGTTAGTACCAAGCTAATGATCCTGTTGTTTTCTCAGTATGAAGTCAGACGGTTTCCTAAAACATACAGATTGAGGTTATATTTGTGTAGTGTGTAGCATTTGTAGTCGGTGTATTGGTTTGTGCTACTTCGAGAGTACCATATTAGCTACCACACTATGCATTAACTAACTACTAAATATCTGAGCTCGACCCTTTTTGTTAATTATTTAATTAGTGGAATCTAGCCTCAATGAAACACTGAGATTAAGTTAAATTAAGCTACTGATCATGGGTCTAGTTTGTTATCCTGAGGTTTTTCAGCTCTGCATTTATATACCTCTAATGACAATGTTTTGTGTACTCTGAGTAGATTTGTTATTTTTCCAGCTGTGTGGCCTTGTCCTGTCTTCTTGTGCTTAAGAGTGCTGTGGCTTGGTGCTAAGTGCACCCATGGAAGCCTCATTAGATCTACCACGTTGACCTATCCTAAATAATGCATAGCACTGTGTGTTGATGTTATATGTGCACCGCTCTCTTTCCTTCACTTTTACTTGTTCACTGTCGGTTTATCTCGCCTACACTCTCCCTCTTTCTATCTAACTCTCTTTATCCCACTCTCATGGAGTGCATGCTTCCTGTTATGCAACCGCTCTGCCTACTGCACAAGAAGGTGATCTCCATCTCATGGTGAAACACCCATTGCTGAAACCTGTTTGAAAAAATCCAAAACCTGCTAAATCCCTTTCATCTCGTTTCATATTCAGCTTTCATATTCGAAGCATAGTGTAGCGATATGATCTTCGCCTGATCCTCATTTATCACCTGATATGTTTCTATTGTCGTATGCTAGCATTGTTTTTGTTGTCCATGCAGCGGGCACAGTGTGCAGGAATGAAACACAACTCGCTGAGCTTTTCCTGCTCTTTTTACAGTGAGTGCAGTGCAGGAGTTGTGGCCAGCAGCTTTTACAGCCTCTTAGAGACAAGTCAGACCCAATACACTGTCAGCAACAATTAGACCTACAGGCTGGCTGGTTGCAGGAGCAGCTGATCTAAACGCAGCCAAAGACCACACTGCTGACAAGCTAAGCACTGAGCATGTGGGTCGTCGGTTTGGTAGGGGTTGTGGCGCTAAGGCGGATGTATTTAGGGAGCAAAACACACAGAACATATTTTGTCTTGGCCTTTGGCTCAGACTGTGCCGAATGTGCCACGTCCCAGTCTCAGATGACTCAGCACTTTAAAGCTGGACAGGGCTTGGCTGCACCTAGTGATAGGACATGTTAGAAGCTCAGGAAAATAGATTTGAGTGTTCTAGCATTCTCCTCTTGACCAAGAACTAATTTCATGCAGTCCTCGTTTGCTTCAAGTCTCATTTTATAGTTTTAATTTTGCTTTTATATTGATTTCATTCCCACTAATTTCTAAACTTGCTTGTTTTTTTTTGGTTTTGTTTTACACTTTTTTAGTAAACTGTAGCTCCACGTTACACCCCCCCCCCCCACACACACACACACATACACACACACACACAATAATTTACAAGGCAACTAAGCTGGAAAGTGCTAGAAAGTGCTTCACTGATGCAACCCTCCCCTTGTTTTTGAAATGCTCTACGCAATCAAGCTCGGCTCCAACTAGTTCTGATGACACACTCAAATCCTGCACTTTCAGAACAAAAAGGTTTGTTAGTTCGTCCCTCTGGGAGACGCCTTAAACGTTCTGTGTGGATCCTTAAATATTGTTACAATATTAGGCATGCTTTAAGGTAGAACCTATTTAGGAATCCAAGTGTATAAGCCCCACCCGAGCAGCGAATGTGTATTTTTTAAGTAGGAAATGTTTTGGCATTTAAAATTCTTGTGATGCCAGGAACAACCCTTTTCTCAAAATTGTCACTTCCAGTGAGTAACTCGTTATAAAGATATCGTGCAACGCAATAATCTATTTAATAGTTATTATATAAAAGGGTTTATTGGTATAAAAAAAAAAAAAAGCCAACGAGATTTCCAAATATAGATATTTCATTAAAAGTAATGATAAATGTTGAACATGTTCAATATTTTGAATAATACCCCAATGTTCTAAAAATCTTGAATTGATCAAAAGTGGATTATTCATTTGTTCTGGCAGCTGTGTTGGCTGCAAAGGAAATGAAAGCTTATATAACAATACATATGTTTTGAAAAGTAACAGTTATTTCGAATGGTGAATATTCCACATAACCTAAAACTTTTTGTATAATGTTTTTCTGTAAAGACATGTCTATTTTTAATTTGTGGAAGGAATCTCAAGTGTCAGTGCTTTGTATTATTCAGATCTTTTTTAAGGGCAGGACAAGTTGGCAATAGATTTTCTAATGGAAATGATAACACAAAGTAATTTAATAAATTGTTAAAAATTGTGATTACCATTCTTTAATAATTCATTGGCAAATTGTTGTGGGTAAGAAAGAATAAAGTATTCTACAATGTGGTGTTGTAGAAAATGAATGGCTGTTAAAGAGTTTATATTCCTAATAGAATTAGAGGTTTAACCATTAAGTAATTGTTTTTCAATAGTGGAATGCGAATGCACTCGTATGAAAGAGACTAAATGGAACCTAAACACAAAACAAGAAGACAAAGAAAATAACCTGAACTATGGAATAAGAAACACACCAGCATGAGACGACGTGTGCTGTGACAGCTGTGGATATACGTATATGTGCATCTCAGCAGTGAATTAGTATTAAGTCCAGAGATCTGTGGCTAATAGGAAACAGTGCAGTATTTATATATCCTACTAGAAGAAACTCACTTTTACACTTGGGAGACATCAAATTATGTAATAATTTTCTTTCCTTTTAGACAGTCTCAGTGAACTACACTGTAACAGTCCTCAGACTTTATGAAGGAAAGATGGGCAGTACTGAAAGTATGAAAAACACAGGGTGTTTTATGTGAATTTCAGTCAGTCTGTGCTGTAGAGTATCACTGGGTGAATTAGAATGTTTTTGTAAATATTATGATTAGGCTTTAAATTCAAATTGATTCAGATGCATTAACTGTTGTACTAAGATGTTATCCTGCAGATTTTGGAACACATTATTACATCTGCTTATAGCACATAAGGAGGAGGCGTTTGCTCGGCATGTAGGTGGTGCTGTATATTACTCAAGGCGTCTTGTCTATCGATGTATGAAGTAGGTGCTGCAGTCCGATCTAATGACTTAAGTGCATGGGCTGTTTTCATTCTCTTGACCCTCCTCCCTCTCCTCCTCATTTCCCCATCACTCACATTCTCACTCTCTGTCTCTGTATCTCCCACCAGTCTAGTACATCTTTCAGTGTTGTTCATCTCCTCCGCTAGGCTTCTGTAATTTGATTTGATTCATTTTCATCATTCATTCCACCTTTAAGACTCACTCTTATTTTTTCCCTACACTGTTGTTTTTCTTACTCAGCCTTTCTATGTCTCTCTCACTGTACTGTTTGGGGTATGATTTCTAACACCCAGTGAGTCCCTCAGTATCCTTATATGAAAATCACATGTTAAATATATTACACAATTGAGATGTAACTTCAGTTGTTTCATATGATCGAAAAATCTTGCTTCAGTTTATAAAATTTTCATCTTTCTTTGGACAAAAGCTGCAATTTTGAGGTATGTTGAAATTCAGACCCAATGAGCACTGACTTGCATAGATGAATGTCACACAAACCTAATCTGACTTAACCTTGTCCATAAGACAGATTATTATTATTGAATTAGTGAATAAGTCCTTTTTATGAACATGAATAAATTTGTTCTTATGACTTTTAGAGCGATCAAATTCATGATCATCCTTTTTTCACATAGTGACAAATATAACTGATTATGTTTTGATCTTATACAACACAATCTCCTATTTTTGTAGAGATCTATTTTAGATTTTAGATTCTATGATTTAGCAGGTTTGGTCTAAACCAAGTTCTCATTCCATCCAGAAATTCCTCTTTACTGCAGCCTCTTATTTTATGAATTAATTTTCCTCAGTTTTTTTTTCTGTCCTCATTTCCTTTTCTTCTTCTCCGTTGTTGCCACAGTTCCAAAGTTCTCATTTTTCTGTTCTGTCTCTGCTGTCTCACACTAAATTATACATTTTCAGAAACCTTTTAACTTCTCATTTTTTATACACCAGAAATGCAAATGAAATTTTTCAGTTTGTGTGTGTGTTCGTTTTTGTGACTTCTGAAATGAAACTAGAAAAAAACAGGACTAACCCCAGCTTGTTATGACCAGCAAGATAGTCATTTCTTTTTCTAAAAAACAATTTGTGTTTGTGCGTGTGTGTGATTAAGTGTCCCTCAGGTGTCTGCCACTAACAGACTGATTGAACTAAACTTTTCCAACCAAAATCCAAAGCCAGTGTCTTTAAAGTGGACCTTAATTAAATCGAACGTTTCTGCAGTAATTACTACATGACTTGGTTTGTGATGAAGAGTAGAACTGCATGATACTGACAAAATACCATGTGGCACACACACGCACATAGTGATATGTATATATATATATTTTTTTTTACGACTGTCCAACATGTAATTATTAAAAATAGAAATAGAATAAGGATAAAAAGAAGTAAAATAAATAAAATAAAAGTACATAGTATAAGTATATTATAAGTATAGCTAAAAGTATATATATATATATATATATATATATATATATATATATATATATATATATATATATATATATATATATATATATATATATATATGCACACACACACACACACACACACACACACTTATACATGCTAGAAAATATATATATTTATAACTATATATACACAAATTGCACAAAAGGGGATGGATATATGTATGACAGATATTGTGAATGATTTATCCAAATTTGGACACAAACACACACATCTTATTTGTATATTGCAGCCTTCACTGTCAGCGAAGTATTATCGATAACTATACATTATAAAGCACATACTTTCTCACACAGAGAGATTCAGAGTGATTGTGTTATGGGACCTTAATTAGATGAATAACACCAGTTAGATGATTCAGTATTCAGTCTCAAACGATTTCTGACATGTTATTCTATAGTACATTTTAAAGAAAGCATCTTACCAGTGAACAAGATCTTTCTGTTCCTTTAAATCTCTTGGTTTAATATGATGTGTTATCAGTATATGGTGGTTACTGTGGAATAGAGTAAATGGAAGAATACAAACAAAACTGTCACTCGTATCTCTAAAACGTTTGTAGTAAACAAGCATACACACATTCATTCATTCTCCTCTCATGATGAAATTCCAAATGTAACTGTACACCGTGTTTAATCTATAATTCCTAATGGTTCTTTGGGTCTACAGGAGAATTTTTGGAGGTTCTATGTAAAGCCCTACAAATTAATTTTCTCAGAAAGCTTGTTTTTTAAAATCCCTAGTTACTATCTGCCATTTCATTTCAGTTGTTAGATCCATTATGAAGGTTCTTCATCAAGGAAATTTTAGTACATAAAGCATGATGTACTGAAACATTTATCTTGAATTTTTATTCAATGATTTACAGCTGAGCATGAAAAAAAACAGGGCATATGTATTATTTTTGGATGAAAATAAAACTCTGAGAGCCAAAAAAAAAAAGTACATCTGAAAACAGACAGAAACTGGCCTTAGGATACAAAAGAGATGGAAGGCTCTGGGTGGTAATTAGAAAATATAACAAATGTATGAACTGTACTATATGTGATAAATATCCTTCCTTTGTTATTTTCTATTTGTTTGTTCTGATTGATTACTGTAGTTTCCAAAAACACAATTATAAAAAAGAAAGAAAAAGAGAAACGAAAAGACATTTTTTGAACTGAATTTTTTTGAACTGAATTTCTAACCTTTTCAGTGTGTATTAATGTAATTCCTGAAACTATATGTATGAAAATATTGCTTACTTATTTGTGTTTATGGTTAAAATATTCAGCATCTTTGTATAATACAGTGTGAAGCTAACCCTTCTCTCTCTCTCTCTCTCTCTCTCTCTCTCTCTCTCTCTCTCTCTCTCTCTCTCTCTCTCTCTCTCTCTCACTTTGCAGACATTTATAGTGGTAAACAAAGGGAAAACGATCTTCCGCTTTAGTGCCACACCTTCCTTGTACTTTATAAGTCCTTTTAATCTTCTTAGGCGAATAGCTATAAAAATTTTAATACATTCATATCCTTTCAATATGCTTCTTTATTCAATGTTCTATGACATCTGGAGAAATTACAGAATTAATAAAGCTACATCCTCTGTTATGGTTAGGCATCAAATTCTTTTAGGATTGCAATGTGTGTGTATTTGTTTAAGTGCATGCCTGCAGTTTTTACATGGCCACAGAAATGACATAAAACAGGTGGGAAAGAAGCTGGGTCTCTCCCCAGGGAATTGCATTTGCAATAAAACGACATCAGCAATTGCAGGTCAGCAACACTTTACAATGTTTTTTTGATGGCGTTTAAAAAACGACTTCCTGTGCATTAATATTTGAAATGTGAGGAATGGCTTGTTTACACTGCCTTAAGCATGCTGAATCTACTTTAGCACAGAGAAGATCCAGCACAGCTGTTAAACCCAGCCTGTGCATTAGCATGATTCCCAGGAGTGATCACTGTGCATGTAATGAGTCAAATTCCTGGAAGAGATGAAGCAGATTCCAGTGTTGGATTATTAAGTCATTAAGCTGGAAACTATTTTCAAAACTCTGTGCCTTTAAAGTACCAAAGCAGGGGTGGCGAAATCAGTAACCATCACTCTTATGTCATTTATTTGGTATGTATTTTTCACAGTGGTGTAATGTTATATTTACAGCATAAACCACTGATTTCACATCCCACCACCTGCTGCACTATGAACATCATCTTTCTTTTAGTGAGCACAGATGATCTTTTTAGAATAGGCAACATGTATTATTATAAAAAACTGCCATGTCACTCATCTGCTAACTTACAAACGCCTCAAAATGCAACATAGTGACAGAAATAAAAATGACTTGCCTTTCACAAATATCTTTTAGGTACAATATTAGAACAGGATATATTATAAATCTGCTAGCCAAAACATTGTTCAGTTGGTCAATGACACATTTGTTAGAAATGCTTAATTGTTATATACTCACTTCATTTAGTTGGTATTAATACACTAGCTAGTTTGCTGGCACATTAGCATTTGTCCCTCCCTGCTTATTTACTTACAACTGAGTGGTTATATTTTAAATCTCTGTAAACTTTGTGATATATCATGAAACTCATGAAACCTGAGTTTCGGCTGTGAATTTAGTTAAGTCCTACCTAAAAAACATAACATAAAAAAACATAGCTGGTTTTCACAGCAACCTACAGAGTGAAATACTGCTGATTTAATCTAAATAACACAATTATGACACAGTAAATATAGATCTACACAGTGAAGGTTTAAGGACATTATCTTTTCCGACATTATTCGTTTGATCAATATTTAGCTCAGAATTAGAAGTTAAGAATGGGTACTGTGTGCGTATCCTTCTAAAGGCTTTTGGCCGTGTTGCATTATTTGATGGTTGATGTGGCATCAATCCAAACCACCAGAAGCATTAAAACTGTCTGGACAAATAATAGCATAAGCTTAAATTTATTCATATGCCATTTTTTGCAATCGATTCCGGGTTACATATTAAAGTATTATTTGAATATTATAGCATACAAAGCTTTAAATATCTGAAAATCTGAACTACATTGACCTGTATGCAGTGTTTTTCTCTGTCAGTTATTCCAGTTTGCCTTAACAGTTTCCCACATTATTCAGCATGATCATAATGTGTACGATTTTGACCAACTGTGTGTTCATGACGTTTAGTAATCCTCCAGAATGGTCCAAACAAGTAGAGTAAGTACTCCATTTCTCACTGCATGAACACCACTATAATATATATCAATGCTTGAAATGTTTTACACAAAATCAAAAAATAAGGCTGGCAAGTGTGTATTTCTGTATATGCTTGAGAAATCTAAATTGAACCATATGCATGAGCTCCTCAGGGTAGCGTCTAATGTCTGGCCACACTACAAGATTTATACAATCCTACCCAATGTTAAAAATGTGAGAGACTCCACAGAAAAATGGAGAAAAATTATCCTGGATCGTTTTTCAGTCCTCCTACACTACAAGAATTGCTCAGAATAAAACACCACTCTTCCAGATTATGCTTTCAAACTAAAAAATAGATTAATGTTCCCAACTCCCTAAAACTGTGATCTCTCAGAATTTCTTATGAAAATTAAAACACCGGTTTGGCTGTCAATTGTAAATGTGTTCTTCAAATATCGTCTAGAGGTCAAGAAGTAATTATTGAACATTACATATTTTTATTCATAATGACCACAGATTTAATATTTAATGGCATTTTAAAATAGGAAAACAATTTGGGATTAAATCAAAATCTCTTACAAGATTTTAGAGGAATTTCTTTATTACTTCTTGTGCTACATCTAAAGGTTTGTCTATAAAGAGTGTTTATCTATCAAAAATCAATAATGCTAAAAACCCTAAATTACCCAGTGGGTCTTTAAAGAACAGTTGTTGAATCCTTGTGTAGTGTGGCATGAGATATCCTTTTTTTTTGTTATCTTCTAAATACACAATGCGCTTTAAAGCCATTCAGTCCACATTTCAATTTTTTTCTTGTTTGCATGTTCTGGATAATTAGGCACTTGTTCGCAATACTCTTGTCATGATTGGGTTTTTACTTTTAAAATTGGATCATTACAGATATTCATAAGCTCCTTGTCACTCTCTTGTATATAGGTACACATTCACAGGAATTTATACGTTCGAATCAGTCGTCAAAATCATTGCTCGTGGCTTCTGTATAGACGACTTCACATTCCTGAGAGATCCCTGGAACTGGCTGGACTTTATGGTCATCTCAATGGCGTAAGTATTTTCTATCACACTCTACTGTTGATTGCAAAACATTGGAAAATGTTTTAATGAATAAATAATTGGTCTGAGTGCAGTGATAGAAATTCAATATTGTCACAGCTTTATAAGAAACAAATAGCTGTGAACTATTATAAGGTTATAACACTAATTATACTATTTAACACTAACTAACTTATTACACTTAACAGAGGAAGCTCCTAATTTTCTTCTATCCATCTAATCACTGCTTAACAAATAACCTTTGCTATCCATTTATCACTGCTCCATTTTTCCGAAGTTGACCTTTAAACTAATCAAGTGTGGGTGGGGCCTATTAGAATATTCTTAATTTTTAATTAATGTAATGGATGCTTATTTTTTGCCTTTTCTGTCTACAAGAACAAATATATTAATACATATTATAGATTATTAATAATATAAGATATATATTATATAAGATAATTATTTTAGTGAAAACAGTACAGAAGAGGCTGAGTAGAATAATATGCCTGTCCTCTTCAATTTCTATTTTATCTTTCTCTTTAATGAGTGTGGTGTGCATGTTGTGTGAGTTCTATATAGTATGTTTACTTTAAAAGTGTTCCAGCAAAACTGTTTTTTGTCCCTTTTCCTGACAGCTCCTGGAAAGCCATGGGCCATGCTTTGTTTTATATTTCTTTTATTTCCCACACATAAGTCTTTGTTTATGGGTTCATTTTAAAGTCATAAGATGGAGAAATGCTTTCCTTGATGTGGGAAAACTAGCAATCATGTCAACTGTTATTAGAATCCTAGAAATCTTATTATGGAAATGATTCAGCCTGTTTATGGCTTAATTTCATTATAACTGAATGTTCAGTTTTAAATGGTATAATAAAATGTATTCACATTATACACACATTTAAATCAATCTTTCGTTTGGCCCATTTACATTGTAGGCTTCTGTGATATGTTTTTCGGTTTGAATTCACTATTTTGATTTCTCTAATAAGGAAATCAATACCAGTGCTTAACTCATGTGCCATGCTTATGACTTATTTCACTTAGAATTTACCCATAAACAAGGAAGCAGTGTCTTTGACTTAAATGCTGTTTCCTACTGTGTCCTCCACGTGAAATAACACATTATAAAGTAAATACAGGAAAAGAATCATATATAACTGATACATGGCTTTATTTGATTGCACAGTTTTGGTTTTCCTCACTAAGTGCATATAAATCAACTTTTAATATGGCCATAAATGCATAAACTTTACAAATAGCAATGGTCTTGACTAAAATAAAACAAATAACAGCACCAAAGTTCTGCTTGCCATAGATGTAAACCACAGATGGACATGCTCCACACAAATCAATAGTCTTTTTCGATTCTTGATCTGTTGAATTATAAGGATAAATTTTAATCTGACCTAAACCGGAAGGTTGATCAGCCCTTACTGTAATGTCTGCCTGTGGAACTGAACCATTGTCCTCGTTTCTCTGTGTAACTTTGATTTGATTATTGCAGGTATATAACAGAGTTTGTAAACCTAGGCAATGTCTCAGCTCTGCGCACGTTCAGAGTTCTGAGGGCATTGAAAACTATTTCTGTAATCCCAGGTAAGAGCATGTGTGGATGGGAGGGGCCGGGTCAGTGTTAGGTGTGTGTGTGTGTGTGTGAGTGTATGCGTGTACAGTACGTGCGTGTTGTTTCTTTTCCTTTTCTTTTCTTCCCCCCTATGCGTGGACAGGCTCTGTGAGTGGTGTAGTTCCTGGTCCAGTGGCGTGCTGGTGTTCTTGCCGTGTTTGTGGTGGTCATTGGTGTCTGTGTGTGATCCTCCCTTATTTCAGATATGTAACAGAATTTGTGGACCTGGGAAATGTATCTGCGCTGAGAACGTTCAGAGTTCTCCGAGCATTGAAAACTATCTCTGTCATTCCAGGTGAGGCCCAATTTAAACACTGAGGCTGAGTTTTGCGGTTTTTTATTTTCCTTTCTGTTTCCTTTTTTAAGTTTCATTTCACTGTTATGATTTTAGCAGAGATTACATTAAAAGTGACTACTTGTCTTTCTCTTTTTGTTTTTATTTTCCTTCCACCTCCAAAAAAAATCAAAAATGGTACTTATACATTTTTGATAGGCTTTGCAGTCTACTATTGCACTATGGTCAGAGTACACAGTACACAATAAAGTAAATACTAAAGTGCAGGACAAAATCATGTAAGAAATGTGCATTTTATTATATACTGTGTATATATATATATATATTTATATACGCACACGCATTTTTGAGAACGTCGCACACACACACACACACACACACACACACACACACACACACACACACACACACACATATAAATGTGTGTGTGTGTGTGTGTGTGTGTGTTTGCGACGTTCTCAAACATGCGTGTATATAATATACTATATTGTATAAAATATAATAAGGTTCAACTAGGATTTTATGTTATAGTATAGTTATAGCACGCACACAGGCACACACGCGCACACACGCGCACACACACACACACACACACACACACGTGCACACACACATATATATATATATATATATATATATATATATATATATATATATATATATATATTTATATATATATATATGTGAGTGTGTGTGTGTGTGTGTGTGTGTGTGTGTGTGTGTGTGTGTGTGTGTGCTATAACTATACTATAACATAAAATCCTAGTTGAACCTGCAAAACGTATTCATATACATTAATATACATATTTATATTAATATATTAATGTAATGTTAAATAATTGTTAAAATAAATTTATGTGTTAACAGTGGGATAAAATTCTAAGCACTTAGATTCAGCATACAACATACTCGACTCTACAATTACTGACAACCTACGAAATAAGAATGAAACTGAAATAAAATTACATTTTATGTATTTATGTATTATGACAAATTATGGTTATACTGTCTATAAAATATTAAAATAATTATGCCATTATATACTATTGACATATATGAATGATTGTCTCTTTTAAAGAATATAAAACATTTTAGAGACCATTTTATTTTTAATTTGTTTTTTTTTATTTTATGGTTTGTTGCTCATTTAAAATCCAGCAGAGCAAAATCTAAGCATAATACAACAAATGTAGGAAACAGTATGAATAAAAAAACACTCAACAGCAAATTATATTATTTTGTATTTTGGTTTTAGTATTTAAGCACCTTAGAACAATCTTATTAACTTTTAAAACGTTAAATGTTATAACTTTCATAACTTTCATACATGCATGTGATTTCATAAATAAATATTAAGCTGAGCTTTAAACTAGAGATAGAACTTTTATTTATTTATTTCTTTTTATGAATATATATGTATGAAATGTACAGTAACAATGTAAGGTAAAATGCAGAAATATTATTCCATATTAGATAATATAATCTGTAATAAATTATTGTTTTTTGTAACTTTTTTGTTTGTTTCTTTTACGGCTTTATTCAAAATCTACATTCCAATAAACTTTTTAGTGAACTTCTAAAAATATACTTTTTACTTATTTATGAAGACTGCCAAGCCTAGATTGGGGATATATTTTATGCTGCATGATGCTTCGAAAGACACTTGCTTTTATAAATATTATAGCCCAGAATGAGCTTGGTTGACATATTTAGCTAATAAAAAAAAAAAAAAAAAAAAAAAAGGAGTTTATTTTATTTGTGTAGCGGCCTGGGAAAATTATTTACATTTTGTGATTCTTGACATTTTTCTCTATATATAGCTCTGAAATGTAGGAAGTGAAATATGAGTCTCTTTTGCTTTAGTCTCAACCACAAGCACAGGTTTTCCATTTTAAACTCCCATAAGTGAAAAGGGAAAAGATTGCATTTAAAGGCTGCATTTTGCATCACTGACATTTTAAGAATCTGTATCTTATTACAAACTGATTCAATCATTACTGATGGTCTGTTTCACTATATGGCATGTGACTCTCTGATAAAATCATTAAAGGGTTATGTTCACTGTGTGAGAAAAATCACATTCAGGTTGCAAGGTTATAGACATCTTTAATCAGACTGACTGTTTTTACTGATGCATTTGTTTGACAAATCAATTTGTGAATGATCTTCACAAAAAGACATCAATGCAAATAAAAAAAACATTTACACATCATTTTTGAGAAATGTTATTATAATTTGTGATGTAAGTAAAATAAATGTCAGTGTGTGTTACAAACTAATCAAATCTATAATAATTCAGTCACAGTAACATCCAATCGACTTTCCCAGACCAGACCACATTTAAAATAAATAATAATTTAAAAAAAAGTAAAGAAAACTGGATACTTTCAGATCACTTACAAAATTAAAATATAAATAAAAAAAAAATTCTGGTGTCTTTTATGCTTCATGAGCAAGTAGCAGGAAACAGTATAATATAATGATTTGTGCAAGTCATTCTCACAAATCACTCAAGGTCATTTAGAGGACTCGAAATCATGCTAAGGGCAATATTTTCAGTTTTAAGAAAATATTATTTATTAGAATTTTTAGGAAAGCTTGTTACTTGTGCTTAGTGCTTAATTTTGACACAGTAAAGTAAAGAGGTTTGGGGTATGGGGCTTTGCACTTGATATTACAAGTCCAATGGAGCTGCATCAGGTGTTGGACCGTGTGCAATCAGCCTTAGGGTTTAAATGCCCTGCATGTGATCACTGCTTTGTTCCCTCTTCCTGCATGCTCTGCTTTCCCTCTGTCACGCCCCCCCCTCTTGCTGTGCTTTAAATATGAATGGATGTCAAATACTTATTAAAAGGGAGTCCTCTCTTTTGGTCTTCATAGATCACAGCAATGAAACTTTCACAATACTGGGACCTGTATGTTGCTTAAATGTGTGTTCATGCATAAAATTTAAGATCGGATTACTATATTACTCCTGATTCTAATTTCTGATTGGCCAGAAGGTGTTAAGTTATTTTTAAAGTAGTTATGCTCAATTAAATATGTTATTTTCTTATAGCATATTACATTGACGATAACTAATTTTGTGAGGAGAAGTATATTTAGCCTTTTTGGATGAAATTTGCCCTTTCTCATTTCCCATTTTTCCATTTCTCAGTAACAGGACAAGGCGTTTTTTTTTATTACATAAGATAGAGAAATAAAATCAAAACAATGGCTCTTTATAGCTGCTATATTATATATAAGCGAGGATAATACACTAATTGTGATGATAAAAATATACAAAATGTACATAGTGAGCAAAAATATTTATTGTTTGCAATAGAATTTGTAATGGGCTGTAATTGATCAACATTTGGTCAGCTTTATTTTTTTTTTTTTACTTCATTTGTTTGTCAGATGTTTACAGAGGGAATGAGGATAGAAAGAGATGACTCCCAAACAGTTACTGTGTAGTCGTGTGATCATATTATATGATATAATTTTTTATGTAAGTGTGCTTTTGTACTTATAAAGGAGGTCAAGGCATGATTATAAAAATTGGTTTAAATGTTAAGTTAGTGGACTTTAAACATGGAAAATTATACCCATAGGTGAGTGTGTGTGTGTGTGTGTGTGTGTGTGTGTGTGTGTGTGTGTGTGTGTGTGTGTGTGTGTGTGTGAGAGAGAGAGAGAGAGAGAGAGAGAGAGAGAGAGAGAGAGAGAGAGATTATGAAATTAGCTGCACTTTTGGCTCTTTTTAAAACGTTTTGTCTTTCTTTCATGCCTTGAGAACCCTTTCGTTCACATCTGGCAGTTGAACACATACACAAAATTTCTATACTTTTCTCTTTGCCTCTGTGTGTGTGTGTGTGTGTGACATGTTCACCACCACCCAGGTCTAAAGACCATTGTAGGCGCCTTAATCCAGTCAGTGAAGAAGCTGTCGGACGTGATGATCCTCACCGTGTTCTGTCTCAGCGTGTTTGCACTCATCGGCTTGCAGCTTTTCATGGGGAACCTGCGACACAAATGCGTTATCTGGCCCATCAACATGACCGAGTTATACCAGGCCAATAGCAGCCACATCTTCAACTGGAAAGAGTACATCATGAATGAGAGTGAGCAAAACATCATGAACCGCATGCCCTAAAAATGCACACACTCTCAGATTTGACCTCTATGGGTTTTGACAGGAGCTTTAGTAATTGAGGAGATTGATTTTATTCCTGGAAGGGATTCAAGTGACTCAGAGCAAACTGTAATAGAAATTGAGAAGTTTGGGGGACAATTATAAAGGATGTTGACCTTCAGGCTGAAAAATGTTTAAGTAAATACATTTTCTTACTGCACTTAAGTATCATTTAAATGGATTTGTACTTTGCTTGATTATAAATTAAGTGAAATTCTCTCTCTAACGTTATTTATTACTAATGTTTAAAACATTAAATCACATTCATTAGATGTGATTCCATCACAAGCAACTGTATATTTGATGTATTGTTTTTATTCTTAAATGTAGAAGGTTTTTTTTTTTTTACCCTTTTTCACTTTCTAATCACTATGAACTGTGTTAGCATTAACTGTAAAATAAAAATGTATGGTTTGTCTAAAGCAGGGGTCTCCAACCTTCTGTACACCACAGAAGGGTTTTGTAAAGACTCGTGCAGACTGGTTGTTGGGGGAAGGGGCTATTTTATTCACACACACACACACACACACACACACACACACACACACACACACACACACACATTATTTTACACACACACACACACACACACACACACACACACACACACACACACACACACACACACACACTAATTGTATTTAATGTGTGATTAATGCAGCATGCATTTCTGTTTGCCCATTTTTTATTTAAAATTAAAATAAATAAATAAAAAATAGGCAAAATTACTTCCTTCAGCACAACATACATTTCACATTCACAATGTCCTTTCTTTACTCATATTTTTTTATATATATATATATATATATATATATATATATATATATATATATATATATATATATATATATAATTTCACCGAAAAATATTTTTATTAAAATCACCACAGCGTAAAGAACACAAAGCATCAGTTGGCGCTCCTGGATTGATTCAGGATCTAATCACTTTCTTATTGCGTTCGTTTGAACCCAAACCAAAGATTTGGCATGAATTTAAATCAAAGACTTAATAATATTAATAATAATTTATTATATATATATATATATATATATATATATATATAATAAACCTCTCTCTCTATATATATATATATATATATATATATATATATATATATATATATATATATATATATATATATATATAATATTGATTAATAATTTGAGCACATTTAGTAATATGGACATTTTACTATTAATTGAGTAAGCTTTATTAAAATATCATGGACAACCTGGAACTGGATTGAAAGTCTTCTTACCCTGATCTTTTGTACTTTTAATAGCACTTGAAACAACTGGAATTAACTGGAGTATTTTATCTGTTTCTCATCAGCCAATTTTTACAAACTCCCAGGAAGCCTGGATGCTCTGTTATGTGGGAATGGCTCTGACGCTGGGTAAGATTATTTGTAGTCCCTTACTCTCTGCCCAGCAGTGAATAAAATTAAACATGGTTCATCAAAGGCCTAACTATCAAAAAAGTTCTTATTTAAATAATTGTGTGTGCTGTACAGAATGCTTATTGTGTGTGTTTCTGGTTAGTCGTTGTCCAGAGGGCTACACATGTATGAAGGCTGGACGCAATCCAAACTACGGCTACACCAGTTTTGACAGCTTTGGATGGGCGTTTCTTGCTCTTTTTCGCCTCATGACGCAGGACTTCTGGGAGAACTTGTACATGCTGGTAAGTGTGCACTATATTTTTTCGAATTAGGCTAAAATATTATTTGTTTATTGTTATTGGCAGTATTGTCAATCCATTGCAATATGCAATAAGCATTTTTTATTCGATTTTTACTCGTTGCTCGATAACCATAGTAAGTCATAGCTTATATAGTTATTTTTTAACGTGCCTATTCTAATTCTATTGTTGTAAAAAGTCATATTAATAAGGAAAGCTGTATAACCTCTGATAAGAGGTTTATTTACGGAAGGAGTCTCTAGTTTTAGTGCCTTGTGTTCAAGATCTTTTTAACTTCATAAGCAAGTTCAGGACAGATAATGCAGTTATTTCTCTGTCACAGAAGTTGTATTTCTTTTTCCTTTTCTATTTTCTGTCCATTCCACAACATTACGAAAGTATGCCAAATAATTTTTATTTATGAAAGGATGCGGTATGAATGAGCTAAAACTCATTGGGACATGCTATATATATATATATATATATATATATATATATATATATATATATATATATATATATATATATATATATATATATATATATATATATATAATCAAATAAAATAATCAATTTTAAATTGTAGCAGAAACTCCACTGTCACAGCACTCTATCATTGATTATTTTCCTATGACAACATCCTTTATCAAGTTAATTTCTTTTTTGAAATGTTGTAAGGCATACTTGGATTTTATTTTTTTTTCACAAACATTAATTGTTCTGTTCAGCAAAGAAGAAAAGCAGCTTGTTATTCCAGTCATTAAACACTATTTAAAATCATCTCATTTAAAAAATTTTTACAAGAAATGTCATTTTATGTAGATGCTGGTCAAACAACACAAGCCATCAGTTTCCTTCCTCCATGCAGAGAGTGAATGCAATACATACTTAAATAGTCCTGTGAAATGCTGTAAATCCGATTATATGTAGCAGTGAGTCTGAGCTGCTGTAGCTGTGTATGTATTCAGCCATGGTGCTGAGTGGAACATTGTAGGCTGCTCTGTAATGGCTGAAACACTTTAGAATACAGGAGCGACTGGGAAGAGGCATGAAATATTAACCTGCGGATTACAGCACAGGCGGACTGATGAGAAATGACTCCCAGATGGGAGCACGTAGCTTACCCTATTTTTGTTCCAAGCTTTGTTTTTTTTTTTATTTATTACTTTGTATTTATATTTGCACACTTTCATGTCATACTCGTCATCGGCCCCCTGTTTCTCTAAATGGCCACAGAGCTATATTTATTCCCACTCACCTCCGAATGATAAAGCTGTTTTCCAGTTGTTTTCTTATGGTGTTCAGTATGTCAGTTTTGGGCGTTTTTTTTTAAACAAGTCTTGATGCACACGCAAACCACCTCAAACTGTAATAATTCATGTATTTTTTTTATTATTAAAGGGAAGAAGATGGTTTTAAATGTTTTTTTAAATGCAACATATTTATCCATTATTACAGAATGCCTATTATCTGCAGCATTTCATCGATCTTATCATATGCATATTAATATGTAAAAACTACTCATGTACAAATATGACTATTTTATTAAATATTTATTTGGTATATGGGACCATGAATTAGCATGAGAATGAGAATGAAATGCAGAATGAGAAAATAGATATCCAGGATATTCAAGCTCCTTGACCTATAAAGTTTCATTATAATATTACTTAGTGACATTTCCTCTTTATTAAAACCAGAACATTTTAAATCTTCCACATATATTTCTCTAGCTATTGACAAAGAGACTGTGTTACATAAATGTCCTTGTCGCCTTAAAAGATCACATGATTAGGTAAGCCTTCCCTGTCTAAATTTTATTTATTCTTTATATTTCTGTAATTAGACATTAAAGAAATATCTGTGGCGAGTGGGTCTTTAAATTGTAAATAACTGAGATGTAAATACTAAAAAAATTACATACAATACAAATATAGATGTAAAAAAATTTGATCCTTTTTTAAATATTTATTTGTTTGCATCATTAGCATGATGGTGTCCTTGTAGAGGTTCAACTGTGAATCAAAAAATTATTTTTCCCAAGTAAAAGTCTAGCAGTTCTCTGGTTTCCATAGAAACTGACAATGAACCAATCAAAACTCTCAAATTATATGACTCAACTTGGTTTTCCAGGCCCAAACATACAAAGTCACCATTAAAAACCATTAAATGTAGAGAACCAGGTGTAAAAAGGTGATCAGCTCTACCACAGTTTAGGCCCCATCCTGTCTGTACAATATGACTGATTTGTGTTTGTATACAGAGAGCATGCAAAATAGGTCAGATAGAGAATCAGCAAAATGAAAAAGGATCTTGGCTTCTCAAAGGGCAGATTCTGATTACAATATTACTTACAGCTGGATTTTTGCTATTGGTTCCCAATATAGACACTGTCCCTCTTTGCTGCTTTAATTACCTATACTCTTCTGGGAAGATTTTCCACTAGGTTATGTAATGAGGCTATGCAGTTTCGGCCACATTCAGTCACAAGAACATTAGTGAGATCAGGATGTGATGAGAGTTGAGTGGACCTGGGTTGCAGTTCGAGTTCCAGTTCAGTTCTTCCACGCCTACTTTGGTAAATCCATGTCTTCATGGATCTCGCTTTGTATACAGAGGCCGTTAAAGCAGCCACTTATTTCCAGTAAAAGCTTATAAAAAAGGGGGAAATCACGGAATTATTAAATGTCTTATTTTTTTGACTATTCAAGCCACCCTATGGTGCCATCTAAGCCTTCCTACACAACACCTAAACATGTTTCTTACTTTAATAATTTGTTTGCACATTTTTGCATTTTACAGACTCTACGAGCAGCAGGGAGGACATACATGATCTTTTTCGTATTGGTTATCTTTGTGGGCTCGTTCTACTTGGTCAATCTGATCCTGGCTGTTGTAGCTATGGCCTATGAAGAGCAGAACCAAGCCACCATGGAGGAAGCAGCACGGAAAGAGGAGGAATTTAAAGCTATGCTTGAACAGCTTAGAAAACAGCAAGAGGATGCCCAGGTTACTATTATTACTGTATAGTGTCCTTTCTATGACTATAGCTTTTAGTAATTTGTCATGTTTTTTTTGTTAACATTTTGCATACATATGGAGTAATCGCTCGGGTCGGGGACTTTTGCAGGCGAACGCCATGGCTACATCAGCAGGTACGGTGTCGGAGGATGCAGCAGAGGATGATGGAGTGGAGAACCTGTCGTGTAGCTCCTCCGAGATGTCCAAACTCAGTTCCAAGAGTGCCAAGGAGCGCAGGAACCGAAAGAAGAAGTGGAAGCAGAAAGAGCAGGACAGGGAAAAAGGGGACTGTGAGAAGTTTGTCAAATCTGAATCAGATGATGGCAGCAAGAAGAGGTTCCGTTTCCCTGACAATCGCTTAGGCCGAAAGTCCTCAATTATGAACCAGGTGAGTCAGAGGACCCAACTGTAGACGTAAGTGTGCTCAAAGCCAAAAAGACAATTAGAAAAGGACATTTGTATTTATTGCGATTGTTTACTGTTTCATTATTATAAATGGTTCATAAGATTCCATTATTTCACTAGTCTGGTATTAAATAGTCTGACACAATAGTAATAGATTAGTTCTATCTATCTATCTATCTATCTATCTATCTATCTATCTATCTATCTATCTATCTATCTATCTATCTATCTATCTATCTATCTATCTATCTATCTATCTATCTATCTATCTATCTATCTATCTATCTATCTATCTATCTATCTATCTATCTATCGATCTATAGCACATTTAACAATGGACATTGTCCCAAAGCAGCTTTATAGAGATTATAGAAATCAGTTTGTTGCTTTATTTTTGAAGTTTATCATGATATTATAAAGACTTGATAGAATAGCTATGACTCACTTACTGTACCTTCTCTTAATTTTTATAAACTTTTCTGGTCCACTTCAGTCTCTTCTCAGCATCCCTGGCTCGCCCTTCTTATCCCGCCACAACAGCAAGAGCAGCATCTTCAGCTTCAAAGGCCGGTGCCGGGACGCCGGCTCTGAGAACGAGTTTGCAGATGATGAGCACAGTACTGTTGAGGAGTGCGATCAGAGACGCGGCTCGCTGTTCAGCCCATACCGTCGCAGCAGCTACAGTGGTTACCACGGAAAACACAACAGCACGGTGGATTGCAACGGGGTCGTGTCTCTAATCGGGCCTGGTCCGGGAGGACGCCTACTGCCTGAGGTGATAATAGATAAGGCAGCTTCTGACGACAGCGTAAGGACAGCTACGTGTAGATCAGTATAGGCACGGACATCTTTCCTCTCTGAGCCTTGGCTTTATTTTCCTTTACTCGTTTTTTTCCCTCTTTTTCACCTGCATTTGACACTATGATTATGGTTATTATTTTGACTTTGCTCTCTCTTTTGCCCTTTTTTAGTTTTGGGTTGAAGCTCGGTTACCAAGCTGCCTGTGGCTGCTGCCCTTGCCAGAATGAAAATGAGAATTATCACGTAGGAAAAAGAATTGCAGAAGATTTTTGCACCCAGGGGAAAACAGAGATAAATCATTGTGTACCAAGTACACAAATAGTTAAATAATTAAAAATAAATAAACAATTTAATAAAATGTCCACAGTTTGCTGGTTTACACCATATAACCTAATGTTATTTAGGACACTTGGTTTAATTAAACAATTTAACACTTACCCTTAAAGGTGGCTAGTATTTTACATTCCGTAGTTAGCCTAACATTCTCTGGCTTGCCACTGGTTTACACTTGAGGCAGAAAAGCAAGCATCTCACCCAATATGTGTTATTATACAGTTCAGTAGTAATCATAATGCTTATTAGTTTTTAAGTGAACCCTTATAACATTTGTACTCACAATTATTATCCGAAGAGTAACTAGCTTTCTAGCAAATATGGTTAATCATTCAATAATATAATAATTCTTCTAATGGTATCTAGTTTGCTAGTGAGCCTGGATAACTGTTCCAACTGCATTGTAGTTATACTAATATCAGTTTTAACTTAGTTTACACACTGTAATTGTTTCTATTAATCATAGCTAGGTTGATACATTAGCAAACCTGAAGATTTGCTAATATCTGGCTAAGTAGTGTTTTGTGTAAACTAGACCCGATTGCCTTTAGAAAACTAGCTATTATTAGGCTTATTACTATTACAGTGTAAACCCCGAACCAGAGTAGCACAAATTCTTGTTTAGCCAAATGTTAGTAGCACAAACTAGTTAGCAGAAAATATGCAAATTAAAACCCTAGTAAAAACATTTTTCCATGTTAATCTAGCTAGCTAGATAATTCATGTTTTGTAGGAAATGTCAGTTCTGTTCCACATGCTAATTTCTTTAAAGGTACTTTGGGTATTTAAATAAGTGTACTGGGTAGAAATAAATGCTCAGGATAGGAAATCTTGCTTCTGGAAGGTCTTACAATTATATATAAAACTATACACAGCAGCATTGAAAAAACTTAGTTGCCAATTTATTAGTTGGTAAATCAACTCACCTAATAAATTGGTAACCTTGTGTATATGTGCATAAAATATCTGGTAAAATTGCACTCAAAAGCACACATTATATCGTTATCATTTAACACAAGTAAAGGATAAGCATGCATGTTTCTTTAGCTTGAGATTAGCATTTGTCTTGCATTTGTCCTTCATTTGAATGTGTTCAATCGTCCTCAAACATTCTTCTCCTTCCTCTTCTTCATCATGTTTGTTTATTCATCGTGTAAAATGTATTTACTCGTGCAACTATGTTTTGTGGTCTTTCTGTATGTCTTCAAATGATCTCCCACGTATTGCTTTAAATAAGTGAAACCGAAATTTATTTTCAGATGCATTAATGAAAGATGGACATTAAGATGTCACTTCTGCATATGTCTGAGCACTTAGACCATTTCAACCATTACTGTGGTGTTTCAGGAGATTCTCACTGTGTGTCCAAAATGAACAGTAATGCACATCCTGCCTGCTTGATCAGGCTCTAGATCACATAATTGTCTGTTTGTGTGTGGTGCAGAAGAGGATGCACAGGCTGTATAAATCAGACAGCCTTCATATCTGATCATTCTGTCACACATTCTGTCTCACTCATATACACAAAAGAGTCATCTTAGCAAGTTAAATATTATGAGATATTGTCTCATGTATCTAGTATTTCTTAATATAAGATTACAATATTTTTATAATCCAAATATCAGCTCATTAAACATATTCCTGGACATAACAAGCTTGTAGTTTTCTATTTCCTAGAAATGAAAAATACATTTTGCTTTATTTAAAAAATAAATGCTTAAAATTGGCAAAAGTATATAGGGTATAGAGAAAATAATATTGTATTTGATAAATTATAATCTTATAATAGGATATATATAATACTTAACTTATTTGACTGGATTCACTTGCTACAAAGACTTTATTTTAATTATAACTTGTTTTGGAACAGGGCACAAACAAACAAGAGCTTCTTTCTCTTTTAATACTTTCAGTTTCTCTCTTCTTTCTTTCTCCTCTATCTTTCCCTTTTTATGTATCATTGATTTCAAACCCCACTCTGAATGGACAGTAATCTTCTGCCGCTCCTGACTGTAGCTAGCATGGTAGATTGCCGTTCTTACAGATCTCTGAGAGCCATTGCGTATCTTGATGCAGCATGAAAAAAAAAGACTGATGGATTATGGTGTCTATGGTTTTTTTCCCTTTGCTGACTCTTATGACTCTGAGTGCATGCTGATGCACGCTAACTGCTGGCCCTTTGGCATCCTGGATAGTGCAATAATACCCAGGCTTCTGAGATGGGGAGAAAGTAAAGCCAAATTGTGGACTGATTTAATTAACTGGTGATTTAGCAGGCTTCGAGCGCAGCTTCCAGACAAGGCTGTGCGTCATTGTGAAGAGCCTCTGTAAAAAGAAAAAAAACAAAACAAATATCTTCAGCTCTACTTTCGCCTTGTTGAAGCCTGCATGTTTTTGCTCTTTACTGTATTTTTGACTGACATTTCTTATGATAAAATTTTTCCTCCTGTGATGCACTCCAGACTGTGGTTTCTGAATGCTTTCAATTTAACCTCAATGATTTTTTTTCCCTCTTGACAGCCAACCACTGATGTTGAGATCAAGAAGAAACTCTCAGGCTCTTTAATGGTTTCTATGGACCAACTCAATGCTTCTTTTGGGCACAAAGAGCGAGCTAACAGCGTCATGAGCGTCACCAATACATTTGTAGAGGGTAGCTTTTCTTTCTTTCTTCTTTTACAACAAATTCACATTTGTATGTGACAAGGTTGTCTTGTCATTTGTAGTTAGTTTTTTGGTGGATCTAAGCTGTTCAGGTTTTTTTTTTTAACGATATACACTATATAGGCAAAATAATTGCGGACACCTGACTATAAGATTCACATGTGCTTTTAAATATTTCATTTCATTTTTAAATTCAAATTTTTGTTATAATAACTTCCACTTTTCTGCAAAGATCCTCCATTAGATCATGGAGTGTGGTTGTGGAGTTCTGTATTAAATCATCCTCAAGGGTTTTTGTAAAGTCAGGTACTGATATAGGGTGTGGAGGCCTGGGGTGCTGCCAGCATACTAATTTATCAGAGAAGACCTCTATAGCAGGCCACTCAAGCTCTTCTACTCTAGCCCATGTAAACTATAATCTCATGGAGCTGGCTTTGTGCACAGGGGCATTGTGATGGCTAGAACAGATTTGTGTCTTTCAGGTCAAGTAAAGGGTATATTAAATGCTATACCATGTAAAGGCATCCTTTATTATTGTGTGCCTTGTACTTTATGTTTATGTTTATGGCTGGGAAAGTCAGGTGTCCTAATACTTATTAGTATAAAGAATTGTTGGCCGAATTACATGTTACATACTAGGTTCTACTAGCAGGATTTTAAGGGAAGATAACTGAAACTAGGCATTTTAAATATGTTTTGTAAAATGTTGGTTGAAATAATACATGAACAGCCACCACAGGATTTATCAAGATTTTGATTTTATGTCTCATCTCTTTGATTTAAAGAACTGGAGGAATCCCAGAGAAAGTGTCCACCATGCTGGTACAAGTTTGCCAACAACTTCCTTATCTGGGAATGCTGCCCAATTTGGCTTAAGATCAAGGAGATCGTTAACCTGGTCGTGATGGATCCATTTGTTGACTTGGCTATCACTATATGCATTGTCCTCAACACTCTGTTCATGGCCATGGAGCACTACCCGATGACAAAAAACTTTGAGCAGGTGTTGTTTGTGGGCAACCTGGTGAGCATTTCTGTTGCTTCTTACTGTTTTTCTTCTTGAAACATAGCAAGTATAGTGAGACCAAATGAAAGAGCAAATGTTTGCAGCCCAGATGGTTTGTAGTAAAAACAAAACAAAAAAAATCAAAATACAGTGCAGCAAAACAAACACTCAAAACATGAGCCAAAATCGACAGAAAATAATTTCAAATATACATTTGCATGGTCTTTGAAGTCTCTAGACCTGATCTGTAGAATGTAGTATGTGACATCCAGCATAAACTGTACATTTGTAAAGAAGAATTGGGCAAAGATTGGCTAAACAGTTTGACAGGGAAATAATGAACACAGAATTATTACTTAAAACTTGAATTATTATTTAAACTTTTAATTATAGTAATAATGTGCACATGAAGAAGGTATCTGTGAGGCCTAAGATGTTTATTTATTGTAATGATTAATAGGTTGTAAGTGACATGACAACTGGTGAGGGAATAAGAGTTTATATCTGCTAATAATGGATAACAACTAAATTAATAATCGTAGTACATTAATAATAATTAGTTGTAATCAATTTGTTCTTGTGTCCTGTTCCATGTGATTAAATAATTAATAAATCGTTGAAGGCATAATGTCCTTCAAGAAAAGCATTGTGAGATGTTGGAAAATTATCAACTTCAGTGTTGATTGGAGGAATATATATATATATATATATATATATATATATATATATATATATATATATATATATATATATATATATATATATATATATATATATATATATTCTCCGTATCATTGCATCTCTCTGTATCTTCTCTCTCTCTCTCTCTCTCTCTCTCTCTCTCTCTCTCTCTCTCTCTCTCTCTATCTCTCTATCTCTCTTTCTCACACACACATCCGCTTTACCCTCCCAGCAGTCGAATTAATATTTCATGCTGCCTGATCGATGAGCTCCTGTAAAATGGTACCTAATATTATAATCAGTGCTGTTTCCTGCCCCCATCTCATTGAAGATAACAACTTCTAGATAAAAGACACAACCTGCTTATTGTTACATGATTGTCTATGTATCGGTTTTTCCCTCTTGCATTAATCTTTTTTTCTTTTTGCCTTTTGTGTGTCTGATTATTTATAGCTCACACACATTGTATTGATTACACTTTGTCACCTAAGGACCTGTGTGTGTATGTGTGTGTGTGGTTGTGTGTGTGTGTGCGAGATTCGAATAGCATTACTGTGACTGATATGCTGTAGTAATGAATTCTTGCTGCTGTATCCTGTATAGGCCAAAGGTCATACCTATTAATAGGAAAAAAAGGTTTCTGTACTGTATTTATAGTATATTTATATATTTAATTTGAGGTAGGTTGCAGTAAATTATTTTTGGGTTAAGGTCTTGCTATGGGCTAAGAGGCTATGTGATTTGAACTCATAATCTTCTGACCAGTATAGCACTGCATTTAACACTTACAGCGAGCATCTACTGCTATGTCTGCTAAATTTTCTATGTCTGTAGTTATTTGTTTTATTATTATTACATACTTTTTACTGCATTTTATCCATTGCACCAGTTTGGCACATATCCCAGTTGTGTACCTGGCAGATTAATCAGCTTTTTTTAAACCACCTAAAATAGGCAAGGGCAGTTTAATTGCTGTCTGATGATTTCCTGTAGATTGAAGCTGATGCTTTTTCACATAACAGTTTCTCTTAAGCTACTATCCTAATGTTAAGTTTCACTTGCTACTGGTGCACAGCTGTTTGGAGGTTAGTGATGACTGGATCAGGTTGTTCCAGGCTAGACTGTTCTGGCCAAGTTCAAGCCTCCTGCAGTCTGTTAGGGCAGAAAGATTTATTGCTGATGTCACAGCGTCCTCTGGTTACGTCACTGCACTCTCTTTGCCAATATGTGTTGAGTAAAATGCCTGGGATGTTACTGACTTATGGGATTGGGATACTTCATTAGGACTGCTACTGAGAGCTGCCAGAAAGCCCCCAAGCTTACATAGTCTTTTAGAACAGCAGGAGCTGTCAAAACGTCAAACGAGGCATGATAAGTGAAAGTGTATGTTTTATTGTCCATTCAATTAAACTAGCAGTGTGCTTTGACTGAGATGAAGATGCTGAGGATTAGACAGAATCCCATTGTCTATTAGCAGACGATTCAAGACATTTAAACCTCTTTCAAGAAGGAAATTGCTAGGATATAATCTTGAATGGGAACTGATCCCATATGAACAGCTAACCTGCACTAAATGCAACTTACCAACCTGTTATGTAAAGCTTTTATAATAAAGTAATCAATGTGATATTTATTAAATAAGAAACAAAATCATACATTTTATCAGTTCATACTGTATACTGTGTATATTTAATAATGTGCAATAACAGTTATTTGTGTTGTAATATTTCCTCACCAGCCTTTCAATTTCTGTGCAACTTAACATCTAAACTCTAAACCCCTCCACCCTAATGAATCCTCTGGAAAACCTTTAATATCTTAAGTTAATATCTTAAAAAACAAAGCTTTAGCTCTGACTGATACAAAGTGCTGATACTAGTGAATTCTTCCAGTAGTGACAAAAAAAGGTCTGATTACAGAAATTACATACTTTTTTGTTTTTTTCTGTTTATGTAGACCATCATGAAGCCACTGCGTAGGATGTTATTATGAACGTGATTATGTATTAGAAAGAGTGCGTTAATGTAAATCTTGTCACTACTAGAGATGCTCTTATTGAGAATTAATCAACACCTTCTGACAATTACATTTAAGAATGAAACTGCCTTTTTAATGCTCCAGATATATAAGGAAAATATACTAAGGAAAATAATTTATTCTGGTTTGTTTTCATGTAAGTCTTAATATGGGTAATAGGAGAACTTCAAATCACAAATATAATCAGAATATAATGTGTGTATTGACAACATTACTATTAAGGTATAATATTCACTTTTTTTAAACCCTCAGGTTTATTGTCACAAATGATGTAGTATGAATAAGTTAACATTACATTCACTACTTTCAGCCATGAAGGGCATTAAAAATCAGGTTTATAATGTTTGAATATTGCTGTGTCTTTCGCAGGTATTCACTGGAATCTTTACTGCTGAAATGGTGGCCAAACTGGTTGCAATGGACCCATATTACTACTTCCAGGAGGGATGGAACATCTTTGATGGTTTTATTGTGAGCCTGAGCTTAATGGAGCTTGGACTGGCTAATGTGGCAGGCCTGTCAGTGCTCAGATCATTCCGATTGGTAAAACACTCACCCATCACTCTATACTGTGTGTTAGGAATATAAAAGTCCTGAACACAATTGATTAATTGCTGTAGCTCTACAAGCCTCATTGAAAAGCATAATCATGATGCTTTAAAACAATTTCACAAGATGTTTCTCCTTGTTATTTATTCTTCTCTTAACTCTTGTTTGCTTGTTGTTTTATGCACTCTTTTATTTAGTTGCGAGTGTTTAAGCTGGCTAAGTCATGGCCCACTCTGAACATGCTGATAAAGATCATTGGGAACTCAGTGGGCGCTCTGGGGAACCTGACTCTGGTCTTAGCCATCATTGTCTTCATCTTTGCTGTGGTGGGCATGCAACTGTTCGGGAAGAACTACAGGGACTGTGTGTGTAAGATTGCTGAATCCTGTGAACTGCCCCGTTGGCACATGCATGACTTCTTCCACTCATTCCTGATCGTGTTCCGTGTGCTGTGTGGAGAGTGGATTGAGACGATGTGGGACTGCATGGAAGTGGCCGGCCAGGCAATGTGTCTCATCGTGTTTATGATGGTCATGGTCATTGGAAACTTAGTGGTAAGAGTTCAGATGTAGTCTTAATTTAGGGTTTTATGTATAAAAGCTTCCCATTTAACTGCTAAGCTTTTTTTCATGAAGAAAGTTGTAATTGTGACCTGTCTGTCTCTTCAGGTGCTAAATCTGTTTCTTGCCTTGCTGCTGAGCTCATTCAGTGCAGACAACCTGGCAGCAACAGACGATGACGGAGAGATGAACAACCTGCAGATCTCTGTTAACCGTATAAAGATAGGCATTGCATGGATTAAAGTCAAAATTCGTCAGTTAGTGGCTGTTGTCCTCCGGAGGAGGGTGGTGGATGAGGCCAAGCCTTTGGATGAGCTTTATGACAAAAAACTGAACTGCATCGCTAACCACACAGACCTCAACCGAGACCTGGACTATCAGAAAGATGCCAACGGCACCACCAGTGGCATCGGTAGCAGCGTCGGCAAGTACATGATCGATGAGGACCACATGTCCTTCATCCACAACCCAAATCTGACCGTATGTGTGCCCATTGCGGCAGGGGAGTCCGACTTTGAAAACCTGAACACGGAGGACTTCAGCAGCGAATCAGAAGCTGAGGGCAGCAAAGACGGGGTGAGTAAAATGATACAATTTTAAAGAATCTTACACAAACACTTGAATAAATGCAACGATGAATACCAGAGTGTAAAATTGTTACATTGTTGGTGTGTGATTATTAATGTTTATCATATTAGTATGACTTAACCCTGTTCACATCTGTTAGCTGGATGACAGCAGTTCGTCAGAAGGCAGCACTATAGACATTAAGCCAGAGGTTGAGGAAGCTGTGGTGGTGGAGGCAGTGGAGGAGTATGTCGACCCAGAGGCATGCTGGACTGAAGGTATCACTTAACCTACATAAGCACACACTTATATTGTTTGTGTATATAAAATGTAATTTATAGAGTGTTATTTGGTTATTAGATATGTCTTGACTTTAGTATCTAAACAATGGCAAAGGAAATCCTTTAAAAATGCTTGAACTGTTAAAGATTTAGTTTGAAGATTTTAAGATGTTGCAGAGTGCTTCATCAGTTTTGTAAATCTATCTATCTATCTATCTATCTATCTATCTATCTATCTATCTATCTATCTATCTATCTATCTATCTATCTATCTATCTATCTATCTATCTATCTATCTATCTATCTATCTATATACACGCGTATATAACAATATATAACAAAATTAGTGCCATTAAAATGGATTTTCGCTAACGTGTTATTATATATATATATATATATATATATATATATATATATATATATAGAGAGAGAGAGAGAGAGAGAGAGAGAGAGAGAGAGAGAGAGAGAGAGAGAGAGAGAGAGAGAGAGAGAGAGAGAGAGACATATTAATGCTTTACACCAATAATATCAACCATGACAAATGGTTAAAAAAATACAATTCATCAAAGAAATAAATGACGACTGTACAGGTAATGGTCTGGAAATTTTTTTTTTTACAAGATTACATCTTGATATTTCTTTTGTATAAATGTTTAGTCTTTTGTGCATTTTTACTACACATTTCCACAGTCTTAAAATCAGGTGTCAAGAAGTTTTTTTCAGCAACATTTGAAAGGTTTTCCAAAACCACTGTACACATACTTTTGTACATTTCCCAATCGATTTTACTCAGTAGTGGTAAGCCTCAGGACTCGGCAAACTACTGTGGAAAAACTAAGTGGAAAAGTTTGTCTTTTATTCAACAAGCTAGCCAGCTACCAATGGTGATTATAAAATGATATTGTATCAACTTTACCACAACAGCAAATTGTGTCTGTGGTAATTGATCTTAAGATAATGTGCCTATAAACATTAAACATATACAATTTTAAAGAGTGAAGGGATAGTTGATGTTCATGGTGTGAGCAGCCAGGTTGATTTGACATTAACATGGGGTTGAAGATGCCTTCCTGACCCCTGAATAGAAATTCTCGGTTAAAATGGCATATGCTTTTGTTTCTCTTAGCATCTATTACAGCATCTAACAGGGTGCTAATCTCTTGCTTTCCATATGGGACCCTAATTTTAATTAGTTTACAGTATATCTCGCCTGAATATAATGTCATTAAACTGTTATTAAGAGGGCATCACCCAAATGTGTGATTTGACAAGGAAACACACAGTTTAGAAGCCTTATGTTCTGAAAATGTAGTCTATTAATGTATTTTTTTTAACTAATGACATCAATAATTGTTATTTTCCCTGTGAATAGTTTTTTTGTGTGGTTAAGGGAATTGTTGTGATTTGCAGCTTGTATTGCGCGCTACAAGTGCTGTGACGTGCCTATCACTGAAGGCTGGGGTAAGAACTGGTGGTATCTCCGCAAGACCTGCTATCTCATTGTGGAGCACAACTGGTTTGAAACGCTCATCATCTTCATGATTCTGCTGAGTAGTGGAGCCTTGGTGAGTTCACACAAGGAGACACTGAGCATCCAGTGTTACTTATTAAAATTGATACGCCTAATGAATTTACAGGTTAGTGTGAACATAGACAAACACCTACAACTACAGCATTCCTGGCTCCACGTTTATTTAGTCTTAGTCCCTGTGTAATATGGAGTAATTGTGTAGACACTAACGTGAGGTGAAGTTCACTCACTCGCTGCAGAGCACTGGAGCCCGAAACACATCTTCACTGCTCTGCCATGTGATTAATGGACTGTACCGTTCATTAAACAGAGACTCTATTTTTGTTCTTAGCAAGGCTCTCTCTCTCTGTGCACCAGTAATGAATCCCAAATTAGAAACTAATGCTGTTCAGAAACCAGGACTTACACAAAAGCATTTTGGGAAGCTGACTTTGCTTTTGTTTAAAAAGAATTACAGCACAATTGCTAATCCTGCGTTTTTCTCACAAAACTGCTTTGATAATTAGTTTCACAAGTAACGATTTAGAATTAAAATTGAAATTGTAACCGAATCTTCTCAATCCTTATGGAGTACATTCATTAAGCTGTGTTGTTTTCAAATTTGTAGAATAGTGCTATAAAATCTTTTGATACTAATTAATCAGAAGGACGTGCAGTTTGTTTGCAAGGTTTATGTTAATTGTGTTTTTCGCATTACATACAGTTGAAACCAGATATTTACATACACTTCAGAAAAAACATTTTTATAATAACTTTATAATAAAAATACATAAAAATTCTCCCTCGCTCGATTCTGACATTTAACCAATGCAAAAAATATGTTAATATTTATTGATTGAACACAGAAAAAGTTTACTCTGATTTATTTATGACAGTAAAGTAATAAATGTTTTTGTGTTTTTTTCTAAAGTGTATGTAAATATCTGGTTCCAACAGTAAATACATTTTTAGAAAGTCGACATAGTCACCTAGTATGATATAGGTTAGTGCATTTGGAATGTTTAACATTTTTGGAAGATGTCTCCACCATCAGTGCGTTGTAACAGTTAGAGGTAAAACAAAATTTTCTGGCATTACTGATCAGTTTTATGTAAGTAATAACGGAGAACTAAAATGCTTTATGGATGGCCTACAGCATTAAATGTAAATATTTTTTGAGGTATGAGGGCTTTTTAAAAATTGCTAAGAAATTGCAAATCATTGACAATTTGCTGTTTGTATAAATAATGAATAATTATGTGCTAGGTGTGCATTACATGATTTTAATACATGCCATGGAGGCAAATAACCACCTGATCCAAAGCAAAGTGCATCACAAACGCACAACTGGCTGAGTGTTATTTTGTTTATACCATTGTTTCTTGTTACCATCAGTGACATGTTAAAATTGTCATTAATGGTTGTGCAAATTTTGTCTAACAGGGTTAAAACATTTTTGTTAGTTATTTTATATATGGATTAATTCTACCTGTTCTAAATAATATACAGATGAAGTAGTGATATAAAAAATTTTGATATTTCACACACCGTTTTTCATTATATTTCTTGTTATCTTCTCCAGTTTTTAAAAATTCAACTTTTGCCGCAGCACAAATACCATATAATTTAAATGAAATACAAAAAACATCCATTTGGCTTACTAAGGTAAACAGGAAATTGGTGTTTTACTATGTATGCAACTTCAACTATACTTTAATATTGTTACAGCATTTTATAATTCAGCACATTAATTTTCGAATGCTGATTAAACTGACTCAAGTATTCAGACAAACCATGGTATAACATAAATAAAACACTTAAGGACATTGGATAAATTGTAAAATAATCCAATCCAGCCAAATGTTATTTTTCTATAACAGCACTCCGCATGTCTTTCATTTCTCACTTACTTTTAGTGACTGACTTCTGCCTTATGATTTTTATGTAGGCTTTTGAAGATGTATACATCGAGCAGAGGAAGACTATTCGGATCATCTTGGAGTATGCTGACCGTGTGTTCACCTACATCTTCATCTTGGAGATGCTGCTAAAATGGGTGGCCTATGGTTTTGTGAAGTATTTTACCAACGCCTGGTGCTGGCTGGACTTCTTCATTGTGGACGTAAGTGTGTTGCTACGTTTCCCCTGTGTTTATCAGTGAGTGTGGATTGTTTAATGGCCTCACATATACACATCTTGTTGAGTGTTAGCTAGCTAAATATGCAAGCTGTTGTATGCAGATGATATACTTGACAATGATATCAATGAAATCCTATTCAGAATTAGATCATTTTCTTCCTTATATTGCCCCAGGGAGGTTTTTTCTAGCCATTATCATCCCATCTTGAATCTATTTCTAAAGAAACTTTATGACTAAACCCATTGTTAAAAGACAAATATACAAATAAAAAAAATTAATTCAGTTCAATTTAATTTAACATAATGTCATGCACAGTGTTCCTTGGACACATTATTAGTTTATTCATAGAGTTAACATTTATAATAATAAATATAATAAATATCTTTCATAACTACCCAAAATAAAAGCAGATGGTGGACAATGTCCAAACACTAACAATATTAGGGTTGAGCTTAAAAACTATTTCTCAAAAATTGTTTATAACAGCTTGGCTATTTTCTGCTATTTACATGCTCACAATCTACATACAAAGCTACCACAAATGCAAAATAAATGTAATCTAATTAAAAAGTTAGTTAGCTAACTACAATTAGAAAAAATACTATTTTTTGTGCTGATTTCTATTTAATAAAATGGCTAGTGTAAAACCAATGTTTAATAGCTCTTCATCAGCTCTTATGTACATATAAATGGCCTGTGAAATTCACTGAGGCTTAAAATAGTAGAAAATAATGCTGTGTATATTTTCGTGCTGAGAACCAAAACGGATTTAGATTTTTTTTTTTGCAAGGTGTGACTGTGTTGGGCCATTTTATGAATCCTGAATATAAAGTGTTACAGAGCGTAATGGTATGCAGAGGTGACATGTAATAAGAGACTATCAGTTACTTTCTCAGGAGTCACTGCACTTTAGCTTTGAGCTGGGAACCTGTTTTATCTATAGAACGTGCAGGATGATCACCCATGCATAACCATGTAAAAATGTTTGCAACTGCGATGCTTGAATATTTAAAGCCATTCTTTGCTAAAACGCTCAGAATGAATGTAGCTAGCCAGGAATTGTATATTCCTCTGCACCTGAGTTCTTTTTTTTTATGCAGATTAAGAAAATAAATATGAATTAAGAATATATATAATACACAATGAAGCCGTATGTGTGTAAAATGAAAACCAACACAGGCATAATAGATATAGCCCATCAATAACAATGATTGTTGATGTGATATTCAAGCATTGCTAAAACCTAAAAATTTACCTTATTTTGAAAACCGTATTCATGCCTATGTATTGTCTAATGCAGTGTTTAATGGAAATGTCTCTCCTATTTGACCCTCATTGTGAAGGACCCTCCAAGTGTTATTCTTAGTTTTTTGTTGCAGAGATAAAAAAAAAAAAATACAAACCTCTTTTTTGTTATAAATTTAGTGACTGAACAGTGTGGCTTTTTGTTTGCTGGGCTCTTGTTTCACTAAAGTAGAAAAATAATCTAAATTACAAACCGATTAGGATAAGTCCAGTGTTTTGGACCTTGAGCCTGTTCAATTTATTTTTGCTGTGCTTTTAGTTCAGCGTGTTGGTAGGAAGTTGGTAGTCTCAACAATGGCCACATTAAAATACCCTTTTTTATCAATTTAATTAAAGCACTTAGAGGAAAACTTCACAGTAAAGGACATGACATGTTCTTGTATGAGTGTATTATAGTACCTGTGTGTGCTTCTCTCCTGTGTGTATTATGATTGCAGTTTATTGTTTATGTATGTATATATTGTGTGTGGTTTGTGTGAATGTGTGTTCTGACCATGTTCCTGATGTATCCACCTTTTAGCAGAGCCTATTACTCCCAACAGTTTCTTCCTGACTTAGACTGTGCCAGGCTGCTTGGAGAGTTGGTATGCCAGATAGAGTTACATTCGAGACATAAATTTACCTTAACAGATCGGTTCTTATAAATTAGTGCATAGTGTCCAGAGGAAGTCTAGGTCCTTTTATTAAGAAACTGAAGCAAATCAAAAAACAGATTTCTATCCGTGTTAATTATAATTTTATTTCCTAGTAGAGGCCTGCTTTGCAGTACTTTTCAAAACTTAAAATAAAATAATTTTTAAAAAGATACAAAAATTCCAATTATAGCTTTACAAAATAGAATTTTTTAGAGAAAATGTAGATTTTCTTTGGCTTGTCTCCCATCAATCCTCCTTCTATAGTTTAAATAATGGCAGATGAGTATTTGGAGTAGGTCAGAGGCTTGAACAGTCACATATCCCTTATTTCCCAATGAGAATATCTTAGGTGGTGATGTTTGGGATGTGTGGTATGTAGATGGCAAGTGTGGTCCTAACATGAGCCATCGCTCTGCCTTGGTTCTGCTTTGTGTCTCATCTATTCCTCTGCTGACTGGTACTGTGTTTTTACATGGCCCAAGCCAAGAAAAGCTACAGCAAAACGAACCACCATCATGTCCAGCATGCTCTCACCTCTATCAATCCTTTTTTTTCCTGCCAATCAGATATGCTTCATCCCTCATTCTGTTTATTATCCTTCTGTTCATGCTGTTGTATTTATTTGCTCACATTTTTGCTTTCAAATATTATTTGTAATATGAGTGTTAAGGGTAAAATATATATTCGTCACATCCTGGTAACGATCAGATTATCTCAGATTATGGACTCTTTGCTTTACTTAAACATTAAAACAATTAACTAAATCATGGTGCAAGAAAACCCATAGTAAATTCATATGATTATCAAAACCTACAAAAAAGGATAAATCAAAGGAAAAAATTACAAAAGGAAATATCCATCCTGAACAACATCCTGCTCAATTCTGATTTTTTTTCTTTTCTTAGTGTAAACCATTTTTATGGACATACTGGTCTTTTTTAATTGGGATTTAGTTTACCATATGTACATTGAGCAAGTGTGGCAGCAGTGCGTTAATCCTTAAATTTATCCAGCTCTTTGTCCTCAATTGTTCAAACAGATTAGATACCAAAACTTTGTCATGTTAATACTCTTATGAGTGCAAGTCTACTATGAGTGCTGCATTTGCAATCTCTATTCCGTCTACATATTTTTGATTAATGCTGTTGCTGAAAAATCTTTTTTTTTTATTTACCGTGAAACAGTAAAAGGTATGTTTCAGACTGATTACATTTCTAACGCTTTATAAACATCATTGCCTCCAGACAGAGACAGAACTTTTAACATATTACAGAAAAAGTGAGAATACAGCATCAACCAACACATTTGCACCAGATTCTTGATGTCCCATCACATATATTTCAATATAAACAAATGGGGTGGGGTTTTCTTTTAACATTGGATTCAGTTTTATGGGTCATGAGTCATTGGATTGAGGCTTGGATTACACTGGGATGTCATTTGCTTCTTTTTATGTTCCTTTTTACTTCAGTTTCCTGTCTTCATTTGGCCATCTCATTGACCTTGCTTTGCAGAGTGAGAGGGTTTGGCACATGAGGAGCACTGGTGCCAGCTCGCCTGGCCCTCCATTCACGGGCCTTCCATTGGCTCAAGTTAAAGGTGACAATTACCTGCACCATCAACCTTTAGATGAAGGTGAAAGCTTTATGGATATAGAACAAGGCCTCTGAGGGACTCAATGAGGCAGAAGGATTGTATTTCAGTTGCTGATTTTTTTTTAACAGTTTTTTTTTTGTTGTTACTTGTATTATACAGGTCATGAACTTAATTAGTGCATGAAGTGTATTACAGTCAAGAAAAATCCGGAAAGGGACTAAGCAGGACTGAGTTTGTCAGGTCAGATCAAGAAAACTAATCCACTAATATTAATCCATGTCCTATAGAAACAGACAATTTACTATAACACCTACAGCAAAGCAAGCGATAAAGACAGAAATGCTTATTCTATTAATCTTAGCAGACAATGCTATTTTCAGGATAAAGCTTTCACCTTTGCTAGAATCCCCTCTGTAAATTGGTCAGCTTGAGTGTCGTGTACTTTTTGCTGTGTTTTTACCATGTCTCTGTCAGTGGTTTATTGGAGATGCCCAGAAATGTTTGTGTTCCTTTACACAGAAACTCAAGCCCTATTTATACGGGCAGTGCCTATCCATGCACATTGGTAATTACACTTTAATTGCTGTCTGAATAGAGAAAATATCAATCATAGGTACGATATATTTTTGCCACTTAGATGACCAATGTGCAATAGATACATATACTAGCTCTATGACATTTTAACACTTGACTGTGTGTGTGTGTGTGTGTGTGTGTGTGTGTGCTTCATTTTGGATGGCACATAGAGACTCACCGGGCTTTGGTTTCTGGAGTATTATCTTGTCCTTTTAGTGTCGTCTAGTCCGGTGATTTCCCCTAATCTGCCCCTCCCCTTATGTTATATGGTATCTGTGTGGTATTTTGAGTTTCTATTAACTGAGATCGATGTGACTGCAAACCTGTCATACACGTTAAACATGTACATGTTTACCTGTATTCTTTCTCTTAGGTGCCATTAGTATGTCTGTCTTAAATTGTTTGGGATTTTATGCCACAGCCGAGAGCAACAAGGAGACACAATGTTAGAAGGGCAAGGGTAAGGTTCTTGTAATCTGTTGGGGTTTTTTGATTGTATTTTTTATTTTTAATTTTTTTTATCGTCTCCTTTGTGCCGAAACCCCCCTTTCTGATGCCCCCCTAATCGGCGTGGTGTCTATTCGCCTTTCCTTTTATTTAAGTCTTATGTCTTTCTGTCATTTTATATATTCAACCATCAGTTTTTTCACAGGTTTAAAAAAAGAAGCCCGCAAGATTCATCGACCTCCTAATATCAAAATCCAGGGGTGTGACTGCAGCCTCTAAAGCTATACACACTTATAACCCTAAACATTACACTCATTTTCTCTCTCTTTCTCTCTCAAGGATATATACATGTATAAAGACATTATTATATATGTATATACCCATCCAAGTGCGTCTATATATGTGTGTAAAGCAACATTCAAGCAGCTCTAGGACCATCTCGTCCTTATAGACAGCTTTGCCCATCTAACAGTCTGGATCCTTTTTTGCTTCTCTGTTTCTGTGTAGGTGTCTATAGTCAGCCTTATAGCTAATGCGCTGGGCTACTCCGATCTAGGGCCCATTAAATCACTCAGGACACTCAGGGCCCTGAGACCACTCAGAGCATTGTCCCGTTTTGAAGGGATGAGGGTAAGAAAAGCTATAGAGCTGATCCTGCATGCCCATTCAACAGTTACAGCATGCTAGAGCTGATCAAAAAAAAAAAAAGAAAAAAAAAGAAAAAGAAAACAGCAACAACAACGCCAAAGTCATACCAGGGGGGTCTTTTTATTTTTTTTTATATTTTTTTTTTTACCAAAAAAACAAAAAATAACAGAAAGAAAGATCAGAATCAATGAAAAGCAATCTTTTTTTTCATACACAATGTAATTTCATGCAATCTTTAGTAGATATGTTTAAGTTATGATGCAGCTGGGATTCCCTGATTTTAGTGTAATTCTCTCTGATCCCTAGTTAAACTACTAAGTAAGGAATGAAACATGATGGAGTCTGCTGTTATAGGAAAGTAATCAACGACGGTGTGGTGTGATGCGATGTGGAGCAAAATTACTCATACCACCCAGATGTTCATTATCTTTCTATAAAACTTCAGAGTGTTTTATTCCTCTTATACCACAGCAGCTTGCAATAGCTTATGATTTCCTATTCATTTATAACTACGTCACAATTTTTTATCCATTTATGATTGTAATAAATTTTGTGAAATGTCCACAGAAAGATTAGTTTCTGTTATCACTTACATTATAGCAGCTATAAAGAGCTCTTTTTTTCTTTTCTTTTCTTTTCTTTTCTTTTCTTTTCTTTTCTTTTCTTTTCTTTTCTTTTCTTTTCTTTTTTCTTTTTTTTTTTCTTTTTACATTTATAAGACAACTAAACTGTTTGTTTTATTAAAGATAGCTGTAGATAGCTTTAGTTCTGACTATTATAAAGTGATATATAAAAATAGAACAATTATGTGTGTGTGTGTGTGTGTGTGTGTTATTTTTTATTTTTTAATTTTTTTACAATTTAAATATAGGGAAATAAAATCAACAAATGAATGGGAATCTGCCAGGCTCATAATCAGCATCTTTTGACCAACTGTAATCCAAAATCCAACAACGCTGTGGTATAAGACCTAACTAATAATATAGATTAACTTCTGATAAAACTAAGGCTTCCCAAAGCTGCCTCATTGCAAATTCTAATAAACTATTTTGTTAAAAAGATTGGCTTTTTGATTTATAAAAAAGCAATGCAAAGGATGTTTATTGTAAACTGAGACTGGCCTTTATCGATTGGCTGCTCTTTTGGCCAGATTTCCAAAACCTATGCTTTTAATGGAGAGCTTCTGTCCCTCCATCATTCCCCTTTTCCCACTGACCCCTACTGCATTTACCAGAGAACAACCAGCAGCACAGATCCACTGGATCATTGAACTCACACCTCTGCCTGCCCCTTAGAATATCACACAGAGCCACTTCAAAGCGAACGACTCCTTTACGCGATGGAGTCGTGACCCCTATCGCACCGTAGCGCACGTCCAAATGCAAGGAATTAGCGTGGCTCTCAGTTACCTCCTGCAGCTAGTCTGTAGTAAGAGTAGGTGTTAAGCTGAGCCTTCTCAGCAGTCATCCCTGCTTTGGTGGTTGTGAACGGTGGTGCCTGGTTGTTGTCGCTTTTAGTCCCTCCTCTCTTACCCCTGGACTGGTTGCCTTGAGCTTCTGTTGCCTTTCTAACCTCTCACCTCCTTCCGAATCCCCTGTCCCCTATTCTCTACCTCTCTACCCTACTTTCCCCAAACCCTGTCCCTCCCTCCAACCCTTTCTCCCTACTTCCCTGATTCCCTTGTCCTGTCCTGTCCACCTCACCCTGTCCAACCTGCTGGAGTCGTGCCTCATCTCTCTTTTGCTTGTCCAGGATCTGCTCATGGGACTAAAAATAAGAGAGCCTCACACACACACCAGTGTGGGTGTGAGAGGAGGATATTTGCTAAGCTTCTGTGGAATGTAAAAATGCTATTTTCTCTGAAGCCTTAGATTCAGAGGTATTCAAAAGTGGATGTTTTGGGCAGTTAGGTGAAAAGTTTATACCACTGCATACGGTGGAAAAAGGACAGTATGGCATATCTGAAGATCATTATAAATTGGAGATTTTTCAAAGAAATATTTATGAAAATTGGCTAGTTTTTTTTGTCAAAACAGAAGCTTAGGAAATTGACCGGGCAGCCTGCTGGCAGTAAGTTGTTAAATTCACAGCATGGCACTTTTAGGACATGGCACGATGATTCCTCTTAGAAATGCTGAAACCTGGAGACTGGACTCACTAGAGCAGAGAGATGTTTAGAACTTGCAGCCAATTCTCACAATCACATGTGGCTAAAAAATACACCCATTTTCACTCTGGGCAAAACTTGTGTCCTCTTTACAGAATGAACAAGTGACCCAAAAATGACAGAATAGACTTATACAATAAAGAATACAAAAATGATTATGCACGGATTTCACAAGCCTCTGCTGCTGTTTCTACTTTTATCTATTAAAGAACAATCTTTATTTTTGTTCATATTTTTTTCTTGGTTTATGTACTATAAGTTTATATATCAGTACTGGCCTACTACACATGTCATTTTTGGGTAACATATGGAATGTCATGTTTCTAAAACTTTGTAAAACTGCGTTGTCCCTATAAGAATTCAGTTTTGATTGGGTTCGAATTAAGATACATTCTTTTATGCAGTAATAGAAAGAAAGATAAGTAAATGAATATTATATCTATAGTATATTGTTCATTAAATGAAATGCCATTTTGTTGTAACTGAACAAAAAATACAGTTTGAGTTAAAAATGAATAAATGACTTGATATGGAGACAGCAGCGCAGAGAGGTGAGAAATATAAAAAACAAATCAACAAAATATTTATGAAGAAATTTGGAAGCGTTTAATCTGGGTTGTAGTTAATCTCCAGACTAGCCGAGATTAAGCACAGATCATTAAAGCCCATCAGCCCCAATAAGACCTATGATAGTTTCACTCTTGTGATTATACACCTATGTAAATCTCTCCGTGCTGGTGCCTCTCCTGATTCATTTATTCATTGATTTTAACAGTGTTTGAGTTTGCACAATGATGCCATGTAACACGCATGTCCAGTTCAATTGCCAATGCACATTATGCACTTTTGAAAGCCATTTTCCCTCGCTTTTATATCTGTGTTGAATGTCTTTGTGACATTGAAATGTGTGCTAAATTCATAGCCGACATTGATTTCTCCTGGCAAATAGATTTACATGGGGATTCCTTATCCTATATTTTAATTTATTTAAACCAATCATGCAGTAGTATTTTTTCCTGATCATGTATCTTTAATGAGGTACAGCTTAATGTACTAAGTACTGTATAGTATTGTACTGTAAAGGGGCAGATGTGTTACATTGAGTTGGTCAAGGGGAAGCTCAAGCATCCCCCGCCCCTGGAGTGTTTTCCAATGATTAGTCAATAACAGCAAATGAAGAGACCAGGCCCCATTTTTGCTTGGAGAATCAAACCATTCCACAGTATTTTATTAGTGTGTAAGGAGGGAATATGGTTCCACTGTGGAATCTGTGAAAAACATGCATGCTCAGCTGCCTGCCCCAGAGCTGCGGCTCAGCCAGCCTAACACAGCGTGCGAGCGTCTACAGCACGCTCCACTCCTCGCTAATCACTGGTGGATGGAATCCTCAAAAGGGCTGAGGGTGGGAGGGGTTTAAGAAGTGGGGGGTTCGATATGATCAGTGTTGATATGATCGGTTCTTGCTTGCTTGTGGGTGGGGTAAAAGGTTATGTTATGGGGTTGCTGGGTGTGTTGGGTTTGCATTGCCTATCTGTATGGCGGGTATTTATAAATCTTATAGATCATAAATAAACTACATGTAGTGCTATAGATTGCTCCCATCCCAACGACTAAATTTATAGAAACTTACAAATATATATATATGTTTTGTTTTTATTTTACTCTGGTTAAGACTATTGCATGATGCAGCTGAATTTGGATTTATCAAAATAATAGTGTAAGAATTTCTTTATTTAAAAAAATCACCTTTCATTAGTTAAGTGTTAGTGTTTTTTTAATAGAATGTATATTAGAGATTTGATCTCAAATTTACAACAAATGTTTCCCTAAACATTGAATCCCAGCAAGACCACAGTTGAGTCTAACAAAATCAAAATGATCCATGCTTTCTGGATGGGAATAATGATATATAACTTTTCATTATGTGATATTTAAAAATTATTATCCTGAGCCATACAAATATGACACTGCATTATATATGTTTGTGCATAGCTGGTAGTAATTGTGATGACTACACGTGTGCATTCCAATTCTTGGTCTTCATGAAGTTCTGCACTGTCTCTCCACTCTTGCTCTAGGTTGTAGTCAACGCCTTGGTGGGTGCCATCCCTTCCATTATGAATGTGTTGCTGGTTTGCCTCATCTTTTGGCTGATTTTCAGTATCATGGGCGTCAACCTGTTTGCGGGGAAGTACTACTATTGTTTTAACGCAACTTCTGAGGAATACTTTCAACCAAATGAGGTGAACAACAAGACGCAATGTTTTGAGCTCATCAATGCGAACTACAGTGAAGTGCGCTGGAAGAACGTCAAGATAAATTTTGACAATGTGGGGGCTGGCTATCTTGCTCTACTTCAAGTGGTAAGCATCTTTGTTTCTGACACTCATGCTAGCAATCAATAGCATTTCACTGCATGTCGAACCCTGTATGTATGTGTATGTGACAAATAAAATTTGATTTGATTTGATTTGAAGTATTTAAATGCCATCTCAGGAACAAAGGGCGTAAAGTGGACACAGTCCACCTTAGGGAACCATGTACACATACATTCTTATCAGGGGCAGTTTAGCAGGGTTCTTTTAATGGTCTGCTTTTGAGGAAAAAAGCAGAACCCAAAAGAAACATAAGCAAATATATGAAAGCATTAGAAATTTAGACATGGTCATTAAAATGTCATGGTCATAACAAAGACCCCAGAACTGTAGGAAGGTGCTAATAGATGATTAATGGATTTTTTATTATATTTTTCAATCGCAGGCTACTTTTAAAGGTTGGATGGACATTATGTATGCAGCTGTTGATTCACGGATGGTATGTATTGTAATATTTGTATCTGTGTTTTTAATGGCCCTTGTGGAGTTTAAAGTCAACTATTTTATTTGTTTGTATGATCTTAGGTGGAAGAACAGCCCTTGTATGAGGACAACATCTATATGTACCTTTACTTTGTCATCTTTATTATTTTTGGCTCGTTTTTCACTCTCAATCTGTTCATTGGTGTCATCATTGACAATTTCAACCAGCAAAAGAAAAAGATAAGGCTCCTCTCTTTCTTTATTTTTGAATATTCAAATATATTTGCTGTTCGGCAGCATGTTCATTTTCTCAAACACTGTATTGGTTGTAACCAAAGCTTGTGTGTTCCTATACTTTGGAGGTCAGGATATTTTCATGACAGAAGAACAGAAGAAATACTACAATGCAATGAAGAAACTTGGTTCGAAGAAGCCACAAAAACCCATACCAAGGCCTCAGGTAGTATACACCCATACAGCTGCACACATGACAATAAATGTATATGTTCAAACAAATTTTGAGTCTCTCATTTCTTTTGTCCTTTAGAACAAGATCCAAGGAATGGTCTTTGACTTTGTGACACAGCAGGTCTTTGATATCTCTATCATGATTCTTATCTGTCTAAACATGGTAACCATGATGGTGGAAACAGATGACCAGTCACCTGAGACAGAATATATACTGTACTGGGTCAATTTCATCTTCATCGTGGTCTTTACCGCTGAATTTGTCCTCAAGCTCTTTTCGCTTCGCCATTACTATTTCACCAATGGCTGGAATATCTTTGACTGTGTTGTGGTCATTCTTTCTATAGTCGGTAATTCTCTTTGCATTCTGTAAGGTCTGTATATGATTATTTATTTATTTTCCCACTGCTCATTTTTGTCTTTCTCATTTGTGCCTTTTAATAGGTATGTTCCTGGCAGACCTGATAGAGAAGTACTTTGTTTCACCGACACTTTTCAGGGTTATTCGCTTGGCACGAATTGGTCGCATCCTGCGTTTGATCAAAGGCGCCAAAGGCATCCGGACTTTACTGTTTGCCTTAATGATGTCACTACCAGCTTTGTTTAACATCGGCTTGCTGCTCTTCTTGGTTATGTTCATCTTCTCCATCTTCGGCATGTCTAACTTTGCCTATGTAAAACGTGAATCTGGAATCGATGACATGTACAATTTTGAGACGTTTGGAAACAGCATGATTATTCTGTTTATGATCACCACTTCAGCAGGGTGGGATGGCCTGTTGGCTCCCATTCTCAACTACCCTCCAGACTGTGATCTTGATAGGGAGAACCCAGGTACCTCTGTAAAGGGCAACTGTGGCAATCCTTCAGTGGGCATTTTCTTCTTTGTCATGTACATCATTGTATCTTTCCTGATTGTGGTAAACATGTACATCGCCATTATCCTGGAAAACTTTAGTGTGGCGACAGAAGAGAGCGCTGATCCTCTGTGCGAAGATGACTTTGAGTCCTTCTATGAGATCTGGGAGAAGTTTGATCCTACAGCTTCGCAGTTCATCACATTTGCAAAGCTCGGTGACTTTGCTGACACTCTTGAGCACCCCCTGAGGGTGCCTAAGCCCAACACAATAGAACTCATTGCCATGGATCTACCCATGGTGAGTGGAGACCGAATTCACTGCCTGGACATCCTGTTTGCCTTTACCAAGCGTGTTCTGGGCGACAGTGGTGACCTGGACATGATGCGGCAGCAGATGGAGGAGCGTTTCATTGCCGCCAATCCCTCCAAGATATCATTCGAGCCCATCACCACTACGTTGAGGCGCAAACAGGAGCACATGTCTGCTTCGGTCATCCAGCGTGCTTACCGCGCCCACCTCATACGCCGAGGCTTCATTTGCAAGCGGCTTATAAGCAGTGGCAAGCTAGAGAATGGAGGGACCAACCAGGAGAAGAAGGAGGACACACCCTCCACTGCCTCACTGCCCTCGTACGACAGTGTGACTAAACCTGAGAAAGAAAAACTGGATGAATGCGAAAGCAAAGGCAAGAATGGCAAAAACCAAAAAGACATCAAGGAATCAAAGTGTTAGAACTATGCCAGTGGTTATAGCCAATACAAGACACAATTGTGATGAGACTTGTTCAACTCTAACAAATGTAAAGGAAAATCATTTTAAATGAAACCCAGAAAAGAGGAAAAAATTAGTTGTTTACAGACATTACGGATGCGCCAGTGCAGAAAAAGCAGCTTGATTTCTTACCACTTTGATTACGACCAAAATCAAACCCCATTGAGCTTACTGTGTGGCATCTGTACTCAGTGACCAAGATTTTACAGCTTGACAAAGCAACTAACAACATGACGAAAGGCCCATGGGAGATATCTACGTTAGGGATTACCACCCATAGAATATACATCACCCCATGTGGAATTCAAACATTCCTCTGCTACAGATTTGCCCCTTATAAACACTGCCTAAATCCAGCAGGAATATCCCCCCCTCTGTATAGGAGCGTTTCTGGAACATTGTCCATTGACCAGAAAAGTATGAGATTACAGTAGAGTGGACTAAAATAAGAGGGGAACTGAGGAAAATGACAAAACAGATTATGCAAGGGTTATGTGAGATGAATATATGTGCATCTTATTTAAGAATCAAAAATGATGGTAAAACTAAATATTTGGCCCATGTCGCTAGTCTTTTCATCATCTCTTTGTTATACTTCCTTAAAAAAAAAAGACATTTTATACATAGACTTCCACACTGCAACATTGGGTTGGGCTCATTAATCAGGGTTTTGACTTGGGCTATAAGGGACTTGCTCAGACTGAGTTCCAGCTAAATAAGTAACTAATTGTGCTCGTTCAGTGCATAGAAATGAATTGCATGGTGGCATGTTTTGATCCGAAATCATGCATGTATAATCATAGTTCACTTGACACTTCTACTCTGACCACAAATGTGGCATGACCATATGTTTCGAGGCTGTCCACAGGTAAATATTTCAACAGAAATGACTGGAAAGGGAAAATTGGTAATACTCCAAAAATGTTTCTTAATTATTCTGGTTGTATTTTCTACCCCAACATTGGTTTGAAAACTAACAAACTTTCAAATCATGCAAATCCATATAGTTGAATTTAATAGTCATTGGATTATCAAAAGCATATTATTATTATTATTATTATTATTATTATTATTATTATTATTATAATATATTAATTGTGGCATACTTGAAGCCTTTATAGGTCCACTTACAGGCTTTCACTATTCCAGACTAGTAACTTTTGTTTAGGTATCTATATTAATCAAAATCTTGGGTAAATAATTCTTGGTTTATTTTACTTTTGCACCAGCAATATGATTTGGCCATTCCAGTCTTGTAACATGCAATCAAGGGCCTATGAAGGTTGCAGCAAGCCACCATGCCATCTGCAATCTCTAACAATACTATACTTTGTCAGTTGGGACCAGACCTCTCTTGGAGGTGACCTCTAACATACTTTATACATTTTTTTTTTATGTTGTCTCAGTCAATTTGTTTTAAAGGTAATGCATAATCATGCTGATCATATCGGGGGTTTTGTGTGTTGTTTTTAGTTTTGTGTATTGTCTTGGAGGCATTAGGGAGAGCAGTAGGGTAGCTATAATGAATGCATCTATTGGGTGGCTCTCAGACTGTTGAATACTAGAGTAAATATTGACAATTCAATGCGTGTAGTATGGGGCATGTGCAGAATGGATGTTATACAATGAAGTGCTGAGAATGAAGTGATTAAATGGAATAATCCAGGTTATGGTGAAAGGATGCCTGCATCAGTGAATATTATGCAATTATGGAAAGTTCATCAGTTTTTTAAATAGTGTCTGCCTATATTGGGAAAGTTGTCTATATGGTCTGCAACCTCTTGAGCAAACTGCCATCCACTTTTGCTCTGAATGTGAAACATTTTTAAAGCTTGGAAAAAAAATGTCATTCCTCCAAAAGTCCTAGATTTATTCTTCGTTTCTACTTATTATACCGTGGGCTATTCGAATGTCTTACTGCTAGAATTACAGGGAACCAGAGAATATGTTTTACACACAGGACCAACCAGTCATGAATATTTTCTCACAAAAGAAACGGTGCACAGGTGACAGTTTTTTTTTTTTTTTAATTGTTCCAACTCGCTCTTACCTGCCAAGCTCTTCTCTGCCCTCATTAACCCATACACATAGAAGGTGAAAGGTGATGATGACCCTGAGTCACTAAAGGCACTAGAATCCACACCATCAGAGCCTGAGTGTGTGTGTGTATTTAGTGTTTACCACCCAGCTCCCTTTCCCTATCAGACCTGTTTGATGGTCTGTTGACTGCCTGAGATCTCCTGAGTGGGAACTGTGGACTCCAATCCAAATCGGTGCCCAGACGACCGTGCAGCATCTCCTAACACATCCCTTTTCTCCTTGAATGCGATTGTACCGTGTTGTAAAATCACTCTTACACACTGTATGACGTGTTAATGTATGGTTCAGTGGGAGCTATGATGTCCATGGCACAATTGCTAAAACAGTAAAGACTATACTTAACACTTAAGAGAGATGACAAGTATTGTAATATATGCTTTTCTTTTAACCCGCATGCTTTGTTGTGGTTTTTGTAAATACAGAATTTTACAGATTAAACGACTATTAATCGGTTAATGAATTATAACAACAATAATACATGAATGGCTTCCAGCTAATGCCCTTGTTAAATTTGTTACCTTTCATTTTTTCATTTATTTTATTTTTTTATTCGATCAGTTTAAAATTGGCGAGGGGAATAAATGAATGATCTATTGTACCAAGGATACTGTATTAGAAAAAAAAAACTATATTAAATATATATAAATATACGTAATATATATGTATATGTATGAGAGCATATATAAAAGAGCACTGTCAGATTTTTGTTTATATATGCAACATGTCCAGTGGATGTCAATTTTTTTTGTGTTTTGGGGAACAAATTCACACAGTTTTTATTTGAGCTGTTTGGAACTTACTACTGTATAATGATTATGATTACACTACCAGCACAGCTTTGTGAATTCCGAGTCCTGTTTAATGGCCACACACGGTGCGCGTACGCTCCGCCCGACCTTCAGCCAACGTTCACGCAAGTCAGAAGAACTTAACAGTCACTGAGACACTGATGTCCCCGATTTCTTTTTTTTTTCCGTGCTGTATCTCCTGGATCAGAACACTGGCTGTATTATCTTACCTAATCACTTGTACTTCTTCAGTTCCTGTGATTTGTTTTCTAGTGCTACTTCACAAAATTATGTGTGCCTTTTTTTTTTCCATGTTTCTGCAATTTCAAAAAATGCATTTTTTCCAGAGGATGGTGCCATAGCATATGGCCCTGTGCATGGGAAAGAGAAAGGAAATAGAAAATGGAGCACAATGCAAATCAGGGACTTGTGTACAAGGTGTCTGACATACTGCCAGAGGAATACCTTCTCAAAAACAAGTGAAAAACAACCCACTAGGTTTGATGTTAGAAAATTTCTGTGCTTTGTGTATCATCCACTTCACATGAGAAGAATTGCTTGCCTTTTGAATTTTATTTTATTGTTTTTTTTCTCTCCCCACCACCACATATGTACTCACTTTTGTATCAGTATTAGGTTACTGGGCAATTTCATTTTAAGCATGATAGAAATGCTTCTCCATTTTGCTGAAAAATAAGTGCTTTTCAAACTGTTGTTATTGTTTGACACAGTGTTGTAGGAGGACATATTATGGTGTGTGTGGCACAACCACTTGGACTCTTAGTATGACACATATTGAAAAAAATGTCTTCATTTGAGCACGAAATCTTTTTATTAACAATAAAGCAGCCTTCCAGTTATTAAACTTGTCAACTGCTTCTATAGTAAAATTGTAAAAGATGTACCAGGCTGTTGACCGGCTATCCATCAGCATCCATTTGACTGCATATAATAGCTAATGTTTTCTATAAGTACTCTAATTACTGGCCACATCGTATCACCTCTCTAAAAGCAATGTTATTGAGCAGAACTCAATAACACAGAAACATGGCAATAATGCGAGGCCAGAACATTGCCTTTATTTTGGATAGTGTGTTCTATGCTCGTGTGTATGTGTATCTGTATACTGAGCCATCTTCTCTTGAGCCTGAGAGTGAGAATGGGTCTTGACAGTGTCATGAAAATCTGCTGAACTCTGCACATTGCTTCACTAAGTCATGTTTTTGCAGGAGAATCAATACAAAGCCATTAGCTGTGTGGTGAGGTATCTGCGTCCCCACTGTAACAGCCTCACCACAGGAGCCCCGTGGGGATTTGATCTAAGCTCCTCGCTCTTAGAGTGATTGATCTGCACTACTCCAGCAAAGTGTTGGTGAAACGTGTGACAGGAAGCTCATCTTGGGGAAAGGAAGGAGAAATACAGTACAGCATCAAAGCGTCTCTTGGATCCTCATGCTCACCATGTCCCTATTGACAAGTCATATGCTTTCCTCTCATTTACGCTGCCTTTCCTTTTGGAATAATCGCAGGCCTTCTGCTGCTGATCCTTTCCAAGCAGCTTTTTTTTATGCTTTGGTGTAGATCTATAAATGTGTGTCCAGCCCCCTTTTCTGTGTGCTTGGTGTGTGCACGTGTGGTAAAAGCGAGAGAGCAAGGAAAAGGGAGTGGGAGGGAGGCAGGGTGCGGCGAAGCACTGCAGTGCAGATAAACGAATGCGCCATTATTGGCTGAGTCAGCAGCATACTCCCAGCTCAGCCCCCTGCCTGCACCAACCTGCACCTCAACACACTTTACACGCATGCACACACACACACACAAAAGCAGGCCAGGTCTGGCACTAAAATGGTCAAGGGGGTGTGGGTGACTACACAGGCTCTGCTGTAAATAATGGTTTTGTGCTAATATAAACTGATTTGGGGACACATTTGCAACCATATACACACACTAACGCAAGCTTTGTTTTGTAATACATTTAACCACAATATATTCCTACAATTTTACATACCCCTCATGAAGATCACGCACATCACTCAGTGTCTTATCAATCTCTAACTGCAAGCATGTTTAAAAAAAACACAGCCAGCTTTATGAAGTATTAAGCCACATGCATTGCTAAAATGGTGTTGCTTTGAGGCTCCATCCTAAACAAGACAGAAATAAATCACTCCCGTGCCAAAAAACATGCCTTGCCAAAATCCCCCCTTTACTCCATTTACAGTGTTTTATTAGGGTTGGTCTAACTCCACCTAGTGTCTGTACAGGCTGGGTGTGCTAAAGATTATGGCAATTGATGCTTGGTAATCTCGTTTATATGTACATTTAAAGATAGATGAAAACTGATCTGGGTTAAATGAAGTATACTGTGGTTATGTAAGAAAACCCCCCAAAGGATTTGGCTATAAAATAATAATCAGTGATGAGGTGGTGTGATGTTAGCTGAGCTTGCCACGATAAGGTTGAAATTTCTATAATAACACCACAACATAAAGTGTTCATTTATCCTATGCCCCATTATGTTTAATACTGTGGGATGTAATGGACATTAATTAGTTCTTGTAATAAGGTATGTTACAGCATCTACAAACACTCTCTCACCAGATCCTCAGTTCTCTCTCTATTCTTAATGTCTCAAAGTTAATAATACAAATAAATGTTGTAACCTCTGGAAAAAAAAATAAAGAAAAAAATATAATAATAATAATAACATTTAATAAATAGACGTCAGTTTACAGCTTTTTATACATTGCATTTGTATTTTCAGTAAATAGAAAGTCAGTAAAGCCTTCCTTTACTTTCAAAACATTTGTGGCCTGGATTCCACAAGATATTAGAAGCTATTATGCCCCAATGGTGCCCCTACTGGATCGATATCCTCTGACTGCAAAGGACACTTCTTTATTTATTTATTTGTTTGTAACAATCTTTCGTCATTAAAATTGATAGAGAGAGAGAGAGAGAGAGAGAGAGAGAGAGAGAGAGAGAGAGAGAGAGAGATCACTGTTTATTATGTACTTGGGCAACAACAATACTCAAAATACTCGCAGTGGATTTTAAGCAATGACTGGTATTAACAAGCCAAAAGTGTGCCAAGGTTGGTTTTGTGGATTCATGCTGTTGGCACAGTTGAGCATTTGAGATGTCCCTCAGCAGAATGCAAGGTCTGTCAGACCAGTCAATGATTTTCCTTTCTTCAGCTGTTTCCCATTTGATGAGATTGTGCCCACTGCAGGCTCAGTTTTCTGCTTGTGGCTTTCCATCAGCGTGAACCAGTCTCTCCAATTATCTCTCTTTTAGGTGTTTTACAGAGCTGCTACTCACTGGATTTATTTTTTCTTAAATAAAGACTATTGTGTTTAAAAAAAATCCAAAAGAGCAGCAGTTATAGCAATATTCAAACCAATCGGTCTGGATGCTTTGGTCAAATACATTGGGACCCAATTCTAATGGTTGATGTGTAACATATATACCGATCAGGCAGAACTTTAGGGCTGCTTATGACCACATGCCTAATTCTGTGTTTGTCCCCTGTTTGCTGCCAAAACATTCCTGGCCCCTTGAGCATGAACAGCATTAACTTCTTCAGCAGTTTGAGCCACAAGAGCTCGTCTGTTGGATCAGATCAGATGGCCAGCCTTCGCTCCCCATGTGCATCACTGTTCCTTGGCTGCCCATGATCCTGTTGCCGGTTCACCACTGTTCCTTTTATGGCCATGGCTTTTAATTGATACTGACCACTGCAAACCGGGAACAGCCCACAAGAGGTGCAGTTATGGATATGCTCGGACCCTATCTTCTAGCCATCACAATTTGTCAACCTCCCTCGTATCCTTAAACGTGCCCATTTTTCCTGCCTCTAAGACCTCAACTTTAAGAATAAAATGTTCATTTGCTGCCTAATATATCCCACCCACTAACAGGTGCCATGATGAAGAGATAATTAATGTCATAATGTTATAATGTCATAATGGTATGCCTGATCGGTGTGTATTCACTGTATTGCTGCCACATGATTAGTTGATTAAATAATCGCCTGAAAGAATTGGTATACAGGTGCTCTTCATGATTTGGTACAGTTTTCTTTATAAAATGTCTGGTGAGTCATTTAAACAGGCATTTTTATACTTTCCAATTTGTGTATGTATGTATGTAAAATAAAGCATACAGTTCAGAGCATTTGCTTAAAAGGCAAATAGTTTTGCATATATATATATATATATATATATATATATACACACACACACACACACACACACACACACACACACAAATACACACATGTATGCATGACGTCCTTTCTTTACTCAGATATATAAAAAATAAATACAAAAAAGTATAAACTCCAGCGAGTTTTAATATATAACTTTTTATTTTTTTATTTTTTTATTTTTTATCACTAAACATTTGTTTTAATGATACGGCAAATCTCATATCAAGCACCAAAACCCGAAATGTTTTTTCTTCTTCTTTATTGGAGGTTCGCATTCTTAAGTAGAGCATTACCGCCATCTACTGTGGTAGTAGATCAAAGACTTATATCCCTAATTACCAGATCAAAAAACCGCCATGGTGCAAATATCTGGCAATTAAAACCGTCCGTGTGGAAACAGCAAAAGTTCCGCTTGATCTCCTGATGATTTACAGTACGTAACTTAAAAACACCATAATTACTTTAATATATTTACAAGCATATTTAGATAGTTAATTATTTAAATGTGTGTTCTATAATTCTTACATTCTGTAAAGCTGCTTTGAGACAATGTCCATTATGAAAAAGGGCTATAGAAATAAACTTGAATATGTAGCATTGCAAGTCTGACTTACCAACTTAATGTTATTGATCCACAAATAAAACTGAGCAAACCTTGTGTCCTCAAGTAAAAGAAAATGAAACAAACAAAAAAAATCACATGAGAGTTAGCATACGGAAAAAAGTGAGTACCTATTTGTAGCATATATCTTATGTGTTCTTGTGTATATTCAACAGTGCAAAGTAATGGAGAGTGTGTTAGAGAAGTGCAGGAGTGATAGCAGGAGTGATTTGTGGTAGAAGAGTATCTGCAAGAGTAAAAGGGAGAGTTTATAGGACTGTGGTGAGACCTGCGATGTTGTATGGTTTCGAGACAGTGGCATTGAGTAAAAGACAGGAAATGGAGCTGGAGGTAGCAGAGCTGAAGATGTTGAGGTTTTCTTTGGGAGTGATGAGGATGGACAGGATTAGAAATGAGTTTATTAGAGGGACAGTGCATGTAGGACGTTTTCGAGACAAAGTGAGGGAGGCAAGATTGAGATGGTTTGGACATGTGCAGAGGGACATGGGGTATATCGGTAGGAGAATGCTGAGGATGGAGCCGCTAGGAAAGAGGAAAACCAAGGAGAAGGGTTATGGTGGTGAGGGAAGACCTGCAGATAGTTGGTTTGAAAGAGGCAGATGTAGAGGACAGGGGGGTATGGAGACGGATGATCCGCTGTGGCGACCCCTAATGGGAGAAGCCGAAAGAACGAGAAGAAGAAGAAGAAGAAGAAGAAGAAGAAGAAGAAGAAGAAGAGGGACAACTGTAGATTAACAACTAGTTAAACAATGGCGCCATCTAAAGTTGACGTTTATTACATAGGCTACTGCAAAATGCATATGGCGCATGGAGGCCCGCGTGCATGACCTCAACGACTTGGTGAGATATGATTCTCAGGTGATCCCGCCATGACGTCATCCTTTAATAAACTAAAAAGTTGCAACTGTTTTTTTAAGTGGAATAAAATATGACGGAATATTGTAATAGGAAAATTATAATATTCGCTGTGGAAATCATATATCCGCTAATAGAGACACTTTAGTACATTCTACCTCTACCATATAGACGATTTATCAGGACCCCAGAGCCTTCGGTTGTGTTATTTAAAAAAATGCAATGTACACGTTTATCCGCTACACTAGTCAGTGAGCCTAGGGACCGTGTTCAAAGTAACACAACTGAACAAGACGAAGAAATCAGACCGACATTTTTTCACGTGAATACCGAAAAACAAACAAACCACAATTGTTAAAGCAGCAACTGATGCAAACCTTTCAACTTTGGATATTAAAAGTAAGATTTATTGGACTGATTAGAGGATTCCCCCCAAAAATCATATATTTTGTGTGTCCGATTTTTTAAATTGATTCCACAGATCCTATTATAAAGAATCAGAATCGGACTCGACTCCAAAATTCTCGGAATCGAACAGCACTAGAATTGGGGACGAGTCATAAGGGCTGTGTTCCAAATCCATTCTACATGGTGTTAAATATCCAAATAGTACCCCACCCTAGGGCCATGGTTAGTGTTTAGGTACAGTTTGGTTTATTTAGACCTAATAATGTATGTGTGCAGGAAAAGTGGGTAAAGAGAAACAGCTAAAAACAATAAATAAATTAAAAAAAATTCTAAAATAAAAAAAAAGCTAATTGTAAAATTATTTTTTTTTTAGTGTTACTTGCATTGTGTTGATTTTTTGTTATAGGTTAGTTAAACAAATTAGGCAAAGACCTGTTGTGTCCTATTTGTCAACACCCCCCCGAAACTCAGCACAACGAAGACTACAGGATTTCAGCTCCATCACCTATAGTAAACTTATACCCTTATACCAAAGTGCAATGGACAGTCTGAGAAAATATTCCAAATACAAAAATATACATAAAATATTTTACATATAAAATGTATATGCTTTAGAGAAAGGTAGGCAGCCAATCAAATTCCAATCCCCTGAGAATCAGATCTCACCAAGTCGATGAGGTAATGCACGCGGGCCTCCATGCGCCATATGCATTTTGCAGTAGCCTATGTAATATATGTCAACACTAGATGGTGCCATTGTTTAACCAGTTGTTAGTCTACAGTTGTCCCTCTTCTTCTTCTTCTTCTTCTTCTTCTTCTTCTGGCTCTTCTGGCTTCTTCTTCTTCTTCTGGCTCTTCTGGCTTCTTCTTCTTCTTCTTTTTCTTCTTCTTCTTTTTCTTCTTCTTCTTCTTCTTCTGGCTCTTCTTCTTCTTCCATTAGGGGTCGCCACAGCGGATCATCCGTCTCCATACACTGTCCTCACATACACAGACACATCCCTGTCCTCTATACATAAACATTGTTGCTTTCAAATTGCTTTTAAATCACTTTGTCATTATGGGGTACCGAATGCAGAATAATGAGGAAAAAATGTATTTGAACAATTGTACTTTAAGTCTGCAACATTTTACATTTGAAAAAATTGAAGGGGGTCTGAATACTTTCTGAATGCACTGTAGTATTTGAATCCCGCTTCATTGCAATTTCAGACCCCCTTCAAATTTTGTTTGTTATGCCTGATACTACAGACAGATACTACAATTTATTTTTCTTTTGCAATAATTACCATTTGGTACCCCATCATGACAAAGTGAAAACAGAATTTTAGAAATGTCTAAATTTATTTTAAACAATAAAAAACTGAAATATCACATATACTAAGTACCCAGGTTCTTTACTCAGTACTTATTTAAAGGACCTTTGGCAGCAAATACAGCCTCAATTCTTTTTGGGTATAACGCAACAAGCTTTGCACATCTGAATTGGGGGCTGATCCGGTTGGATTTGGATCATCAGTAGACAGCCACTTTCAGGTCTCCTCAGAGATGTCCTACAGGGTTCAATTCAGGGCTCTGGCTTGGCCAATCTAGGATATTCACCAAGTCATCCCTAAGCCACTCCTGTGTTTTCTTTGCTGTATACTTAGGGTTGTTTTGAGGATATCTCTGTACTTTGCTCTATTCAGGTTTTCCTCAGCCCTGACCAGCTGCCAAGTCCCTACTGCAATAAAAAACACCCCCCATGGCATGCAACCAGAATCATGCTTTAATTTTGGATGGTTTTGTATTTGTATTCTGTATAAAGTATTCTGTTTCAATGTTACAAAAAGATTTCATGTTGTATAGGTGTTTTTTTTTCCTGAGCTGCTTCAAGGCATCAATCTGCTGCTTTGCAAGTCATTAAATTAATTAGCAAGATAAAGCCAGTTAATTCTTAACCATTTTCATATGCAATAAATTAAGCTTTAAAAGAACTGTACATGGTATTATTTCAGCATTATAAAAGCATTACTTAAGCATTAATATATTCATTTATTTGTGGGATTATTTTCTTTCTAGACCACATCTTATACTTTTATGACTAATATAAGTTATGTCTTGTACGTCTGCTTATACAGTGCATTGCATCAGTATTCACCCCTCTTAAACATTTGAATATCTTCACTTAAAAGACTTGACAATTCTGACAGTTCATATATGGTATTCTGGTGGTGACTATTTTCCTGATAAAGTAGTATAAGATAAAGTAATCCTAAAATAATAAAAATAGAGTCATTAAAATGAACTCCTACAGGTGATGTATTTGCAGCTGACCACCAGGGGGAAGCATTTAGCTGTTAAGCGGTTATTCAACTGTTAACTAGTGTGTGTGTGTGTGTGTGTGTGTGTGTGTGTGTGTGTGTGTGTGTGTGTGTGATATATATATATATATATATATATATATATATATATATATATATATATATATATATATATATATATATATATATATATAATGCTACTTTAGTTTTCATCTATTTAGTAAAATGTCAGTATTTTTTCTTTTCATTGCGTGCCATTTTTAATCTACCACTGTTGTATCATTTCCTGGTTATCACCACAGACTAAAGCAAACAATGTGCAAGGCAGAAGGCAACAAGAAGTCTGGCTGACGTGGATGAAACACAGGGAGTCAGTGATGTAAACATGACTATAAATAAATAATTATAAAAGGAGGCGTAATTAAAACCTTCAGCGCAACACACTTTTATTCACAGCGTCCTTTCTTTACTCAGATCTATAAAAACAAACAATTAACTACACCGAAAATAATTTTTTTATCAGTACACTTTTGTTTTACTGATGCGCCAAGTTTCAAATCAGCATCAAAATCCGCCATGATGCACACAATTACCCGTTTGGGGTCGACAGCATTCGATACTGTAAAGCGTCTAATTTTATTTGTAGACACTCATAACAGCCATTATGGTTGCACAAGCCAGTGCACTCTTAGTGCTGGTCCCAAGCCCGGATAAATGGGGAGGGTTGCGTTAGGAAGGGCATCCAGCGTAAAAACGTGCCAAATCGAACATGCGGATCACGAATACGGATGATCCGCTGTGGCGACCGCTAATGGGAGAAGCCGAAAGAAAGTAGTAGTACACTCATACACAAAATGCTGTGCTTTTGTAAAATTAAGAAAACAGACAGGGGGCGCTCTTTGTCGTCTCAGTCTCTCTGTCATCTATCTTTACAAACACAAATAAAACAACCTAAATCTCAGTGAATACTTGCCTCACAGACATAATACATATATAAATAAAAAGCTCGAAATAGCCACTTTAATAAAACCAATTGAGAAAACAAATATTCTCTGATTATGTAATACATATGACACACACATACACACACACACACACACACACACACACATATATATATATATATATATATATATATATATATATATATATATATATATATATATATATATATATATATATATATATATTTGTGTATATGTGTGTTGACACACCATGTTAAAGAAAGTTGAAAACAATTATTGTCTGTTCGATGGTTTTTATTTGTAAAAAGAGATGTGTTGTCCAGGCAGTGCCATTTTTATGTCATTCCATTTGTGTTGGGGCACATTACCTTTCCCATGGGCCCTTCCTGACTGGTTCTTGATCCCCCCTGTCCCCCCTTTTTGAACATTGTACGGTAACCTTCTTGGAAAACGCTAGGTCATATTATGTCCTCAGATGGCTCTAAGACCGCTAATGTTTTTCTGCAATGCATCCTGTGGGGGGATCTGTAGGTGGTGCCATTGCTATCAAGTTTTGGTCTCCTTCTGTCCCATGATTAAACTCAAGCCTTATTGGTTTACCTCAGCATAGTCAATATCTGTAAGTCAAATATAAAATATTGACTGTGTTAAAACAATACTTGGAAAGGCACGGAGCAATTGAGCAGCCAATAAGTAATATTATTCTAAATGTTACTTATCTGTTTTGCATACACACATGAAATCATGTCAGAGCAGCATAGTGTGTAACACAGTGCCGTGTGTTTGCATCGGTCAGTCTGACTTTATCACTGTATATGTGTGAGATGAAGGCAGTAGTAATATTAGCACGGCTCCAGCGTGTCCTATCCGGATTTGTAATAAGCACGCTGCATGTATTATTCAGAACTGCACAGACAGGTTTCACTTCACGCTCACATCATTTCTCGTGGCCTGTCCCCAGGGACCAGCAGCCGAAATTGCTATTTCTAGTTGATATATTCCCTTGGCTCAGGCTTTAAAATGGCCAAGGAGAGAATAGTAGGGTGCTGGGTAGGGTCACAGAGAAGAGTCAGAGGTGCACTGATGTTTATAGATTTATGCATTCATTCTGATACTGTATTACAACAATGTCACCTTCTCACCTACACAGCTTTGAAAGAAAAAAGAGACATAAGGTTTTGATAATATTGGTTTACTGTTAATGAATGTGTTTGGGTTACTGTTATTGCTGTGGTTAGTTTCGTAGGGAAATTTAATTGTAGTTAAAAAGTTACAGTAATAAATTGCAATTTAAGGTCAACTTAAATTTTGCAAGATGTCTTTTGAAATGTTTGGCAGATTTTCCTTTTTTTTTTTTTTTTTTTTTTTAGCAATTTTCATTCAGTGTATGATAGAACCAGATCCTTTTTCAGACACCCTGGGCATGATGTGGGAGTACACCCTGGATAGGAATCCAGTCCATAGCATGGCATCACACATGCATAGACATTCAGAGATTAAGCGAATTAGACTATCAAATCAACCTGCATGCATGATTAGTGGAAAGAAACCAGATAACCATTGGGAAACTCATGCAGACACTGTGAAAATAAACATGTGAAACTATATACAAGCAGTTGCACAAGTTTAAGAATGAGTTGTGAGGCTGAAAAACTACCTTCTGCTGGCCATAACTTTATTAATGTTGATATCCCGAATAACCTCGGTGTTAATTCTGTTTCTTTCACCCCCCAAAAAAACCTGTTGGGAATTCAGGAACATGACTTGGTTAGGAGGTAGTGATAAACTAATGTATGTGCAGCAAACAATACGTAAAGTGCACTGTAGTGTACTTAAAATACAATATGTTAATATAGTGGATTTGTTTTTACAATGTACACAAGCCACTCTATGCAAATAGTAACATTAAAACTGTCGGTGCTTCAGTAACTGGTGAATTTTGGAGAAAAAAAATTCTGCATATATGATTTCAGAGATACAGGGTGTTTTAGACAAATTCCCTCCAAGGTTTTACCTCTTACTGCCTCAGAAACACTTTTGTTGCACAGCTGATGAAAGATGTTTTTTCACCTTTTGGAAGATAATTTTCACTACATTCATTATGGCTACTGAAGCACACTGCTGTAACTATACACACATTACTACTGCATACTTATAGCGTTTTAAGTGGAAATACCAAAAGATGCCTCACACCTATCTACATCTGGGTTTCATTGTGAAAATCTAGCTTGCAAGTGTTTAATAGATTCACAAGCTTCTCTCCAGATGTGGTTTCTTAGCTAGAGCTGCAAGCTAATTACACCTTTGTTGCTAATGTTTCTGCTAATAAACCTTGTAACTGAGGTCAACAGTTTAGCTGGGCCTTTTTTCTCCATTTATTTGGTCTGTTAATGGCAGGCTATCAGATTGCTATCTTTCTTTCCTGTGCCGGTCTCTCTTGCTTGCCTGCTTTAGCCTGGAGGAGGACACATCTAAAGTGAGCATCTGGTGGAAACCTGCTGAATGGTTTCCTTTTTTTTCCCGGGAGCCTGCGCTTCAGCGAGCGTGCTGTAGTCCTCTCACACTTGCTTTTTACCTCTTGCGGCCCATTCAGACACTCTTCCTCTTCTGTCATCTCATGTCTGCTTCTCATCTTTCACTCGTCTTTATTTCCCTCGCCACATCGATGCCTTCGTTCTGTGGCTATAAGTGTATAAATGAAATGGGGACGAATTGGACCCTGGGATGAACGGAAAGATTTATTGATAAACACAGAGGCCCGGTGGTCTACGAGCCTGTGTAGGAGTCCAGATAAATTAAACAGGCTGGGCTGTGCTTCTACAAGATCATAAAGTCTTCACAAAGCCCTGCAAAACAAAAAAAAGCCACCTCAACCATAAGCAGCGCTGTGTAGGGGGTGAAAGCAGATTTTTTTTACTCATATACAGCAGCTGAACTATTGTCTCAGGTCGGAAGGATCTCTGAGATGAGCAGAGATCCCAAGGTGACGCCCTATTGTGCAATGCTGGAGTATCCCAAGGTCACCTCCTGTGGGATAAATGAAATGGCGGTGAAGGGAGTGAATAGAGGAGCGCAATGGGCACTCTTTGTAATAGTTCCTTTTCATTAATGTCCAGTGAATATCCCTGTTGTTGTAGCTGAAGTCCTCATAACATGTTCTTCTCTGTCTGTAAATAACATTCATCCTCTTGATGATATTGTAACTTAGGCTTTTTTTTCTTTGGAAATTTTTTTAATGAAGGTTTCATAGGAAACAAAAGCAATGCAGAAAATTATGACATATGTTTTAGAAATAAAAAGTCTCCATCTAGCTTTATCACATTTGAAACCTTATCAGATTTTTCATAGTGTATCTTCCTTAAATAAATGGTTTGTGATTTGTCTGAATTCTTAGAGTTATTTTCATTAATCCATGTTTGCATCAGTTCAAAAGCTTGTGGTAAGTTGTGTACACTGGACATTCAGGGGTTACTTCCTGTGCCAATGCAGTAGCTTAGAAGTTACTTCCTGTGTGTGGTTTCTGCTGGTAGAAAGTAAAAGGCAGGCCTGCACGCCCTCCTAAAGCTAAAATCCTGTTAACCCGTGACCTATCACTTGACCCAGTGAAGTGTTGCGTTGGACAAGAATCTGGAGCAAAACAATAAAACACTAAGAGGCAAAATCTTAGATGAAAGTAGTTGCTCTCTACATTTAAAAGCCTATTTACTCCATTTTACTTCATTTTTTTTCCTGGAGATGTTGGTATAAAGAATGAGTGATGGTTATGGGTGAAGAGAGGAGGTGAGTGAAGATTGAATTGGACTTTGCTTTATTGTTTTGCTTTAAAGACGATGAATTTGAGGACATTATTACTGATCAATGAATATGTTTAATACAAAACTATCAAAAGTAGGACTTTGAATAATGCCAACTTGAATGAAAATGTTTGTTTCTATTGATTTATTTAGTATCCACATTTTTATATACTATTCTGTATTACATTAATAAAATATTTAAGTATTGTTTCTATTGTGGATTATTCACATAAAAAAACCTGTATAATGGGGCCTAAGCATATCTAGTACCCCCCAAAGCATTTGTCCTCTCATTGGAAGGGCATTAGTTGGAATCCCAATGATGACACAGACATCCGTGATTGTAAGTCTAAGACAGAATAATTAGCCTTGCTCTCTGGGTAGAAAGGATGGTCCTCCTCTCATCCCTTGTTGACCTGAGTGATGGTAAATAAGGGGTAGGAATTAGGTAGTGTGTAGAGAATTGGGCAATTAGTTCTCTCCTTGAAACATGTTCAGCTGAATTAGAAGCAATTAAAGTAGCTTCATGCATTTTAGAGAAAGTATGTTAAACCCTCACCCTCCCAGCATAATAGCTGTTGTGCAGTTGGGGAGAACCCTAACAGGTGGGAATTTGCAAGACTAAATTGGGCGAGCATGGGGGTGTTTTTATGTTTGTGAGGAATAGCTAGCTTGAGGCTGAAAAAGTGGTTTAGGCTTGTGGTGTATGCTTCTGTGTAAAAGGAGTGGCACCAACTCAAGCCCATGGACACTGCTGATAAAGCTTATCTGAAACACATAAAAAAAACAGAGAAGCTTTTCAGTAGTATGCTGTAACACAAATCCACCATTACAACAGGCTTCATCATTTTGCTGGTGTTATGACATTGCTTCTCTCTTCGACAGTGGCATATGGAAACAGACCTCCAAACAACCAACCCAAATGTAATCCATAGCGATTTGATTTCCAGGGCCAGGGATAACAAAATAGGCATTAATCCCACTAAACAGACAAGCCACTCATCTCTGGTTCTCATGCAATGAGGAGGGCTCATAATTCGTAGTTTGATGGTGGAAAGGCAGGATAGCTCGTCTCACGTGCCTGGAGAGAAAAGGCCGATCTGCTGGAACAATGACAATCAGGCCAGAGTATTAAACGCGCCAGTGACCTGGGCTTTTCCCCAGTGCGCCTCGTCCTATTGTGCACCGCTGATTGATGTTGACTAGGGGTCACCTAAGCCTGAGCACACAACCACAGTATGCCACGCACGAGCCTAAACGTTTACACGCATTTATTTTACACACACATGCGTGTGCACACTCACAAATCCAGCAGCCTGCAAAAAAGCCATGCACGGATACAAACAATTTTATATGGTTTGCTCAAATAAGAGCAGCCTTTTCTAGGTAAAATCTGTGAATTGTACTGTGTATACACATCAGTTGGTGTGCATGTGTATGTGCGTGTGGTTGTGCTCAGTAACCACTCAATATGCATATGTGCTACACAGTGGCCACACACAGGAGCACCTTATCACTTCAGACAGTGATTAGTGGATCCAGCTTGTCTTAGTGTAGAGTATGTGAGCCAGCTATCTCCATTCTAATCATGAACCTATATTCGTATGCATTTTTTTAAATACACATTTATAAATTCTCCATTGAGGAGTTTAGTAAAGCTTTGAGTTGACCAAAATTTCAGTTTGTTTGTGGCATACACTTAGAGATCTATTCAAGCTGGCAATGGCTCCTGCCTATTGATCCATTGATCTGAAATCTATAGAGGTGAAGTTGCCCAATAAACCATCTTGAATTTCAGACCCCTCTCATTCTCAGCCAAGTGTGACTCACAAAAAGGGGGAAGGTAATTGCAAATCTCTAATAGACATCCTTTATCTGACCTTCACCAGCTAAATCTGGAATATGTAGAATATGCAAAATATGAATGTCAGAATATAAAATTGGCAAAAATGTCACAAAAGTATGTATGCATACTATGCACTATATGCAATGCATGCATGTATAGTGCTTCAAGTATTTGTATTCGGAGATGGATATAAATTTGAAGTGGGTGTGGCCTAAACCTGGAAGGGGTTCTGGGGCTTTGAAAGTTTTTCAACCTCAGCAACATCCCCCTAGTTCACTATTAGACTTAATTAGTGATGTATTCAAAAGTTTGTTTTATCTCTGTTCATGCAGTTTTCATTACTGGTCCCTGTAGTTGGTTATATTTCTGTTTTTTTGACAGAATTTGTCAGATGCCCTTATTCAGAGTGGCTTATTTATACAGCCAAGCAGTTGAGGGTTACAAGACCTGTAACAAGACTCATCAGTGACAGCTTTGTGTTGCTGGAATTTAAACTCATGACCTTCCCATCAAAAGTCCAACATTTTAACCTTTGCCCAAAATATAAACAAATTTAAACCCTAATTAAAACCTCTGCAACCCTGACCAGGCAATTACTAAATATGAACAAATGAATGCTGTATATTAATTTTAATGATCATCTTGTTCATAAAAACCTTAATCTTTGTTAAGCTTTCTGACATAAATTGTGTGCCTCCTATTTATATCTGAATTTATAAGCTGTTGATTTTGAAAAATATTTTCATACTTGGTTACATTCATATTTATGATAATTAAAAACCTTGTTTTGTGAGTTGATACTGATTAAAATCTCTCTTCATTTTCTTCTCACAGCATCTTGTTTTACCATAAAGTTGGTGCTGTGCATGAACCCATCTCCATAATTAGTCTTTGCTTGCTTGAAGCTCTTCAGCAGTTTCTGTAAAACAGCTCCACTGAGACCCAAAGTGGGCGAATGAAACAAATGAGACCAGCTCCAGAATCCTGAATTTAAATACAAAAATACCCAAGAGCACAAACCTGCCAAACCTTTATCTAATCAGCTCCTATAGGTTTCAGATCACATTGAAAAAGATAAGTCCTTGTTCTAGTATTCATCATTTTCTAGTAAACGTAAACACTGAATAGATTTATTATATTTCTCCTACATTGACAGGTCTCTTGGGTTTTTATGGAACAATCCTAATCATGATAAAGTGTATATAGTCAAGAACGCCTTGTATTTTTTATTTTTTTTAGTTATTGCAGCTTTATTTTTATTTTGTGACCATAGAAAATAAGAAAGTTGTGATTTGCTAGGTCAGCATTTCATACATCAGGCCATGACTTATCATGTTTATTTATTTACAAAGTGCTGGTAAATCAGTGATGGAGTATAGGGTGCCAGAGAAATATTTTTCAAGCAGTATTTCTTGTTTTTGTTTTTGATTTGATCACTTTCTTGCATGACCATAATGAATAGGATGAAACGTCAGAGTCTTTCAAGTCAACAGGATTTATAACACAAGGCCATGGCTTATTACGTTAAGTGATGTCATGACCATGTTTATATGTCATTAGTAGCTACGATTTAGTGACATCATGACGCAAGGGTTAAGACTTTACCCTCATAAAGCAGAATGACCAAATTTGGCAATGCTTGCAATTGTGATTCAGAGCGTGCTTTTAAAACCAGTGGTCAGATGAGTGCAAGGATAAAATGGAAAAGTTGATATGCCCTTGGGAAGAAATGGAATGAGAACAACATGTTTAGTTTAACATGCATGTTAAATATTCAAGTAGATGAAAATGATATAACAATTTTTTTTTCAAATATCCTTTTCTGGTTTTGATAGATAGCTTTCCCAAACTTTTCTAATATTAACTGCTGCCATTGTCTTTGATATCATCTGTACAGATTTAGGTATTTTATATAATATTTGGTCCTTACCGACTCATTCACCACCTTCGTCATTTTTATTCCACTTTATGTAGATAAATTGAAAGATAAAAAATAGAGCAACCCCCTGCCATTTAAAAACAATGGAAGAGGGTTCCTCTAGTTGCACTTTTTGCATTTCCACTGTAAACAACTTGGAAAAGTCACTATAGAGTCAAACGAAAATGGACACAAACCTTGTTTTTGTTTTGCATAATGAATAGGCTGAGAAAATGGAGGGAAAGCAACAGCAACAGTGTGCAGAATGGATGAATTAAGGGCTGACCACTCACACATGCATGCACACACGAAAACACACACACATTAACTTGGCGCATCTATTGTCTGCAGTACATCCCCAATGGATCAGCGGCTCTTTGACTGACAGCTCGACAGGCTGCTTTTGGAGTGCTACCACATGGTGAGTGTGTGAGGAAGAAGTGTAGCGCATGGCTGGTTCTGATCCAGCACTTTTTTACACACACACACACACACACACACACACACACACACACACACACACACACACACACACACACACACACACACACACAAACACACACACACACACACACATATACACAAATAACTTTTGTATACGTGTATATATCTATTTTAGATATTAAATATCAGACACTGACATAAAAAGTACGATATCATGATATAATGCTTCAAATCATGCTGTACTCATGGTTGATGTCTTTATCTGTGTGACGTGTAAGAGTATGAAAGTACGCTCATTCATGCTCCCTGTGCATGCTTGTGTGTTTGAGTGACAGGACTGTGGGAGACGTATTGAAATGTTGGACTAACTTTTGGCACCCTACAGTCCTCCTATTTGAGAAGGAGCCCCTATTCACACACTCCCTCCCTTTTACCACACACACAGACTCATAGACACTCACTTATGGCTCCACATGGATTCGGGGAGCGTGGCAGCAGTGTGCAGCATCTCACACTCGAGGGGTGTGTCCTTTGGAATGCCGGCAGAGCCAGGAGGCAGAGAGAGGGCTGCTGGGAAACAATGGGCAAGACATCTGTCATGCGTGGCTGCACTCCCCTCCACTCACAATGGAGCAAGGCGAGTGGCTAGTGGTGCTTTTCTTTTTTCAGGCTTTCCTTTCCGGGGACAGCTCTGCACAGCACAATGGCTCTTTTGTCCCCTCCCTGCTTTTTTTTTTTTTTTTTTTGCCAACATTTAACCCTTCAAACCTGCTCCTTTTTCTGCCTGCCTGCCTTTTTTTTTTTTTTACCAAGAAAATAAATCAAATGCGAGAGACTTTCCATCGAGTGCTGCTTCTCATGACTACATTCCAAACACTTGTATGAGTACCAACACCATATTGTAACATTAATAAGCATTTTTTTGGCGATTTCACCCGATCCCTAAGATGCTATCACACCCTCCTGGAATCATTTCCTCCAGGTTGATACCTGTCAGAGTATCGAACACTGTGTGCATGCATGGATTTGAATGGCACACCATTAGTCATTAGTGCACATGGTCCAGACCAAACACCATCGATTGCTCTGTCCAGCAGCACTTGTGGAGAGTTTTCTGGAATTACAGCACCGTAGTTCCTGGCCTGTTCTTGTCATGCTTGCCGCTGCTAGTGCTCATGTAAATTGTACATTGATTTCACAGCCTGCCTGCCTTTCTTAAGGAATTAAGGAGTTCGAGCTGCTCAGTCATTGATTCCGAGTCAGATTGCAATTTATTATTGCTGTCAACAACACGATTTCACAAGGAGACAACTTGTGGAGGAGAGATTTATTTATTTATTATTGGCGTGTGGATTTTAAGGACGCAAAACCTACCAGTTTACAGCTCATGTATAAAACAGAAGACATGCCCAAGACAACTGATAAACAAAGTGCTAATTATTTATGCTTCTTAAATCACGGGTGTCTAAGGACCTTAATGCACAGACTGGCAACCCTGAACTGCTGTGTCCTGGCTGTTAATTGTTCCCAGCTGTTGTTGCTTTAGGAACAAAGACACTTTTGAAAAGGTGATCTGTTGATTGGGGTACCGGTCTGCCTTTCTTTAATGGGACGTGGATCATAGGAAAGGCGGCATCTGCATAGAGCAATGCCTGCTTCATCGCCATCGCTTTAATGTGCACACTGTAACAGCAGTTATCCAGCTGTGTGTATGTGTGTGGTTGGATATTTGTGTTTCGTAAATCATGGGGGGTTTTAATAGGCAGACAGTTAGCAGCTTTGTATGCTTCCTAAGACTCTTCCAAAAGATTGTAAAAAAGCACAATTCAATATTTGTGCTGAATATTTTGCCGCTTTATGACAAAGAATGAAAGAACAAGCTTCTAGATTTGATTGAAAAAGACTTGGTGACTGACATACCTACAGATTCGTCTGCACTGATAAAGGAGAGCATGCGTGAAGAAGCGCAGTAGGGCGCACATTCACACACAAGTACAGGCTCGCACAGATGACACGCTCCACACTCTGTTCCTCATCAGCATAAATATTTAAAGAGAGACTGTCACTGAAGCTCCGCTGTCTTCTCTCAGTCTGGATGAGCACACCTACGGGGATGAGACAAAACTGAAGGACTTGAGAGAAAAGACAGGAGCGAGACAGTTAATCAAAGAGAAAGGAATGCTAGCTATGCAAATGTTCTGTTCTGCAGAGTCCAGGACATAGTGGCGTCTTTGGGAAAAAACATGCAGAGATGGTTAAAATGTTCTTATAGAAATATACCAAAAGTGCAAAATCTGACCTCCCTAGTTTAAGCTCTTAATAACCGATATACATTAGACAAATGGCAAGGGGAATAGAAACAAATCATATGAAATCTACCCTTCAGCTCTACACATGATCATGTGTACACAAGGTGCCAAGTCAGCCAAACCATTGGTATTTACTGAAAGAAGAAGAATCACCAAAATGTCAATATTCCCTTGATTTTTTTGCTCTACCTTATTTTTAATTTAATGAGATGACATAAATGATAAGGTCAAGCTTTGAAAGATCTGTTTTATAAGATGGACCCAGGAACACTTTAATATTTTACATCACAAGTAAATATACTCTTTCTTTTATAGATTTCATGTAAAGATTTGTAAAAAGATTTTATTGAATGTTTAATAAAATAGCCATGGAAACTGTGATGCATTATTTTAAAAGCTATTAAGTGTATTGTTTTTTTTTTTTTTTTGTGAAATTCCCTTTTTACTCTAAAATACTTGTGATTTTTGATTGAAATACATGCAAAAGAAAAAATACATTTCAGTTCAGAAAAAGTGTTTGAGAAGTGGAAAATATAAAGGGTTTTCTCAGGCCATCTCACAAACATAAAAGGATGCATATTTGACTGAAGATGAACCAACATATAAGTTTAATATTTCAATTAAACAAAAGATTATATTTTGAAAATATTGTCCTTCTGAAAGTACTGATGTTCCATTCATAATATGTATTTTCATAACCAAAGGACAATTAATTATTAAAATCCTTATCTTATTGTTAAATCCAGAAGATTATTCTCATTCTTTAGTATCGAGTCCATTTCTGCCTTCCCTCAATGTCTCTTTCTGCTTAAGCCATGAATTCTCGTTTCAGTGCATTAGTATCACTGACAACATGACCAGGAGTCTAAACTTGATCTGTTCATTAAGAGTCCAGATCTCATGTAAGCATTTAAGTTCACCCCCTACACACACACACTCTTAAAAAAACACTTTCTATAATATGATGCGAAAGGAAAGAAACTCCTTAATTCAGTTCTGACAAGTATAATCAGTTTTTGTTTCCTAATTGTTCAGCTGATACAAAGGTTTGCCTGCACTTACTTTAAAATTATGAAGTTACTGCAGGCATCCCATCTTTATTGCAAGTAGGAAAAACATGTTCAGATAGATAGTTATTCAGTCTGTATATATATATATATATATATATATATATATATATATATATATATATATATATATATATATATATATATATATAGTGGAAATAGATATAATAATAATAATAATATAATAATAATAATAATAATAATAATAATAATAATAGTGATGATAATGACAATATCGTTTAAAATAATAGTTTTTTCAAATAGCAAATAATAATATGATTCCATGATCAGGGTGTTAAATGCTAGGTAGCTTTTCAAAGCTAAGGTTTATTTTAAACGTTTTTTTTTCCCCCACAACAATGTAAGAATGTAAGAATACATGAATTTCACCATTTACACATTATAGTAACAAATCTCAGAAACATTTACAACATGGTATCTTTGCATACAGGCTGTATTTTGCAGGGTTGAGTTGCATTTATGAAAATGGCAAGAATATTTATAATTTTCTCATCATTTAAACCTAACCATTCATTTTCAATCTGTAATTTACGGGGAAAAGGCTGTGCTTTCAAAGTGACCCCATCAGTCAAGATCACAATCTAAATGGGAAAAAGGCAATGAAAGAAAACATTTTTTATGTTGAGCTTTAGGACATGCATTCTGACTTCCTAAAGAACATATGACTTGAGCAATAACCCAAAATGGGATGTATGGGTGCATTTGAGTTAGTTGTGGGACATTAATGCATGTTCGAATAGATTTTTAAGATTATATTTTGAGGTAGACCATAATATTTTAAATGTGCACATGGTTTCTACAAAGGACACAACTACTTTAAAATTTATTTTACCATTACTTTACTTACATATCTGTAAATATAATATAATATAAAAATGTTACCCCACTCATGGAGTTACTCGAGTTATTTTCTTTATTGAAGAACAAGTAACCTATTAGCTATAAATGAGCTTTAACCTGGTCTTATGCTTTGGCTTTTGGCTTTGGGTCTTTTCCCAAGAATAAAAAATAAATAAATAAAATTAGGGTTTGAAAGTAGTTAGATTATGCTCAACTCTTTAGTGTCTGATTTGGGTTAAATTCAAGATGGATTTGTGACGTGACCTCATTCCATTGCCGTCTCTCCACACCTGTATTATGTAACTCCTCCGTCTTAGATAGTGGAGGGATTTGAATCAAGTTGAGAGGCTGAAACTAAAACTGAAACCAGAGAAAGAAAGAGAACACGGCCGGTCAGTCCAGGTGTCCACTTGCAGTATAGTGTGTGTGTTTGAATAGGAAATAGAGCTCTGTGAAAATAGCCAGTGAAACAGTAGATCTCAAGCTTCCGTTCCTCTGGGTTCTCACGCATAGCCCTTGGGACTGCAACGATGGTGAGCTTTCTGCTTGAGATTGCTCTTGGATCAGCACCAAAAACAAAGACCAAATGAGAAATGAAGTCTTTTAGGTTTTCTCATTGTCATGTGTGAAATGAAATTCAGTAAACTGAACAGTAAACTGTGTACATTATGTACCATAATGTACACAGCCACTAATCTGTAATAAAAAATAAAAAAAAAACCTTCCACGGTGCCTGAGAGCTTTGAGCTTTGATTCCACACACATGCCCTTTTATGTAGGACTCTTAGAGCATGCAGTACCAGTTCAGGGTCAGACCCCTTCATGCCGTAGGGTGTTAGAGATGCGTCCTGAGTCTTGGGAGTGAACCTTGTAAAGACAAACGCTACAGCATGACAAGCAGAACCACACACAAACTGTAAACGTGTCACATCTGGCAATGTAGGATTGAAAGGCAGGAAGCTTACTCTTACTTTCTCCCTTCTTTTCAATTTGAAATAAATGAAAGTAGCACAGCTATCATTAATGTTGAGCCAAATCGCTTTTGAGATTCCCTTTTAAATGACAGGATATGTTTATGGTCAGTGAATGGGTGGTGTTGGCATTAACGGGGCTTTCAGTCACCTCTGACCTTATGGCAGCTGTAAAAGTTGCTGTCACTGCTTTACTGAATTCACTAGGCTAAAGGTGAGGTTAAGGACATCGCTTTAAATAGATAAATGAATATATTCGTGCATCATTATAGCATGCCATTTTATTTATTTTTTATACGATAGTGTACTTTCAAGTTATAAAGCATCTCTATGAGTATGAAGATTAGTCATTGGCCTTAAAAATTTTTACTTCTATGATTCTGCTTCAATAAACAGCACTCAGTGTTGAGTGGAGGGGAATTGGGGCAAACTGTGACTTTCAAGGTGTATTGGAGATCAAGCAAGTGAGAAGTAACCTGATATGAGAATAAAACAGTTCCTGTGGGATTTTTGTCATTTAATTTTGGAACAACTTAATTTCCTTTCCTACTTTTATAGACATAACGTCTTAGAGTTGTCCCTTTAGACGTCACAGCCTTAGGTCAATGACTATTACTATATAAAAAAAAAAAAAGGCGAACAAACTGATCTGAGCACACTGCCATACGGCAATAATCGCAGCAAGCTTGAATGGAGAAAAATATGTTATAAGGACTCCTGTGTGTCTTATGCTACATGTTTCCCTTTGTAAAGGGCTATTAAGCTATCAGGGACAAGGCCTGTGCGTAGCAAAACACTGTCCAGAGCCAATGGATTCCTTGGACCTGGGGGAGGCCTGAGGGAGGGCTGCAGGTTGGGCTGATGAGGGACAGACATGAGGTGAAGCGTACTATCAAAGTCAAAGGAATGTGGGAGCAGACAACGGGCATGTAGAGCGCCGTCTGTCCTTCATACACTTAATTACAACCAGAAAAACAAACAAAAAGACTGAACAGCACAAAGAAATTATGGCTTGGAGGCAGCAGATGTTAATATGTATGTAATAAGTGTTATCTGAAATACCACTAGCTTTTTGATATGAAAGTGGTCTGAATGTGGGTTTCTTTTTTTCATTATTATTATTTTTTATCAGTTTGATTTATTATTCATTAATTATTATTTTTTGCTATTGTTGAAGATATAATAGCCAGAAATAGATTGTAGATAAACCTGTGGAGAAAGCAGTCTATCGAATGCATAGAAGTGCTTGCCTTTTTTGTCCAGCTCATTCTAGTTTGGATAAGAATAGCCTTGCAAGAGGTTTATGCTGATTGTTCAAGACATCATTGCACATAGCTGTAGTGTTGTGTTGTTCAGGCACATCTGGCCTTCAAACATCTTTTATTTGTTCAGCTCAGACAAAGACATGCTCCACCACTTGATTTTAATTCATTCTCAGGGACGTGCACATAAACCCTGAGTAAACCTTTACATCTTTACTCCTATAACATTGTCATAAAATTCCACTTTCTGCCCCTTTTGACATGGTGTGTATATTGTCATGAATTTTTTTTCAGTGTTTTACTTCCTGATGTAAGATTCAATTGATAATTGCTATCAGGTGCTAGTAAATTTCAATAGTTACTGAAAAATTCACAAACATTCTGATCTCATGAACATGTCATAAATCAGCTTACCATAGAGCTCAGCCACTTAATGCGTTAATGTTCAGTTTAAATTCTATTGAAACACTAATTACCTTTTATTTGAGGGACAATTTAACACTTACATTTTTTTTCTTTTTCACAGGTACTCTGATGTTCCTTTGTTTAATACCCTTTCTTACTTGCCAGTTTAGCACAAAATTAGTTATTGTTGTACCTTGTGGTCAAAAATAGGAAAAAGAGGTTAATCGCTTTTTTATAAATGCTTTCTGCGGAGGAGAAGCAGTGGACTGGGAAGGTAATGGGTTTGCCAAATTAGGCTAGTTTATACAAAATGTATACAAAAATAGCAAATGCAAGTGCATTGAATTTCAGCTTTTTTTTGTTTGACACTCACCAATTTGTTGCAAAATGATGCCTAAATTATAGGGTAAAGGATCCCTAATCGAGGCGGCAGGCCACAGATATGTCAGATTTCTTTTAGATTTCTAGCCATTCAATACATTTCTATTTCTGTTTGCATTCTTGCAATGAAGTTTTTTGTCCATTTCTTTCCACGTTTTTTTTTGTGATACAAGGAGAAAAACATTCAATAATTATTGATTAGTAGACATGCAACTTTTACTACAGCCTCTATTTAATCACAAAAGCTGATTTATTGTTACTTCTTCAACAATCCCATTAAATTGCTGTCTAGCTAATCAAGTCTATTCACTCTCCTGAAGGACTAATCTTTTACAAGGCTAGCAGAACAAATCCCTGTGGTAACAGGATTGCTGCGGAGCCAGAAGGCCCGTTCTACCGCCTCGGCCCATAAATGAGGACCAACGTTTACAAGAGTTTTTGTTTCTACGGCAAATCCATGAGGCAATTTGTCTTCATGACAAACATGGTGAGTGGGACCTCAGTGATTTGAATAAACACCAGTAATGAATGATATTCTTCTTTTCTTCTGTACATGGGGTCTGGATGAGGTGCAGGTCTCGTTGAGTGAACCTGCACTTGTATTTTGTTATTTTGTTGTTGAGTAATACTATTGCTAACTATTGATTGTGTGTGTGTGTGTGTGTGTGTGTGTTGCAGCAGCACGGTGTTGAGGTCACTGAGATGGCTTAGGTGTGACAAACACCACCCCACACAACATATCTCCAACCTGTACATTCCTTCAGGAGAGTTTAGTTTGCTTATCTGAGCTATTCGGCTTGAGGTAATGTTTGCAAAGTAATCTTAAAAATCACCCGTGTATTTGTACGTGGGTGGGTTTCTGTTTATATGCCTGTGTCACATATGCAAGCACAAACACGTATGGTTGCATTTTTAGAACAGGCGTCTGTTTGAGGGAAAATAAATTGATCCCAGTGCAGCCATGGAAAGCCTTAAAACCAGCCATAATGAAATTGTACTATTAAAAGCCTTCGGTTTTCTCCTCAATGGGCATATTTGAGAGGAAGGCCAGGTTTATGAGGTTTTCATAGTGAGTGTAGGGGGGGGCTCCATCCACTAAATGAAATGAGAAGCCTGTATAGATGATGAAAGTGTGGAGGTGCTCTGTGAACTTTATGACTCGCTATGACTCACTGGTTCTTGCACACAGAATCCTTGTATTTCTTCATTGTGGTATGATGGATCAGCATTGAACATATGGAAAGTTTACACGTTAAATTGGCTTTCTTTGAAATTAGAAATCTGGAAAAATATGTAAGGAATAACACATGACAGGGTGTGTGATTATAGAAGGATAATTTTGGATGGGGTGATGTGATGTCACTGTTTATGCCTGTAACTATTATGTGTTTTATTAATTTCATAGCAAAGCAACTTTCTACTAGCATCTAAACAATGATTGCATTTGTAATTTTTAATCAAAGATTTCATAATTGTTTTCATGTATAGTTATGTTTAACATTGTGGATGTTCCATTAAATAATTTTCTGTATTACTTACACTGACACAATAGTACGTGCTGAAAAAGAATGAAAATATAAAGATAGTCCATGTGTGGTGTATGGTGTAATCTATCCTGAAACAGATTGTTCTACCTATAACAGCCTGTCTTGGGGTGATTCTTTTTCTTATTTCTCAGTTCTTTGGCATTCATTAACGTTTTACTTTTTATCCAATTATAGCTACTGTTACTATCTTTGAGTACATGACTTAATTTGTGTCAACCATACAAATTTTTACTATAGAAACAATATTGTATTAGAAGCAGTACGTTCATGTAAAACTTTGTTGCTGGAGCTATGGTCTGGGCTGCTGTTATAGAAATGTAATTAACACCTTCTGCCCAGATTGCGAATAAGATATTTAATGGCACAGTTGTCCAAAGTTGTATTTTATTTTACTGTTGTACGTTTATGTTCATGAGAATTAGATGAGAGTGTGGGAACATTGGTTTTAGTTTGCAAAGGCTCATAAATGCTAGTGAAGTGTAAAGATAGTGTGCCACACTGCACATTTAGTTTCATATGAGGTACTCGGTAATTGTGATGGTGTCCTTTCTTTATCTCACTAGCCATTTAGCTAATATCCAGTTTAAGCACTGTAAAGATTGCTATTCAAGTTATATCTGATTTGTTCAATGCCTCTGGCCATGTGTATATAGAACTTTTATTAAATTGTGCATGCAGCCTCTTTGAGTCAGCCTGAGAATAGCAGGAGCCTGCACTGCTACCTCATAATCAATGCTTGTTATAGGAAGAGGTATTGATTTCCTGCTCATTGGCATCAGATACACAGGTGATTGTTCCTCTGCTCTGCCTTATATAGAAACATTGCTACTAACCACTCACACTGCAGTAACATGCTGCAATACTGCTGTCAGATTTTATGTCAGATACACTGATGCAACTGAATGCAATGCAAAAACAAATGTGATTAAATATTGCTGCATTTAGGTTTGCATCAGATTTTGCTTGGCAGACATATATATTATTATTACTTGTCTGTGCAAAATAAATGTGATTATCCAATTTGCACAATTTGTAAGATTCAAGAAGTACAGCACAAATCATACATAAAATGAAATCATCATTATCATATCATATGTACATTTTAAAGAATTCATGACAATTAGATTAAATTCTAATTAGTCAAAATTATTCTATAGCATGAGCTCAGACAAGAATGTATGAGGCAAATTACAGTTTAATGTACAGTAAGCGGCAAATTAAAAGTTTATATTAGTAAACATGTTATAAGGTTAGGGTTTGTTTTGGATAGATAGATAGATAGATAGATAGATAGATAGATAGATAGATAGATAGATAGATAGATAGATAGATAGATAGATAGATAGATAGATAGATAGATAGATAGATAGATGCAACAGTCAGAGGTTATGTTGTATCTTTCTTATGATGGGAGGCTGCGAGTTTTTCTGTAACATGACTCCATTCTCCATTTTTTGTGGTTAATAACAGCAAGTTTTCCACCACAGGGGAGGCTTCAGGGCAGAAGACCTTGCACTTTCTGGTTTCTCTGTAATAAAAAAATGAAGGCTGGTAAGGGAATGATTATATCTTGGTGCTGTAATTTAAGTGATAACAGAAATTGATCAGTCCTGTAGACAATATACATTGAACATAAATTTAAATGGATAAAAACGACAGGTTCTCAAACATGTAATCATTGGCAAATTGCTGTGGTATAAAAAAATACTTCATTATTAGTTATTGTCCTATAGCTCACCTATGTATGTTTAATTCCTCAATTAAAAAACTTTCTTTTCGGCTTCTCCCGTTAGGGGTCGCCACAGCGGATCCTCCGCACGTTTGATTTGGCACATGTTTTACGCTGGATGCCCTTCCTAACGCAACCCTCCCCAATTTATCCGGGCTTGGGACCGGCACATAGAGTGGCTGGGGATGGTTCCCTGACCGGGAATCGAACCCGGTTTGCAGCGGCCGGAGCGCTGCATCTTAACCACTAGACCACCAGGGGACCTGTTTAATTCCTCAATTAATAATGCTAAATCTTTGACTTTCCAGCATCATTGCTTTTAGAGAAGATCCATTCCTCATTATAGATTTCTATATATAATATAAGAACTTGTTTGAGTTGGTTTGTGCAGCAGGATGAATGCTTTTTTTTCTGCAGTTTCATTATAATTTACTCCATCTCTAATTGTATTAAATGTATGACGGCCATCTTTTTTTTCAATATATGTGTTGTAGATGTGTGATGCTTGTTTAAGTTTCCATAAGTGAAGAATACATTGGTAGACTATATACAATCTGTTTTAATAGAAATTTAGTGCATTTCCCATGGATTCCAGCATAAATAGAATGCATACATTTATCAATGTATGTAAATAAAAAATAAGACTTTTACCTTTATTAATCAGTCTCTTATAAAATAGCACTCAATCCATTACTTTGATTTTTAACATTATTATTATTGTGACACGGAGTTGTGAAATATAGAACACTATATAGACAAAAGTACTAGGACACTTGACAGCTCCAGGAAGATATGGTTTACATGGGTTGGAGTGGAAGATCTTGAGTGGCCTCCTATAGAGCTCTGACCTCAACCCTATTGAACACCTTTGGAATGATTGGAACAGCAAATGGGGACTAAATGTAGAATGGGATGTTGAAAAAGCACATACGAATCTTATGGTCACATGTCCACAACTTTTGTTTATATAGTAAATTATAATAATGACAGTGAAGGATGCTGACATTTTTTGTAATGCTTTTGAATCATAATTTTTTTTGTATGTACGAATTTTATATAATAGATTTATGCATAATAAAATCAATATTTTTCTAAATCATTTGTTAAACTCTGCTGTAAAGAAATCATGCACATGGTTTTTTGAATAATAAGCTGACAGAGCAATCATCTGCAATGCATCTGCTGTTGTTCATCTTTTTATCCATAAAAAAATTCAGCCCTTGGCATTAACAATGTCTCGATTATACTTTAAGAATGATAATATAATTTCTTTTGTAGTGAGACTGACTGCATGGCCCAGGTGTGACATCAGCACCTGCAAACAAAAGCCTTCTCCATGCAATTAAAGAGTGGGGAAAGATCTTTGCCATTAACCTTATTGAAACTGTACATTCAATACTTTGATTTATTCAAGAGGGACAAGCTAAACCTTAGTCACAAGTTTAAATGCGGCTTAATCAATAGCACACAATGAACAAAGCTAGCACACATGAAGAGAGCACTGTACATCGAGCTTTTGCTATCTGAAATCACTGGATTGGATCTTGATTATCTTTGTTGCTAATTTTTTCGGCTTTATGAAACTTTAACAGATTTATAACTGCTTGGATATATATTGTTAGACTGATACACTAATTTATGTTAGTACCAACCCTTATATTGGTACTGTTGCCAATTCCGAGCATGCTACACAGACAAATATATAAAAAGATAACATGGTAATGTGATTAAGATTAAGGTTGGGACAAGAGATCCTGTTAAAATCATTCCTACATAAGATAACAAAAAAAATTTTTAATTTGTTATTTTAGAGAAAAATTACATAGGATGTGGGTGTTGAACCTTTAGCTTAAATGGGGTTAAATATTCTATGTTCACTTTTACATTATAGAGGAATGAATTTTAGGAAAATTTTAGTGCGAACACCTCAGTGTGTGCTAGCAATAAAAATTGTTCATATGTTTTCATTAATTTGGCTGTAGACATATAGAAATGGCTCACCCCAAATAGCTGTACAGAAAGAGTTTAGCTAATGTGTATGTTTGCTATTGAATAAGCATAACCTTCACTTAGTGTTATGCAAACAATCCATGCTAATTGATGGCTGGTATCCCTTATTCATGCCAACACTTTTGGTGAAACAAGTAAAAACAAGACTAGAATCTCAATGCAAACATCTTAAACATCATAGTCTTTCAGAAAAAAACACGTATTACACAACAGATGTATTACACAACATGTGTCAGTGATAATTGTAGTGCTTCTTCTTAGAGGTTCCATTACCTGTTAGTGCTGCATGTTCCAGAAATAGAACCTCTAGGCACCTTGCTTTTTAGGTCATCGACAATGACTTCGGTATGTAATTGGTTTTTAAGTGAACTCATTTTCTAAAAGCACTCATTAAAAAAAAGACAGTTGCAGCCTTAATGGAGGAACCTAAACAACGAGATGCGAAATGTATTAACAATACTGGGAAAGAAAACGTATTATGTCTAACACTTTCTGTCTCGTAATTCCTCAATATTTTGTGAGATAATCAGGATGGTGTGGTGTGTGTAACATTTATGTGTAACAGTCAAAAGCACTGAGTACTTTGTATGGTCTGTGGAAATGTAATTACTGTAGCTCACAGTGTCATGGAGAATAAGGAAGTAAGTGGATTTAATTTCCCTGTGGTAATGCTGCTGACATATGCAATAGGAGATTCACCTCCACTGGGCAGCCTACAACAATAATATATTGTATAAATATAACCGTATATTTCGATCTGTGGTGTCCAATCACTTCTTTCAAAGAGCACTCCCAGTGGCCATTTTTAGCAAAGATAGATAAACAGAAATTAGGAATAGACCCCCTCCGCAAGTGGACAATATGACTGAAATTTTTTTGCTAGTCAGTCTCTACATGTACTCCAACTCACCTTCATATCTTTATGACTTTCCGAAGAAAGGAAGAAAAAATTATAACAATTACAATAGTTTTCAATCACCTTCAGTGCTTGGACCCCTAATAATGATGTGGACTGTAAGGCCTTTTCTGCATCTGTCTTTTCAATGGATAACTCTCCCTTTAATGCATTGATCTTTAATACATTATGTATAGGCTTGATTGTATTTGAAAAATATTTCTATAATGACTTTTTTTCTAGCATAAAGCATTTGGAACTAAATGCTATTCATCTAGTCAAGGACAAAGGTACAGACAATGAGCAGTCATTGAGCTCTAACAGTCAGCAGAAGGCAATGTGGGTAGTTATCAATACCTCTGAATTCTGAAAGCACAAGGGCAAAATGATCTTGATGCATGATTTTTTTCTACTGTTACTGCTATAGAAATCAGATAGTGTTATCATCCACATCTTTAGTTTAAGCTCACTTACCACATGTGAGAACCTGATAATAAACTGAACCTGATAAGGAACTGAAAATCTCTCTGTGAAAAAATGATTTAGTATAAGGGCAGTTATCTGGGCAGTCAATAAGCTTTGTTTAACTATTTCACAAAATATTCCGCAATTACATATATTTGTGAATGATGAAAAAAAGAAATACAAAGGTTTGATGGGCATTGGGCACCACAGATCTTTTGGGAAAGTGGGAATAAATAAACTGGAATTCGATATTATTGCATTGTTCACAAGTGGCACAGTGGCACTTGCTGCCTCACAATTTCCAGTCTGACCCTGACCTCAGGTATGGGGTTGTTGTATGAGTTGTTGTGGCCGTAGAGTGAATTAATGTATTGTTTTAGTCATCTTTAAATTGTCCTAAGAAAGAATGTTACATTGTTTTTTGTTTGAAAATCCATTTATTTCTGACCTTTTTTTTAAATAAAGAATTTCATGCATTTAATTTCAGGTAGAAAATGGCATCTGATGTTGATGTTATAATGTCATGATGAACATGAGTTTTTAACATTTGCCACATAGATACTAGTGAGTGACTATATTGTGCTGTTTACCACACATTTTCCTATTATTGTAAACACTGAATTAAGAGTCCTTCATTGTGAGTACATTTGATTTATAAATCAGACAGCCGTTTGAAACGTCTGCAGTATAATAAGTTATTAGAAATACTGAATAACCCTTTTGCAGCTCTATAGCAATGTCTGTATTTGAAAAGAATTTAGAGAGCTGTACAGTTTAACCTTGAAACTGCAGCACCTTTAAATTAATCGAAGACCTGACAATGAAAAAGAGCAAGAACACATGTTGATGGACACAAAGATAAAAGCTAGCTGTGTGTTTTTTCCCCTATTAGGTCTTATTTACAGCTTTGGGATTGTTGAGAGAAATGACATCTGTAGAATGAAATAATAAATAAATTTTTAAACATCAATTTTTCTATTTTGCTGTAATAGAAAAGAACTAAGTCTTGTAAGTGTGCTGCAATTATTGAAAGCCAGAACATGTTTTATTACAAATGATAGTCCTTTTAGACACTGAAAATCAGACTTTAAAAAAATCTAAACAAACCACAAATTAATCTCACCAATCACTGTGCTGTCACTGTAACTGTGGATCAGATTAATCACTGATGGATGACTTATTCTAAACTCAATTAAAGACAAATGATTGGGGAAGAAGGACACTGGGACACTAAAAGGGTGATTGATTTGCTCAGAGTAGCAGGAGGGGAAATGCACTTCAGAGCCCTCCAGTATCTTCCGTGGGTATGAGTGACTTTTCAGCTGTACTATGATTTCAGCTAATTAAGATATAATTCAACCTTTTAGATTTGTTTAGAAATAAAATAATAAAATAAATGTAAAAATATTCTGCAATATTTACTGTTTGTTGATATGCAACATTTGATACATCATTGAGTACTGTTTCTTAAAATGGGGACAATGCAGCATAACAGACACTAGAGGACTGTGATTTTTGTGCGTGACATATGGTTTGGACAAGAGCTGTTTTTTTTTTTTATAAAAATAAAAGGTTAGACTTTTATATTTTCATACTTAATATTCACTGCAATTGTCCAAGGGACAAAAACAACATTGATTTCTAAAAATGTGGTGCACAATTCTTTATTGTTTATCAGTAGTTTATTTTTCCAGTAGCTTGACATAAATACTACCATATTTACCAATTGCCCTGAAATTTATAGTAGAAACACACCATTATTTACTACACAGCCACTTCTCCTTACAGTCTACACAAGACAGCAAACAGCATCTCTGGTTGGTTTCAAATAAAATAATCATTTTAAATTATTGGAAAAAGATTGAGTTCATCACTGTACATGTTTTCCAGCTATATTTTTTTTACTGTAAAATTTTGCAAAAATGTCAATAAAAAAAAGATACTAGCATACTCAGTCACATAAACTGAAAAGTTTGCAGCAACATTTCACAAAGAGTCAGATTTACACCTTATATGAACTGTAAGTTAAATTTGAAGTCAATGGTTTAATTTTTTTTTAATAGTATTGCAGGGATGTAGTGCTAAGCTAAACAAACAAAACAAAACAATAGAAAAAACAAAACATTCTCACTTACATTTTAAATCTGAATACAAAAGGATACAAATATTTGGAGAACTATGCAGATGCAGGTACAGATACATTTCTCATCCCAAATCAAAGTAATGAATGAATTTATTATTTTATTTGTATTCTTTTATTTAATTTAATTATATATATATATATATATATATATATATATATATATAATATTCTTGTATTTATTTATTTATTTATTTTATTTTTCGAATATATATATATATATATATATATATATATATATATATATATATATATATATATATATATATATATATATATTCTTTAATTCTTATCAGATGTATTATTTATTCCATTTTATGTCAGAGGAGTTGTTTAAAGCATTTCACTGCACTGTGTATGGTTTTGTATGCCACAAATAAAATGTTAATTTGTATTTGCATTATAATAGTTGTTATTATTAGAATTTCTACTGATTTCGTCTAGCTATTATCAATATTTTTTAACTAGTCACTTGACTGGAAGGGATTTAGCCTGAACGTCTAAAACTTCTATAATTAATGTCTTCTTGGGTATAATGTGTTATACCAGTAAAAATAGAACTCTGTGGCTCTGCTGAATAGATAAAATATTATAGCATTCATAATATAAAGCTCTCCTGAGGGGGTCTAAGGAGTTTCATTTACATTTAAGGGTGTCCCTGGATACAAAATGTCTGCCTCATCCAAATAATGAATCCAGAGGAAATAGGGAAATTGAGACTTCATCACAATACTCTCGATCGAATCTATTAATATTTCATCTCTGTACAGACATCTATCGTGTGTGTGCGTATGTGCATGTGTGTGTTTGTGTGTGTGTGTGTGTGTTTGTGTGTGTGTGTGTGTGTGTGTGTGTGTGTGTGTGTGTGTGTGTGTGTGTGTGCGTAGATTTGGAAATATTTCGTGAATATATATCAGCAGCATCTGGTCCATCCTTGAAGCAGAACATGTGCAATATTGCTACACACTCAGAATATATGTGCATAAATATTGGCATTTGAGGAAAACTCATTCATATAACATGGCTCACTGAATTGGAATCATGCCTCGCAGGGCTGGAAGCTATTACAGGTTTAATGTGGGATCAGGTCTGAGCGTAACACTGAAGAGAACGGGCTGACTGAATTGGAAGCATTTATCTTTTTTTTTCTATTGGTCAGCAACTAAGGAGGGGGGAAAAAAGATTGCTGATTAGGAGGAAAAGCTTTATTGAACAAATCTATTTCAGTCAGCCGTCAAACACCTGCTGCAGATTCTCTGAGAGAGAGAGAGAGAGAGAGAGAGAGAGAGAGAGAGAGAGAGAGAGAGAGAGCTGAGCACTTGTGTTTACCAAATCTGTTGGCTTGGGACAACTTAGGTTTTTGTGGTACGGACCTCACATTGCTTTATCTGCCTCAATAGTTTAAGCTCATCAGTTAATATCACCTCAGTTAATATCACTAATTATCCCAGCACTAATGATAATAATTGCACACCTCCTTTTATTGTAAAGAAACATTTGATGTAGGATTAATTTTGCACAGCAGCAGTGCGTCTTTGCTGATCATTTCTCTGAGTGTGACTAGAATGCGAGCCGTAAAACAGGATGCCCGTTTGTGAGCCGTCACTGGAAACAGTGACTGAGGGGATCAGATAAGCTCAAGCTTTTTCTGGTTTTCTGGATCTCCTTGAACATTTTTGATTGGTCATCATGCAGTCATGCATATATGTTTATATTCATGAAGAGTAAGGTTTCCAGTATAAACATATAAAACAATATTTTATTTTGTTGTTTATATTTTATGTTTGAATATTTTATTTTTGGGTTTGCATATTAGATAGTTTATATATACTGTATAATAAATGTTAGAAAATGTTTGATAGAATCTAATTAGTTTTATGATTGTGTAAAACATTTTATCCATTTTGTATGCTTTTGTTTTCTTTATGATGATGTTAATGATGATGCTAATCAGGATTTCATTTTGAATTAAAAAAATACTATAATTAGGAAAGCTGCAAATACTTTTAGTCATACTTTCATCATTTGACAAGTATTGTGAACATACGTGTTGGTTTAGTTAGTTAACAATTAATTAACACTTTTAGTCATTTTAAACAGAATTTCACAAAACTGTGTGTGAGTTGCAAATAAACTTTGGTGAGGTATGTGTTATGTAGCTTTAACTCATCACTACAAAAAGCTGAGGAAGTATATCAAAAAAAGTACAAAAAAATACTTAAAGAAAGAATGAAATGATTTTTACTGTGAAACACTTTCAAACCTGAGTTGTTAAAGGGACAAAATAAATAAATAAATAAATAAATAAATAAATAAATAAATGAATAGTTAAAGAGAGACTGTAGTCTGTTATATATGTTAAATAGTCTGTTAAACATGTTTAAGATTTAATCACTGTTACTGCTGGATGCTATTTCAATATTTCAGTGTTTAAAATAATTCAGCATGATCATTAATGTTGTTTATTAATAAATTATATTCTCTGTCTTCCTGTTTTTGGTTAGCAATCTGGATGCTAGTTATTGGGGTGGAGGCTAGCTAGCAGGTCAGTTTGCTATAATCTTCTAAGTGTATTAAGCTTTAATAAAATTACAGCAAATCAACAATAATGGTGCAGTAGTATTTTAGCAAATAGGGTACTGGTGTTACATAAAGACATAAGGCTTTTGAAGGATATCTAGTGCTAGCATTCTCCCAACAATAAACTAACATCACATTTATAACTGAAATTAAACCCCTGGTGTTATGTCAAAGTATTATTCTAAAATATATAGTTTCTCGGTTACAGTGGTTTTTTTTAAGGGGTATTTTTTTTTGGTCTATTTTGTGTTTTACACATGTTTATATTTTTGTTTATTTTTTGCCAACCCTTGCCATTAACAGACTTTGGGACTCTATTGCACTAATCTAAATGCTTATAGTTATTGATAAACCACTCTAAAGTTGCCAATGTGAGCCCTAGGCCAGATCAGCTCCATTCCCCAGGTTCCTCAGCACTGTGGGTGGCTTTCACAGTGCTGTCTCTGTGTCTTTCTCCAGACGTTATTCCCGGCTGCGCAGGCCCCGGTGTCTCATAGCTTCGGGGCTCCGTCTTGTATAGCGACGGCTGAACTGGGCTTTGTAATTGTCCTAAGAGTTGCTTTGCGGCTCTTGGGTGTGTATATGCATGTGTGGGTATATGGTGAGCAGTATTTGGCAGCACATGTCCATGCCATTGATCTCCGCTTGTTAGTGCCGTTCATCAGATAAAATCCTGACAGATGAATTGTCTTTTCTGAAACGGAATCTATCCCCGATCAATATGCCAGTAGCGTCTCTCTTTGCTTATCCATCATGGAGAAACGGAGAGAAAATCAACAGCACTTGATAGCTTACAACTTTACTTTAAATAGCCTTTGAATTTTGAGACTGTATGCTTTCCAGGAATGTTAAACAATTAATGATTTTCATATCAAAATGCTAATAAAGTGAGAGAAATAAAGCAATGTTTTTCTTTTATTATTTTTCTTTACTTTATTTACAAGTCCCTATGACTAAGATAGATAGGCACTATAAATATCCAGCAATGGCATTGTAAATGTTCCTCTGTCTTTTGCTCTCTTATGTCAGCTCATATGGACGACTATATTTAGAGTTCCTGCCATCAGGTGCTGTTAGGAGAGCGGTAACACAACGGCCCGGATGAAGTTCCAATAGTCAGCATGTCTCAAATAACACACAGGCAACTGCAGTGCCAAAGTCAATCCTCACTCTTTAGCTTATAGAGGAGAGAACTTTGGGGGCGGGGTGATAAAAAGTGTTTTTTAAATATTTTTTTTATTTTGACTATGTAGGCTATATTGACTCTGGCAAACCCCCCAGGATCTGCCGGTTTCTTATCTCTGTTCAGTGAAGTTACTGAATAATTAATGGTAGTTACTGAATAATATGCTGTAATATGAATAACAGAGGAGGCTTTGGGTTTGAGGAGTTAATGATTAATTAGTTAGATTAGCTAGATTATTGTAAAATAATCTGATCTGAAACAATACCATTATACATTTCCAAATACTAAATAATGACTAGATGATGAAATTGGTAAAAAAAAATTTCTGTTTTACTTTTTATAGACTTTCAAAATGAAACAGTGCTTGTTTTTTTCCCTCTACCCCCTCCTACACACTCTGACCCACAATGTGACTCTTATTGTTGAGCTAAACCTTTTACTAATGGTAATAGTGGGAATGGTTAGCCAGAGTAACTGGAGTCGAGCCCTGGAGCTTGCGGATTAGGCCGCCTCTGTCTTTAATTAGAGCTTTAAAGCCGCCTCATCTGACTCCTCTTTCAGCTCGACAAGCAGCTCTGTCACTTCAATCAGCGGACATTCAACTTTGCCCAATACATTTCGAGAGGGAATAACGCTAAGCCAGGCTTCACATTTTCCATTAATGCTTTGGCAAGAGATCTCGATTTCAGTTTGATGGCATGATAAGAGCAGCAGCTTTATACTCAGCGCAACAGTCACACAAACTGAATGCATTCACATACACTGGAAAAAAGAGTGATAAATTGAATAGATTTTATTCACACAATTATCAAATAAATAAATCGTGCATTTACAGTTACATTTAGCAAAAAAAAAATCATTTTGTTGATATTTTATAATTATTTATTGAGGTGCCTTGAAAAAAGTCGATGTAATGTTTCGATAATATGTCATAATTGGAAGTGCATTAAGTGTATTAAATTGGTTTCTATACTATTTCGAGTATATGGGTTTTTTTGTGTAGAAGAGATTTGTATAAAATGCTGAAAAGTATAGACTTTAACATCAATTTACAGTGCAAGGTGAAACAAAGTCTTCTTTTTCCCCCAAATAAAATAATCTAATCAGCCAATCAGCATATAAATCAGGAATTATTAACAAGTGCACAGAAATTCTCTGATGGTAACTAACACCCCCTTGAAGCCTTAGCTTTGGTTTTGTCACAGTAAAGTTTTTTAAGACATGAACGTGCAGAAAATTCAGTGTATGTTCAACTTGTGAAACAAGAATGTACTGTAGGCAGTGAAAATGGTCAGGAAAAAAAATAGTCTGCCAAGTATGTCAATCTAACACTTTACAAATTATTTTTGGTAATTATAATTGGAAAATACTTTTGCCCTCTTGTGCCGGTCAGGTACAGTAGGAGGTTTAAAGATCAAGAGACTATAACATTTTACATACATAGTTTTGTATTTCTCAATGCAACATCTGTTTCTTAAAACAGAAAGAAACATGTGCATGTAAATGTTTCCAGTTTTTCAGATGATTTGTGAAAGGAGAATGTCTATAACAGCCAAATTTATATCTTAGACAAGGGATTTGTCGAAGAACTATATTGTAAATGTGCTAAAATCCTAATCAACTTAAGAAGAAACTGTTGGAATGGACAGTGATATTGGTATGGGCAATTCCATGTTAATGACACTGGGAGTCTGTTATTTCCATTACAAACTGTCTGTGGCTTCCATAAATGTGAGTGGATTTTGTAAAGAGGATGCTGTAGATTCGATGGTGGTGCTCATTTCTTCTCTTTGGTCAACATCAGAGCTGTGATAGAAACACATAGAGAATAAATGGGTACCAAAAGACATCAGCGCTTAATCCTTTTATCCTTTATCACCCCTTAACCCACAGCCCTGTTCATAAGTAATTGCAAATCCACCTATTTCTGTGGTATGAGGCCCTGCTGCATAATGGTTCAATTTCTCAGCTGTTCAGGATGAATTCGGAATAATAAACAGCTGAAACACCTAGTAATAATCCGCCTGACCCTTCTCTACCCTTGCACTGCAGAACAGCACAGTTTGCCAGGGCAACTGGTGCCGGGTTCGGATTTCAGCCAGGGCTAATCTCCGCCACGGCCCCCGACACTCGTTCGGCCCCACTAATGAAATCATATCACCACACCGGTGCTGCCTGCAAATGATTATCGCCCCCCACCCCCCAACACACACTAACACACACACACACACACACACACACACACACACACACACACACACACACACACACACACACACATACACATACACACATGCTTACTTTCACAAATGCTTTGGATAAACACTGACAGATTACTTCTGTTTGTGCACGTTGCTGCTGGGAAAATGAAAAAAAAAAAAAAACCCACAAAAGCAATAAAAAGCCACTTCACAGCATGACTGCAAAGACAAATATGGTCACACCTCTTGGATCCTGTGTTCGATCTTGAGCTCGTATTACTGCCTGTATGGAGTTTCACGTGTTCTTTCATGTCCATTTCAGGGTTTTCCTCCGGGTACTCCAGTTTCCTTCCACCTCCCAAAAACCTGCCAGTAAGTCGAATGAGTACTAAAATTGTCTCAAGATAAATGATGAAGGTGTGTGCATGGTGTCTATGTAATGGACCGGTGACTCGTTCCTAACAAATTTTTTCTCCCTCATGCCTAGTGTTTCAGGAATACACTCCCGAATCGACAGCCATGAAAAAGTGGTTACTGTAGACAAATGAGTGACAGAACTTTTATTACTATTCAACTTCCAAAATGGCTTCTGAAATCACTTTGAAGAAAGCAAGAACCAGAGTTCTTTCAGTTCAATTCACTTTTTAATTTGTATTGCGATTTTAACAATGGACATTTTCTCAAAGCAGCTTTTATAAACAGTAATTAAAGAATGTATGTTTGTTCTTCATAGTTGTAGGTTTGTCCCAAATAAGCAAGCTAGTGGTGACTGTAGCAAGGAAAAACTCCCTGAGATGGCATAAGGAAGAAACCTTGAGAGGAACCAGACTCAAAAACGTGAACCCATCCTCATCTGGATTGCACCGATTGTCCATTCAGACACTACTTCTAAATTGATGTCATGTAGTCTTTTTATTTGTCTCATTAAAAAAACATTGACTCTATTTTGTTCTGTCATGTATCATGTTGTGGGCAAATCCGATTGTGTTAGTCCTACTTTTGAACTTTCTACCTATCAAGCTGTTCATAGCTCGAAGCACAAGCACGGACACGGAGAGAGGAGGGAGAGGGTGCAGGTTTTCAGAAGGTACAATCTCTCCAAAATAGTACTATCTAATAATAGACTACTTATTTTGGGATCAAGCAAAAAAAAAAAAAAGCATGCTTGACATGATTTACTAAACCTGGTGAGAAGTGTGCAGCTGTCACCCAAAAATACGGACGGACGGACGGACGGACGGACGGACGGACGGACGGACGGACGGACAGACGGATAGACAGATAGATAGATAGATAGATAGATAGATAGATAGATAGATAGATAGATAGATAGATAGATAGATAGATAGATAGATAGATAGATAGATAGATAGATAGATAGATAGATAGATAGATAGATAAGGGCAGATACAGTGTGAGGGTAAGGTATGGTAGCATTATCAGATATAAACATTTGTGATACAAGAGCAGAGTTAATCAATGGATGTAAGGTAAAATCAAAGCTAGTCTCTCAACAGCAGCACCTAAAACCTTAGAGAACATAAAACAGAAGGTATGTCAGGATGGCTGGATCTTCATCAACGGGGTTGCTTGAAAAGCTTTCTCTATCCAGCTCACTAATGAGAAGCTGGGGGGGGGGCACGCATGAGCTCACTTTGCCAAATGACTTATTAGCCTGATTCATCACGAGGCCATTACCAGAGCAGCCATAATCTCAGCACTGTACGGCAAGCAGCACAAGAACCAGAGTGCAGAATGACCAAGGTCACGCTCAGATCATTGTCAGTCATGACCTACATGCCTTGCTGTGTTGTGGGTCAGTAAACCAGTTCCGTTTGAACCCTCACACTCTTGAGCTGCTCGTGCTGACCTCAATATCGTGTTCTGCTCTTTCAAGCAAAAGACTATGCAGAAATGCCTTTAATATATTTATTTAAAACTATTGTGCTAATTTGTTGGCTTCTACCAACATTGCTAGCATAGTTATAATGGTGTAATAATTAGAGTAAAAATGTAAGCATATGGGAAAGTGTCAAGGTTTTGTTGAGTTTTGTGTTTTGTTTGTATTTTGTTTTAAGGTTTCATTTTCAACATTTTTCAATGAAACTTGATGTACACAAAAGTCCAGAATGCAATGAAAAATACAACACTATCAGAAATTGCATTGTTAGTGGTATTAGCAGTGGCGGGCTGTGCATTTCAAACCTGGTCCTTTAGTTGTGTCCTACCTGAATCAATCCACGACTTAATACCATTACTATATCATTATGACACCACGGCTATAGAAACCATTAATATTATACAAAAACAGAGAATTACATTACAGAATGGCGTCTCATGCTGCAAGAATGCATAAGATTTACCTTTATTCGTCCCACAGTGGGGAAATTTCTTTGTTACAGTATATCTTATCTTGTATTTTTTTGCAAATTGTACCAGAAATAAAACGCAAAAGTTTAATAAAAAAGCTTAACAACTGATTTGAACTGCTTTGGCTGTTCCTCACGATGTCCAGCTTTTTTTGAAAGGTCCGTCTTGCTGTTGCCATGTGTAAGTGTATCTGTTGACCGAATCAATTTATTGTCCTCTGTCAGGCATTATTCTATGTCGCCTAGCTTTCCTTGAAGTAAGCAAGTTGCAATCTGATTGGTTAAAGCAACAGCTTCAAGGAACATGGATTTGATGTTATCCAGAGCCCATGCTGTTAATTTCTGCTGGCCTTAAAGAAATACGTGATGTGAAGGTGAAATCAGATAGAATAGAAACTCCAGCGTAAAATTGCGACTGCTCCCTGGAGCCGCACAACCATAAGAGGCACTATGAACTAAAGAGAATAAATGATTGGAAATAATTTATTATATATTTAAGGACAAAAAATATATTAATACATAAGTCAGTGATTCTGTTCAAGTTAAGGCTGGCAGAGAAGGCCTTTCTGGCCATAATGGTCTGCTACTGCATATAAGAATTAAAATTGATTCCTTGTAAGCTGAGAGCTTAACAGACTAAAAAACTAAAGCACTGCTGCATCACATACTATAGGTAGAGCTGAAGCAGAGCTAAAGGCACTAGTTTCAGCCGATATTCAAATGGCATTATGGGTACTGTAGCCAAAATGTTTATCAAAATGGAAATAGATCATTCTCGGAATAGAATTAACTCGGAAAGAAATAATAAAAACAAATCACACAATTATTGATATGTAAGCCATTGATGGTGCATTTCTTTCCCCTTTCCAGTTTCAAAACTGTTGTGTTTCTTAATTCCTATGCTTTTATGTTCTCATACTGGACGATGTAGCAGAGTGACACCTGTCACATTTACTCACAGTAGCGGAAGTGCTTCTCTTGTCTCTTTCTCTGATCTCTGCTCGGCCGTAGTGCTGCTATCAGCAAGCTTGCAGTTGTCAGACTGCTTGCCTCAGCACAAATGGCAGATTTTGTTTTTCTTTCCCTGGGTTGTGATAGACATCCTCATGCAACCCTGCTAACATGCTACTAAACACTCACAATAATCCCTGTATTACAGTCAGCCTGGGGAAACAAACCCGCATGACTAATCAGTAATGCAGAATAATGTAACGCAAATTGGATATGCATGTCCTCTGAGAGCTAGAAAAAAATAATCATTTTATCCCAATGAATTGTGCTTGAAAGCAGTTGGTTTTTAACTGGGGAAAAAAAATATATATATATTGCTTAAAACATATCCATTTATTTTACTTTAAAACATAAATTTACTTTATAAGAATGTTTTCTTTAGCTTTTGTCAAGTTTATATTGCATTTATATTTTTGTATCATTTTGAACTATAATTTATTCACAGTTGTTTATGTTTTTTATTTAAAAACTTATCTGCTACTGCCATTATATACTGCTATTTTTAATGCATTATTAGCAATATAAATAAGGTTTATAAATTATTATTATTATTATTATTATTATTATTATTATTATTATTATTATTATTATTATTATTATCATCATCATTATTATTATTATTATTACTTCCTTCCTTCCTTCCATCCTTACTGTCCACATTACACTGAACTGGTTATCAGTGGGCCCCATATGCTATCTTTTGGATATTGCTTTTTTTAAGTCATCAAGAAAATGTCATTTTTTGATTGATGAAGGAGAACACTACTACACCTATTAAGTCACAAATTTAGAAGGTGGCTAGTAGGCTTATTAGCAGTTACCATGAGGTCATACTAAAGATAAATCAATGCCGTCAAAGGAGCCAGATAACTCTTCGTTTGATTTCCTTTAAACATTGTAGGTTTCATGATTTTAACACTTTTATGGTTACAACAATTATCATGGTTAAATGTGGCAGGTACCCTTTGCATTCTGTGTTTCTTGGCCACTTAACCTACATGACCTAAACAGAGGTAAAAAAATTTTAATAATTACTCTAAAGACATTTAGGACATTTCTTTAAATAGTTTAGTTAAAACTAAGTAGATATGACAGTGTTTAGTGTTGTTGTTGTTTTTTCTTAGAGCCAAAGCAGTGTAGAGAATAGTGTCGACTAAGTCTTTTTGTGCAGAACTTTCTTTTGAATTGGAGCAGTGCTGAATAGAGGCATCTGAATAAAAGACCTGCGTTAGACAAAAGGGGTAGTTTTTATAGATGCTGATGGAGCAAGTTGCCGTGTGGAGTTGGCGTGGAAACTGGCCATGTGCTCACTCGGTACCTCACATGGGGGTAGAACACCAAACACTAAACATTAAACTCTAAGCAAACGCCAAAAACTTAAACAAATTAAAAAAACAGCAAGCACCAAATAACAAATAGCAAACCCTAACCACAAAACAAACAAGTACCAAACATTAGAGATCAACCACAAACAAACAAACAAACAAACAAACAAACAAACAAACAAATGCCAGACATCAAACACCAACTACAAAACAACTACAAACAGACAGATACCAAACATCAAACTACAACTACAAAAAACTAACACTAAAAAACAAACACCAATGACAAATAAACAAATAAATACCAAACATCAAACAGCGAACATGACACAACCAGAACCTACACCATCCACAAAACCTGATCCACTAAGCACCAAAAATCTATCTATCTATCTATCTATCTATCTATCTATCTATCTATCTATCTATCTATCTATCTATCTATCTATCTATCTATCTATCTATCTATCTATCTATCTATCTATCTATCTATCTATCTATATATCGATCTATCATGTCTGTCTGTCTGTCTGTCTGTTCCCTCTATCATTCTGCCTCTCTCTTTTTTATCATTCTCCTTTTTTTCTCTTTCCTTATCTCACATTCTCTCTCTCTCTCTCTCTCTCTCTCTCTCTCTCTCTCTCTCTCTCTCTCTCTCTCTCTCTCTCTCTCTCTCTCTCTCTCTCTCTACATGATGTTGTGTAACACAGTGTGCCTGAGTCTGAGGTGTTCAGGCATGTGTTAAACAGGATCAGTAGATGGACAACACAGGGTTCCAAAAACAGACTTTAAGCTGTGCTGCAGTGCCACACACACACACACACACACACACACACACACACACACACACACACACACACACACACACACACACACACACACACACACACACACACAAACACACCTTTAAATTTTAATAAAGTTCTAAATATGTCTTACACCACATAGTACACATGGAATTATAATGAGGGGAAGTGTGTAGAAACATATATCTTTAGCTCCTCTTACGCTGCGTGTTATGCAGATGTAGTTTAGTGAAGTGTATATATATATATATACACACACACACACACACACACACACACACACACACACACACACACACACACACACACACACACGTAGGTTTATGTTCTTGGACACATGGGAAGCCACAGCCGTGGTTGTGTGTTTAAACAGGAAAACCTCAGGAAAGCTTCAGGAAAACCTCAAACCAAAGCAATGATAGTGGATTTCTAAAACATTCCCATGTTCACCGTTAAGCATGCTCACTGATTCTACACCATTTTATCATCAGAAGAAAGTGATGCTTATGAAATAATTTCAATTCATGTAGTCAGTTAAAAATTACATTTTTGTCACACACTCTTACTGTTTTGTCCGGAATAATAGACACTGCTGTGGTTTTGGTGTAAATCAGGGATGACATTCATCAGTTCAGAAACCTCTCTGCACTAGGTATACTTTCAGTCCTGCTTTTTCTTTTTAAATAAATTGATTGCAATAAAAGTATATTGATTTGTGTATCAAAGCCTGAAAAAGAAAATGGATCCAGAGCCAACACTCTCTGAATAAACTGTACTTTAATTGTCACTAGTGTGGTATCCTCAGGGGAAAAATCTTTAATATCTTTACAATCTTTAACAAGCACCTTTCACCTGGACATGTGGGTATAGTGTATCATTATAAATTATTTTAATTTGTTTTAATGAGTGTAATGCTTTAAAGGCAAACTACTCATTTCAGGTTTATGGACTAGGGCTATGTTTTCCACAAGCCACTGCACCTCAATGTACCATTTCATGTTTTTGTTTCACATTCATACACATGGTAATTGTCTCATGTACATACAGTATATATTTTGTTTATTAGTGTAAGAGTTGTGCGTGGATATTAGCACGAGATTATTTATTCAATAGCACTCACAGACACTGACGAGCTCTTCTTTCTCATCCTTTTCCAACTTTACATTTGTCTGCACCCCAGTGCTCCTCTGCACACCCCAACAGCACAACCTTGTTCACCTCCATTTCAAAATGGAGGTTCATCCAGAAATTATATTTAGTATCCAAATACAAGATAAATTCTTTCCTAAATTTATAGCAGTCTTCATATATTTTACCTTTTACACTAGTTTGTTAAATGTTCAAGTTATAGTTTTTGTCCATTTTATTTTTGGTCATGGTGTGATTTTTTATGTATAATTTATAATTTCAAAATGTATTATTTATGAAACCTTTTTCCACTTTTGCATCGACTCGCTCATTACATGACAACATGCCTGTACCAAATTGGACCAAGTCTAAAATGGCAAAATATTGAAGTACTTCTTGAAAAGTGTAAATCTCTCACCCTCCAACTAGGAAAGTACAATGAAAACGTGCCTTAACTTGTAATACTTACTCATAAATGCAGGACGGTCTCCACAACCTCGAGTTCAGCAAGTGACATCAAAACAGTATGGCTGCTCACAGCACCAGCATTGTACAAAGTAGCAAGGACTGTGAACACTCTGTATTGTTCTTACTGTATAAAAAGGTTATTTTATAAACTAGGATATTATCAACAATAGCATAATCGCACCTGTTACTTGAGCAAATAGTTGATCTGATTACCAACTTGTTTACCAGGGGACTAATAGTTGGGTGGTGTATAAACCATGAAAACAATGATTAGCAGTTTCATCATGTACACACTCACGAAAGTGCACAGTATTTTCTGAGATTTCTTCTCACTTTTCCAAACCATGGACCATCATGAATAAGTATGATACCAGAAACAGCGGATTAGAAGTTTTCATGAATATAAAAGCATTTGCTTCAAATATACATCACTCCTCACAGTTAGCTGGCTAGTTTTTGATCAAAAAACATACTTGCACCTGTTTTTTCCCCCCATTTTGTATCTCGTACCCTTAGACACAATTCCAGGATTGCACTTTTAAAGTTGGATGCAGAATTAATCTCGGTGAACCTGATCTGCACTTTATGCCATCTCAGTAGTGTGAGCGTTTGGAAATGTATCTTATATGTGATATAGATTCTTTCAGAAATTAAACAAGAGTCTCTAATTGATTTTTTATAGAAATCCATGTTTCCGCAGATTTTTTTTTTTTTTTATGTGCTCAAGAAGGATTTTCAAAGTATTGATATTGGGATATTAGTATAAAATTACTTAGTATTTCATGGAAAAATAAAGATCAATATTATCGTCCATCCTTACTCTAAAGGATCTGTAGTGTGCTTCCCCCCTGGACACCCATCTCTCTCTCTCTCTCTCTCTCTCTCTCTCTCTCTCTCTCTCTCTCTCTCTGCTTAAATACCTTTGACAAAAAGGACAGAAGGAGGAGGGAGAGGGGGATGGGAATGCTGGGGGAAGGGAATTGTATTCGTTTGACTGTGAGTGTGTTGTCAGTAGAGAGAGCAGGATAGAGAGAGAGAGAGAGAGAGAGAGAGAGCAAGAGAGTGGTGTTGAGTCCGTACGTGGAAAAACGTATCCGAGCACGCGCACACACAAGCGGGGATTATATGTCTGTTCTGAATTTGAGAAATGCAGGCATGATTAGGTAAGTCAGGTTCTCTCCATCCTGCTTTCTCTCTTCCATTCTCATTCTCTTTTACCTTATACATTGATTCAGGTTGCATTGAAGGAAAGCTTCAAGTTGCATAAGAAAATGCAAGTGCTGTAAGTTTTTCTCAGTCTTCTTCTCCTCCTCAATCTTATCTAGCTCCTGATTTATGTATACTTTTGCATACAGGTGTTTCTATGTATGCTCTCTTCATGGAAACGACTTTCCTTAGCTTGAAGAAGTGTATGTTTGTGTTTCTTAAGTTGAAGAGACAGAATGGTGTCAGTGCTTTAGTATAAGAAACGTATTTTTCTTATTTAGTATAAGAAAAATTATACTGGTGTAAAAATATATTATTAAGGAAGCCTAAAATTTTGCCACGTGCATGCATCTTTTTTGCTTTTTGCATATTTGCAATTTATTGCAGATTTTTTTTGCAATGCAAGTTTTGAAATATAAACTAATAAATCATTAAATGCACTGGAACCAATCATTCAGCATTGCAAAGTAAACATCTGTTATAGTTATATATGTCTATAGATAAACAGTGCTTCTGGATAGAACAGTTTTTAATGTTCTGATGTCAGAGGAAGTGTGTGTTGTCCTGCACAGCGTGTCAGAGAGGAGCGATCGGCTTTCGGAAGCAGCTTGAGAAGCCACACTGTTTGAATGGCATGATTATGTAATATTTTTCATTCATATGTGAGCTCCTCTGCTCTCAGACTTGAAAGGAGAAACGGAATTTCTCTCTGAGGTCCTCAGCACCAGCTGCTCAAGAGTAGCTTTTCAGAAAAGTAGTCGTTTAGACCACAATCATTTAAGTAAAAAACAAAAAACAAAAAAAAAAAAACGTGTTAGGACTGTCACAATTACTATGTAATAAATGATATTTATTATATGGATATTTATGATTTGGATCTGGATTGTTTGACTGATTTGTGGTAGTGATTCCTCATGACATTCCATATTTATACATTTTCTTATTCAAATAAAAAGCAGTTTAGTCCTTATAGTATTTATTATTAATGAATAAACCATTTATAATTCTTTGTTTTTTTATTTAAAGGAGCATTCATGTGACTTGACAATGTGAGAAGTACACGCATGTTTTGTTTACTCTTGTTTAGCTGTATGTGACGTGTGATCACCAAGCCACATTTTATAATCATGATAATCATGATCATTTGAGATGTCCGAGGTTTTAGATCTCAGAGCTTTGGTGTTGTAGTATCTCATAATTTAATATTTTTGTGCTTAATATTTGAGTGTATAAATTCAGTGCATTCAATTTCACTGTTTACATTTCAGTATTTTATTGGGTTCCTGCTAAATGTTTTACGTTGGTGGTGCTGATGTTTTTTGTTTGGGGGTTCAGTGTGATATATTGTAGTGTTTTATATTTTTGTCTCTGTGTGCTGTTTTAGCAGTTTTTATTTTAGTGTTTGAATCCAGTGTTTAATCATTTCGACTTTAATTCCAGTGTTTCATATTTTAGTGTTTGAGCTCAATTTGGGAATATATTTCGACTTTGAGCACATACAAATTTTTTTTGTGTTTAAGTTAAAAAAAAACATTTTTAAACTTTATATTAAATAAACTATATTTGAAAAAAAAATATTTATTAAAATTTTAGTCTATATTTAACATATATTTTTGTATTTTTGTTTTCCTAATTATCATTTATTGTTTGAGTTTGGTTGAGTGTGGTGTTATAGTATATCTATAAATAGTGAAGTATATCTGAATGTTTTAAGTGTTTCATTTTTACTCTCTTATATCTCAGTGTTTCAGTCTGTCATGTTGTAATACATAAATATAAAGTCTGTAAATTCTCAGTTTTTTATCCCACACTTTTACCATTTAGTGTTTTAGAGCTTTTTTTTTATTAACTATTTCTGAACTATTAAGTGAACACAGTGTAACCACTTACATTTTTTTGTTTGCTTATTAAACAGATAAATATGAAAAGTACCTACAGTTCTAAAATGAGATTTTTTCCCTCTGTAAGTTATATGTTCATATATATTTCCCTGTTTATAGTTTTTCGAAGCATTAACCAAAATCCTTTTGGTAATTTTTTAATGCATAAAACCGATTTAAGTTGATTTCTTATTACTTTTCATCTGTGTTTGTGTTTTGAATAAACCTCAATAGATGTAAAGGTCAGGAAAATGGCAATTAGAACTATTTTCATTTTACTATTTTACTATTTACTATTTTACTATTTACTATTTTATTTTCATATTTATTTCTTAGCCTTTCATAGGCTTAGGCATTTTAGGAACTTAGACATTTAGGAAAATGTGGGTTGTAAAGCAGGATCTGAGATCTGTGAACAAACTGGTTTTGAAATGTTCACAGTCTTGTGATAGTGCTCTCTTTATTGCAGTTGGTTGCAGCACTGTGGTATGCATGGGGCTTTTTGTGAGGCAGATTTAGAAAGGCCTCTTTAGAGGCTGGACACAGCCATACAATCAGCTTAATGCCTACGTGCAGGCCCTTAATGAATACCCCCTGTGTGTGTCCAGCCCACAGAAGGAGCAAGTCCCAGCGCAAGCCTCCATGACTATCAGATTCCGCTTTGAGTCTAATTTGTTTAATAAACTTTGTCATTTTGCTCTGGATTTTTTTTTTTTTTGTTGTTGTTTTTTTTTTGTTACTAAACCGTATCTTGTCCTGTCCTAGGAAGTGGATCTGGATGCGTAGTGTCCTGGTGCTTCACAAGCAGGTGATGGACTACAGACGCACAGACGCTAACCTGGCTTTCCCTGCAGAAGTGTCACCTTAAACCAGACCACGTCCGCAGAATGCTGAGTCCTATTGTTCCCTATAGTAAGTTGCACGCATGCTTTATTGTTAACATCAGTTTCATATGGTCCTTGTAGTGAATTAGTGAAGTATGTACTAAAATACCCCTGCTTAAATCCAGGTGGAAAAATCACTAACACATAACAAATAATATGAATACACTTGTATAGGAATCAGTATTGCACTTTTTTTCCTTTGATATAGAGCATTGTGCATGCTGCATGCTTTAGTAAAAAAGCAAATTGTGTGTGCGTGTGTATGTGTATGTGTGGGATGCAGGGAGGGGGGTTTAGTTGATGGCTTTAGCAGTTGAATCCCTGCCGTTCTGACAGTGTCATTTCACAAATCCCACTCACCCTCCCAGTTTTTCCTACTCTCTCCGCTCGGCCGACCTAATAACCGATGTGTCCAGTTTTAGTCCTCGTTCCACTTCTCCAATTCCCCCCTCCTCCTTCTTTTAGCACCACTCTTCATTTGAGCTCCTTGCAGTCCCTCACCAAAACAGCATTGTTTATTAGCCAGCATGGTGCTTTTTTTTTCTCGGCGATCGGCCCAGGGACTCTTCGCTCACCTCCTCTCCGCTTTATCGGCGTGACAGCTACATGAAAAGAAGGAGAGAAATCAAACCGCTCCGCCACGTCTGATCAATTGGAGATGTAATTACATAATAATGAAGGGAGGGCTTTTTTTTACGCTTGGCTTGGGATGTGTGTTGCAGCAGGCAAATGGCTGTTCCTTATGTTCACTTTATGCTGGTGAAACACTTTTATACATATTTTCTATTAGTCAAATAGAAATATTTATACAAACAGAAATGTGTGGTGCATTAAAAGAAGCACTGTGTCGAGACGAGGCGTGCATCGCAATTATCAGTTGTGATGATCTCGCTTTTGTTCTTAAAGCAAAGCTGTAGTTGCTCAGAGCATCTTTTGTGCTGGAATTCACTTAAAGGCTTAAGCCCAGACTTGTCAATTTAGTCATTCTAATGGACGGATCCTTACTGAACAGTTCTTGACAGGCCACATTTTTGTCTTGCCCAGAATGACATAACTGCAATCGAAGCATACTTGTTTTTTTTTTCTTTCTCTTTGGCTCTATAATGAGTGCAATAAAGCACTCTTTCTGAATCATTATAATACAGTAAACACAGCACGATGTCGTGTGTTTACTCAATAAACTCTCGCTTTGTACTTCAAAAGCTTTCTCAGTTTGGGTATTGATTTTCGAGAATGTCACAACGGCTTGGTGGAATATGTTGCATTCCTCAGAGACGCATCATATTTGAGCGATTTTAAGCCGCTCTGAAGTGACCAGTGGATTTACACAGAGCCTGCTCTTCCTGTGTTACTGCTCTTTGTTGGCGTGGGTAGATGAGAACAGGCTGTTCTTTTGAGTGGGGTTCTGTGTGTTTGTGTTCTTGGGCATGTCGTGTGAATGTTAGGATTGCACATGCGGTCGTTAGATATCCCTGATGTTTACACTCTAAGCACTTAAACACACGCAGATTCCTTCCCCAAGACATTAACCTAACGTCCATTTATCTTTCTTTCACTCAACCTGACACGTCCTGCTAAAACTCTTTCTTACTTTTAATCAACGCAGTTTGTGGACATTATATTGATAGTTAGAATTTATGTTAAAGGTATGAGTACTATATTAATGATTGCAAATGAAAATAGATTTTTGTGTTTTAGAGATTTACAGTGTATAAGAACAATTCGCTATTTTTTAGCCGATCCCATAGAAAAATGATGGATAGTTTCTTTAAATATTTTGTGCATTGCCAAATACACCTGTAAACTGCACATGAAAAAAAGCCTAGCCCATGTGGCATACATGTGAATAGTATCACATCCTTGCTGGAATTTTCTTTGTAAAACAGTTGGAACATTCCCACCATCAGGATGTGTTCCTGACCACACATATCACAGGCATTAGTGGTTTCCACATATATGCTCTTGCATGCATGGATGCACATGTGTACACACACACACACTCAAATTCAGTTTCTTTCACGCCCATTTCCACACATTGTCTCCTCACACCGCCCGTGTGTTACCTCTTCTTTACACTTTTAAACAGACAAACCTGAAGGAAATCTGAGAGAGATTCCTGGGGCCATGGATACTCCTGTAGGGATTTGGTGCAAAGAATCTGTAATCTGCACTTCAAACACGCTCCTAAATCAGTCCCAGGCCAGCAACTCACGAGTGCTCTAACTCTTGTTGCTCAGAGGCCCGCTGTCCGGTCGATCCTTTTTGCTTTTGAAGCACGAAATGAATACAGCCCAGCACCTCTTCTTTACAATGACCTCATTTCTATTCTGCAAAAAAAAGAAAAAATGCCAGGCCTGCCGAAGCACTCTGATTACATCTGTTAAGTCATTAAAGTTCTGAAGCTCCGAGGGAAGGGGGCACGCTGAACTCTTCTGGATGAGTGGCGCATCTCACAGTCCTCCAACAACCCTAACGAGAGCGAACGAAGCTGAATACGGCTCTGGAGGGGCCCTTGAGTAAACAGGCGGCACGCTGAAGTGTCTGTGTGAATGAGCACGAGGGTCATTAGCGGCGGGTGTGAATGGGGTTTAATTAGCCCTCACGGTGGTGCGCGCTATGTGGGCCGGGGAGCTAACGGGGTGACAGAAAATGAAAAGCTTTCTGCTTGCGCTTCCTTCCCCCTTCTCTCATCAACTTACCATCATGCAGGAGAGCTCATTAAGGCCCAACGCTGTTGCAATTACTCTCCTAATTAAGGTTGGTGCTCAGACTCATTTGGGTGGCCTTCATAGTCGAACGGCTGAACTCAGGCCCACAATCACTCCCCCTTCTCATGCGTGGAGCTCCTAATTAAGGCAGAAATAGATAAGATGCCGTATGTACTTCGTGTAGTGCCTCAGGGATCGGGTTTTAAGGCCGCTCACATTTCGTTTTGCTTCTGCGTAAACAGAAAATCCTCACTCTGTTGTAGAGTCAATAAATAAACAAAGAGAGAGAAAGAGAGGGCAAAGGATTTAGCCGTGTGGGAATGAAACACGCAGGGTGGGATTGAAAGGGAGGGAGTGGGGGGGCAAAGACGAACAGTGAGGAGAAAGATTCAGAGACGAGGATGAAGGGTGAAAAAAGGAGGAGAGATTTGGTGGTAGGAAGACAGATGGAGGGGGTGATTGGTCATCGGCGAGCCTTAGGACAGCTGTTCTTTGATATATTAGTGGACACAATGACCTAAACCCAGCCTGCAGCCACACAAAATGGGGACCCTGTTTTTCTAAAAGCAGAGGGGTTGCCTGGCTTTTGGCCATTTGTGGACACAAATTAGCAGATTGTGGGTGATAGGGGTGGGGGGGGGGGTTCTAAAATTATGAGCTTAGAGAAATGCATCTAGCTGTTTTGTGCAGCTGACCACAAATAATCAGCTACGAAGTGTTACAGCTCCATCATCATTAAAATTTGTACATTCAATCCCTCAATTTTGAATAAAAAGATAAGGATTTGATGTAATTACATTCAAATGCAAGACTAATTCTTAGAACAGAATTCAAACAGATTAATTTATTTTTTAAAGTGATGTCATTCTCAAAATGTAGTATAATGAGTGTAATTTATTTAGTTTTTACACAACTCTGATGGTGAGAAATACTATCAAAGTAATATAAAGTAGTTGGTTATCATTTTTTTTTTTTATCAAGATTTTTACCAAAATCAACTTTCAATAAATAAATAAATAATTAAACAAATATGCTATTAATAAGAGTCAAAGCAAATACAGTGTGCTTAGTTTTGTGGGTCTATGAATAATAATAATAATAATAATAATAATAATAATAATAATAATAATAATAATAATAATAATTAGGAGAACAAGAACAAGAAGAAGAAGAAGAATGAGAATACAATCCCCAATAGTGTTAATAAACATATAAATAAATATAATTGCCCAATATTTAAATATGTTCAGTGTAATCATAGATATAAAATAAAGTTGTGCTGTGATCCTAAGCTACATCCTTCCTTTTTTAACTGTAAGAGGTTCCTCGCTGCAAAATGCTCCAGGAGTGCACTCGTCATTTCCGTATATATCTTATGGAAAACAGCTTATGTCATGATTTTGTGGTTCTAGTAGCTAATCAGAACAGATCAGGAATGATCTAACATGCCTGCATGCACTTACAGTGTGACACATGGAGGAGTGATAATGCCTTCAAAAGCTCAGAGATTACAGAGGGCTGGCAGAGAGAGAGAGAGAGAGAGAGAGAGAGAGAGAGAGAGAGAGAGAGAGAGAGAGAGAGAGAGAGAGAGAGAGAGAGAGAGAGAGAGAGAGAGAGAGAGATGGGAGGGGTGGGCCAAGAGTGAGGACAGAGAAGCTCCTTCACTGCCACTTGAGTAGATAGGCTCCCTCCTCTAGGGATCTTGCATGGGCTGTGTGAATAGATGTGTGCACGTCTGGGAGGGCGCTGGGCAGCAGGTGTGAAAACTCGTAAGAGCCCTCCAACTCTTCTGTTATTACATCTTTTTAGGGCCATGAAAAGAAAAGAGCAGATGAGCTTCGGCGAGAAAGCGTGAACGCTGCCCAGGGATTGGGTTTCCTTTGATTGATCACATCGCTGTGACTAGCACATGGATTTATAATAATTTTCTCGGCAATGCTCAATTAGTCATGGTCTATAAGTAATGACAGGGTGTTGGACGAGGTGCTTTTAATTGGACTCTGGTTTTATTTTCCAGCTGCCGTTTCCAGTCAGGATGTACATGTTAAAATAACAATGCAGTTTGAGTGATACATGAAAGAAAATACATTTACGCATTTTATATATTGTTGAAAACTATAGTTTGTTCTGAACTGAAATACTGTACGCTAGTTAAAATGTTTTAATTGAATTACCTTCAAAAGTTTTCATTTGAAATTCAAAAGAAAGATGCCAAAACATTCTATTAATTTAGGTACTGTTTGCTGATTTAATATGCATTGTATTAGATACATGTTTGTCTTGATTAAACTGGATTGTTATCAACCTGACACGATTCTCGCCTCGCACAGTTATAAAAATATTTCTGAGCTATTTAGGTGAGACACATTTACTTTTCTTGTGTTTGTGGCATCTGAATGTTTCCACAGAAGCATCCAATAAAAAAATATATATCAACACAAATAAAAATTAAATGCAGGAATGAAACATTCTTTTTTACACGCTCACTCAAATGTGATTTTATTATTGTTGTGATTCACCCTATAAGAAGGTTGTAAGAACTCTCCTAAAATTACATGATCTATAATATTATATAACATTGTAATACATTCTAAGTGTGACTCCATGTGTCTATCAGCCATAAAACATTTAAACATGGCAGGCAAAGCGATCTAACTGAATCTAATTAGACCAGCACCAGCTTCATGTTGTTGGGGTTTTTTTTCAGATAAAAAAGTATTGTGTTTTATTTTTTTCATCTATTTTAATTGACTTTTTAATAAGGTTGAAAAGGAGATCTGATGTTAACACTAAAGAATGTTTGTACTTTCTTTCCACACATAAAGCTCCCACCTAAATCATTAATTCTTCAAGCAGCTAAACTAAATACGCTGAATACAAATCAGCTAATGATTGGAACTCAGGATCTTGTCTTATCTTTCGTGCTCTGCGATGATTAATTCATGTAAACAACCACCCTCCATCTGTTTCTCTCTTCTTTTTCTTTCTTACCATTTGCAACTTTCTGCCTATTGCTTTTAATCCTTCTGTTCTCCTTGTGCACTAATTTACAGAAAAAATGTGAGATTTGCAGACATGTGGAAATTTTGACTTAACTCTTTTCACTCAGATGCTGTTCTCTTGGGGTCTGTTGATGGTAAATACAATTTCGTATTATTTAAAAACCGACAGATGGGTGTGAAAAAAAAAATCAGCGAGTGATATAGAGTCTCCATCTTAAGAGTGGTTTATTAGCACATGTGGGGGCAGGAGTGTGTGAGTGATCCTGCTTGATTGAATTGATTCTTCCTACTCACCCTCATTGCAGCTCTTTTCACACTCTGCCAACTTTAATGGTCGCCTATCCCAGAAGGCATGTAGCATGTGAGTAGATTTTGTGCCTCAAGACAGAAAAACAAAAGCAGAGAAAAAGAAAGAGAGAGAGAGAGAGAGAGAGAGAGAGAGAGAGAGAGAGAGAGAGAGAGAGAGAGAGAGAGAGAGAGAGAGAGAGAGACAGAGACAGAGACAGAGACAGAGAGAGATGTCCTGTGGACCCCATGGGAGCTGTGAAACAGCTTCTGGCCTAGTCTTCTCACATTACAGAAAACTGGGATTGCTTGTACACACACGTTCTGCTGCAAGAGTTTAACATTGTTATGGGTTTAAATACATGGGGTGGGGGGAGGGGGTTACATTATCAAAGTGGAAATTGTTTACATTTATGAATGACATTTATACAATTCATTTGACCTAGGTGGAATCCAATCCAAGCTATGAGCCGCTTGAAGATGTGACAAAGTCATTTTTCCACACAGCAGGGCAAATCTTGAGACATTCTCCGCATTACAAATTACAAATGGCATAATCTGATCCTTAGCAGTGTTTGCAAATACACATGCTGGTTGATATAATAACTACTTATCCATGTGTATGCTGAGTACTGAAGTACGGGTCAATTTTAGACTTTTTTTGTGAACAAGTCACTTAACAGGCCACATTCACTGCTTTGTCCAAATGAGTATCCCGTCAATTTTTTTAAAGCCATGAATTCTACTTTATTAGAAGCAGAGGGAGTGACTTCAATCTATAATTGGAAAGCAGGTGGTTGCTGAACTCTTAACACTGGCAAGCCCAAAACAGTGCTCCATCACGCACTCCTTCCAAAAATAAAGAGATGCAATATGAAGTGCACACACACACACACACACACACACACACACACACACACACACACACACACACACATACACACACACACACACACACACACACACACACACACACACACACACACACACACACACACACACCAAACTCCCTCAATAAATCCCAGAGCACCACAAAAGCTGTCGGTGGACCTCGGCTGAATAGATTAATAAGATTTCCATAATTAGGCAAGCCTCTGACAATAGGATCCCTCTCCTTTGTCTCAGAACCAACAGAATTGTCAGGCTAAGGGGACGTCTGCTGGACTGGCCATTTCAACAATAGACATAGAGACAGTAAGGCGGTCAGTGGAAACATCTGTCTCTCTGCGAGGCCTGGAGTCTTGTGCAGAGAGTGGCTGCACCAGGCCCTCTGAGTCTGCCTCCCACAAAGCATAGGCTGCAAGGGTCCATGTGGACAATAGGGCCTGGTGGCGAGAGAACCCTTCTTTTCCTAATCCAACTGCTGCAGCTCTGTTTACTCGCCAGCTTCCCAAGTTGATTACAGCTACAGAGGGTGACATGCAACCTAGAGCTAGTCATATGGACATCAATGTGTTGGGAAGCGAGCTTTAGTGCTTTCCTGTGTTTGTTGGAAAAGCGAACTACAAACCGGGAGCTATAATAATGCAGCATATTAATTATTATTATAATGCACATTTAGAAGTCTATATTACAGGACATTGCAAGTTTTCTAATAACGATTTTCCATAGTGCATAGTTGCCAGATAATCATTTCACATAATTTTCTGGGATAAAATGAATCAGTCAGTTTTGTGTTCAAGACTTCTAATTACAATGATAACAATGTAATGAAAACCGTACCTAAATACTTCTTAGCTTCTTAGCTGCAGAAAAAGAAAAGACAAATAATACTCATTTTCGGACACACCGGGGGAAAACATTATTTATCATTGCTCTTTGATGTTTTTCTAAATTTTAACATGTTGTACCCATTGTTTCTTTCTATAAGGCTAGAATAAATTAATCTGCATTGAATGTGTGCAGCTATGATTGAATCACAAGTGTAGATTAAACCCCAGCCATATCAAGACAATCCAAGCGCAAGCTTAGGTGTGATTGCAAGCTGCAGCTTGTGTCCGGTTCATTTAATGCTGGATGGAATAGTGTTCGGTGAGGTTAGAGGACAAAAGGGAGCTGTAGAGGAGCTGTGGGTGAAGGTCAGCACCTGGTCTTTATCCTACGCTTCATGAGAGCAGGAATATATCCTTCCATCCCAAATGGCTCATCCGTGAGATTGTGTCTGTGAAAGGGAGGGGTATGGAGTGTGTAGAGGGGGGATTAGACAGCAGGCTCTCTGGCCGAAGAGAGTATCTGTATGTTAGCATGCATGCATATGGGAGCCTGTATGCACAATCTCGTGTATATTGATGGAGTGGACAGCAGTTTGGCTGGTTGGCTGAGTTTCTTAATGTCAAGCTTTGTCCACACACAAATGCGTGCGCACACATGCTCACAAACGCACACTGGCCAGTGCGTCTGCTGTCCACTCTCTCCCCTCCCCTCCCTGCTGCAGGTTTTATGAGCTCCCCTGGGCTGCCATCCATCTCTGTCACACACTGGCCCCATTATTGGGCTCTGCACAGCTCTGCTCCTACCAGACTGCAGATGGGAATGTCCTGCAGGACGTCTACTGTTTCTGCAGTCTGGACAATGACCTCCAACTCCAAGCCCCAAACCCACTTCAGGGTCTCTTTCTTGTTTTCTTATAGTTTGACACAGATTTGAACACAGGACTTCTTTGCACTGTGGGAAGTTTAAAATATATGGATGTATATTCGAAACACAAGGTAATGCAGTGGCCATCTGGAGAAGAGAGAGAGGGAAGGAGGAAAGGAGGAAAGGGGGAGGGCAAAGTTTCAGAGAAAGCCTGAAGGAAAATGCAGCATATTAGCCCGAGGTATGATTTAAATGGCAATAAAACAAGGGGCACCCCCACACACTTGCAGAAGTATAAATAATGAATCATAAGTTTATAGAAAAAAATCCACCTATAATAAAGATTCAGAGACTTTATTCTTTCACCCCTACATTTTCCTGCTGCAGGTCTCACCTCTGGCCAGTTTGTGACAGTTCAATAACGCCGAGCTATGCAAGGAATTTCTTACTAATACCTCTGCAAACAGAAGCGAATCACCTTGCAATACGGGTTCCAATGTGATTTTTTTAAATGACTGAAAATGCATACACCATAGAATCACAATGATTGAACTGAGCTATCAAAGCTTTATAACAACAACAAAAAATGCATTCAAGGGCAAAATGTAGAGTTTCACTAAGATGGAGTGAGGAAGGGAAAAGGAGGGTTCCACATTTGCAGAGGGAAATTTCTGTTTTGTTTTTCTTCCCAGTCATTACTCTATTGGTCTCTCTTTCATCCCTTCAACATTAGGGCAGTGTAATGAATCACAGGGTCCAAAGCTGCAGATAGCCAGAGGAAAAGACATTCCACGCTACCAGTGTTTCATGGGAAGCAGCCGATGAATAGCACAACTATTCTGTGCCTCCTGCCCATCCCCCCCCGCCCCCCCCATGCCCTTGCCCCACTGTCTCCCTCCCCATTCTTTCTCCCGATCTGTCCTGGATGCACAGGGCTTTTAGAGAATTGCTTTGTGGACTGGCCGATGTGGTACATGGGATGGACAGCAGGCGTTCAGTCAAACATACACTGGGTGATAACAATGGCTCCTCAGGGAGGGCTGCAGATGCTAGCACATGTCAGCTATGCTCTGTAAGTGGCGAAAGGACCAGTCCACCCCTTTTACACTCATGGGAATACAAAGATATTCCTTCTCTGTGTGTTTGTTCGCACATATTTGGTCCTATAATTTCCCAAATACAATAACCTGCAACCGATCTATGAGAAGACTCTAGCACTCAATATATACACACATGTATACATTCATAGTTCAAAGAAGCTAAAACAATCAAAATGTAAAGAAATACTTTTTTGTCTAATTTTTATCTAATACATTTATTTACATTTGCGGCATTTGGCAGACGCCCTTATCCAGAGCGACTTACAACTGTGCAGGGGAGTGTTTTAGGGCTTTTGCTTAAGGGCCCAGCAGTGGCAGCTTGGTGGTGGTGGGATTTAAACCTGTGATCTTCTGATCCAAAGCCCAATGCCTTAACCACTGAGCTACTACCTCCCCTAATAACAATGACCACAGATAAAAAATTTAAAAACTGAAAAAAGAATGGAAACAATAATAATGTCAGCACTATCACTAAATTAAGTGTATTACAAAAACTGTAGTGTTTGAAACATTTGAACTAAAAAGTTCTTACTTTTTTCAAAAAGTTTTGTGGTGTTCATTTGCTGTAAGGTGATGTCATATATAAGCGTAAAGGGATTTATGCAAAATCACATTATAATATACAATACAAACCTGCTTTCAACTTATTAAGTAATTTCAATATGTTTAAAATTTTGCTTAAATTTTGTTATTTTAAAAACTGAGACCTAATCAACATCCAGTTAGAATGCCCAATGCATTTTCTATCATTTTAAGCCCTCATTTTTCTGTGTTGTGACATGGGTTGTTTGTATCCAACAGGTCTGTTGAAGATGCACTGGAACCCGGAGCATGCCCAGCCCCTGAGCCAGTGGCCCGAGCAGCATTTGGATGTGTCCTCGACCACCTCCTCACCCGCCCACAAACCTGAGTTGTATTCGGCACGTGGCCGCGGCTCTTACAGCTACGCTTGGGCCAATGATGACATCTCTGCCCTCACTGCCTCCAACCTGCTTAAGCGCTATGCTGAAAAGTACTCAGGTGTGCTGGACTCAGCTTATGAGCGCCCTGCTGTGGGTGCCTACCCTGAGCCTGCCACCTTTGGGGCTCTTAATGGCAGTCAGAAGAGTGAACTGGAGCCCTGGCCCCTCTCACACAGCACTGATGTAACTTACCCTTTGGTCCCCCCCTCCACCCATGATAGTCTGAAGGTGGTGCCAGCACCCACAATGCCACCTGGCTCAGGCAGCATTTCTGCAGGCAGCAGCAATCTGTCAGATTCAGGCTACAGTGGGAGCAGTTCATGTAGTGGACCCCATTCGAGTGATTACACACCCAGCTACAATGGTACCTACCTCTCATCAGGATACTGCCCCCAAGGCAGCTCAGCACTTCCCCCAGCACCACTTCATGCCCTGCAGTCTGGCCCCACTTTGCTGCCCAGTTACACACCCTCTGCACCTGTCTATAACTACCCGCCTACGACTTACCCCCACCAGACTGGCCTTGTGCCCACCTACAGCCACCCAACACCCCCTTACCTTCCCTCTGGTATAGCAGCACCAACCCCCATCACTTCCCGGACCACAGTAGTAGGAGGCAGCTACACTTACCAGCACAGTGGCCTAGGCAGCTCAGAGACAGCAGGTTCACTGAAGAGGAAAGCATTTGAAATGACCCCTGAAGAAGAAGAGGGAGATAGAAATTCACGCTATAGGAAATATAGCTATGAAGCCTTAAAATCTGGCGGAGACTCAAATTATGGTGTGGGTGACAAAGCAGAATGCAGAGGGAATGGGTTTGTTGCTACAACTGCAGACCCACAGGCATTCAAGCCCAGCAAACCTGGGTCTCAGCCAGGCATTGCAGGTGATGAGGTGGGCAAATACAGTGGCCTGAAGCCCCTGCTTTCGCCAGCATATGGAACAGCTGGTGACTACAGCCCGCCAACAGCCATGACAGGAGAGAATGGAGGAGCCGAGCATGGCTTTCCCCAGCAACAACGTTCACTCAAGCACTCTGAGTCGCTAAAGATTACAGAGCAGCACCTGCTGGAAGTGATAAACAATGAGCTACAGGACTGCACACTGCCTACATTGTGGTCAGATCTAGTTGGCCATGCACGTCTTAAAGCAGTTCTGGAGGAGGAACTGCTGTGGCCAGTGCTGCGCTCTGACAGTTCCGCTCGGCCTCCCCGAACTGTGCTACTGTTTGGCCCACGAGGGGGTGGCAAAACCACACTTGTGCACTCCATGGCCACCCAACTTGGGGCTATTTTTTTCAGACTGAGCGGTGCCACATTGGTATCCAAATACAAGGCAGAGGCTGAACAACTTCTGGGCATGTTATTCTCAGTGGCTGCAGCACGCCAGCCAGCGGTGGTGCTTCTGAGTGAGTTAGAAGCCTTTGAGGATGATGAGAGTCTCAAACAGCAGCTGCAGGCTCAACTTGAGAAGGTGCAGCGTGGCTTGGTGCTGGTGGTGTGTTCTACACGACACCCAGAGCTTCTGAAGGAGCCACTTTTGTGCTGCATGGCCAAGCGCTACCATGTTAGTCTGCCAGATGGAAGTGGCCGCAGGCAGTTGCTGCTGCAAGCTCTTGGGCCTCATGGCTGCAATCTGAGTGAACAGGAGCTGGCTGCTGTGCTGCAGCGTTGCGATGGATTCTCAGCACATGAGCTGCTGCAGCTTGGACAGCAAGCCCTGGCTTCAGCATCAGCTTCAGCCACTGGTCAGATGCACGGCCTTGGCACACCCCTCTTATCGCCAGCCTTCAAAGACTTTGAGAGCGCTTTTTGTAAGGTGCGTCCACATGGGGCTCCCAAAGAACTGGACACTTGTATGGAATGGAGCAAAGTGTATAGCCACTAAGAGACAGTTCAGCCACTGGAATCAGGACTGCTTATCTTTGTGTAGAAAGCCTCATGGATATTTTTTCTTTGTTTTTATTTTTATTTTTGTAGCAACATACTTTGCAGCCAAAAAGGGGGGTTATTTTGGGAGATTACATTTTACAATGAAAAGTCATTGTAGAATGAACACTTTCTTGTCTTGGAAACATGCCATGGTGTGCTGTTTTTTTTATGATTGAACATATACGTTATTCCCCAAAGAGATTAAATAATAGGCATTTATCAGAAGGGTAATTCTTGGTTGTTTGCTGATAGAAATTCTGACATACAATATTTTCTGGAATTTCACTAGAATTCTGATCAGTCTTAATCCTGGAATGACCCTGGATTATATTAATAATGTCCCATTAACCATAATTCTCAGGATCCTATTTATTGCCTGTCTGCTCCAATGGCATTATATTTTTATTGTTTTGATCTACTCTAAATTGATATTTTGGTGTTAAACAGCTTGGGAGCAAATAATTATTTTTGACCAAAAAAATTATAAAACAGCACCATATCGCTTTTAAATGATACCTGCCCTATTGACAGCATTTTACCAAAAGGCAACCAACGTTATGCAACCTATTTGACAACAACAATATTCTACAAAACAAGTTCATTGTTAGACTGTGGTTATATTGTGTGCACTTTGTCAAAGCTCTGTCTTTTAAGAAAAAAGTGTATGCATTGCTACCCAAATAGTATTAAGGGATAGGAAGTAAGAGAAAAACAGAGATAGGGACTGGCCCTCACTGTCTGCACAATCTGCTCTGTACACTGTACAAACCAAACACACAAGCAGAATATAGAGTCCACAGTGTTCTAGGGCGTTAAAACCAAAAACCCCTAACCATTAGTTCCTGCAGTCTATCTCACATTCCTCATCGAGTTTTCTGAATTCTTAAGACAAGCAAGAGCAAAAAAAGTTTAATATTCTCTTCTGCTTAATTTTTTTTTCTTAGTATATGTAGTCTTGTTTAAAATACTCAGGAAGAATTTCTTTACCTCAGAAATGATATCGAATGTATGTAACTTTAGGGTCTTAGTAGTTAATATTGAGGTGTTTCAGAGTTGTGGAGAAAGAGAAAGAGTGGTCACAGACCTGTACACACACTGCAGCTGTGGTATTACCTCACAGAAGAAAACTTGAAAATGCTACAAAGACTAACGTTGAATGTAATTCAGGTATTTCAGGAAATATCTGATGCCATAAAAATACAGTTTTTTTGTAATTCTATACAAGTACATATTTCCTTCATCCTTTCCAACTTTTTTTTCAATGTAGATTTTGATGGAGTGATGATTGTCTTCATGAAAAGTTATTGTAGATGGCTGATCAGAGGCTTGATTTTGTTGGACAAACTGTTTATAAGTAAATAATTTTGACATAAAATCACAATTTATTTGATTTTAATGAACACATACATTTTACAGCTTTTATACACCATACATTACAACTCTTCAGATAACTGAAAACAACCCAAAGATTAATCAGAGCAGATTTGTATGCAACTGGCAGCTAATCATGTCTAAAAATCGATTGTGTCTTGCAATTTCTTTCAGCGTACACACACTGCTGATATACTCTACATGTAGACAATCCAGAAGCTTCTACCAATGTTAAAGATTTTGGCTTTTACTCCAAATGCTACTGATGGTGCCAATGCCAAAAAAGTTCTGAACATTATAATCATACATCTGTTCACAAGGGATTGTATTGCAAGGGATAGAGAGAGATCCTTCTTCTCATTTTTTTGTATTTAGTCATCATCTTTCTTTAAGGCCTATAGCTCCATTTAAGCTTAGCGTGCGGCTTCTGACACGACATTAACTACAGGTCAATCATGATGATCTTCTGCATACACATCGATCTGGACTGATGGTAAAGTACAAAACCCAGCAGTCTTGCACTCTAATAATGTTATAGCGTAGACACAATACCGAGCACTGCTCACTTCTAGTCCCAAAATCTGAAAGACAATGTTATATAAGACTCAAGAGATTTTTATCCATTTTGTTCCCAGGCATGTTCAGTTAGCAGTTTGTTCAACAAAACTCTCGTTTATTAGCTGTTTTTTTTTTTATCTATTAGTACAGTAACTTTGATTTAGTTTCTTGTTCTTGTACATTTTCTGTAACCATTTCTACCTCATTTTTTTTTTTTGCAACATATTGTACATGAAAGTATTTATTTCATGTCTTTTTTGATGTCTTGTTTTGAAAATGCTAATGTTCTTGAACTGTAATGGTCTACCTCAAAAAAGGCTGTATTTTAAGAGAAAAATATCACACATTATTAAAGAGAATATGTCAACCTTTTGAACCAGGTTTATTTCTCATGCTGTGTGTGTGTGTGGGGTCGAGAAAATTACATGACTGCAGTTGGCAAACTACCAAGATAAATGGCCTGATCTTGGTCTGCACTTCTGTCCTCAACTGACCTCAGTGTATGGGGCAAAATAACAAATCTAGATTTACTTTAGATTTAGATCTAGATTTACTGATAAAAGATTTAAAGAAAACATGGGTTTCACTTATTTCAGTTTCACTCAAGAGATTCACTCATTTGATCAGATTATTAGTGAAGAAATTGTACTGTGCATGTGATAGCTAGAGGTGATCTCTGTGTGCACCTGTAAAATACCGCAGAATCATTACAGGACTGTGCAAAATAAAAAACATGTAAAGAATATGTCTAGTTTACTATCTAATGTCTTTTTGCAAAAAGAGGGTCCATGAAAATCAGATTCAGCTTATAGAAGAAATCCTATCGTGCACAGAAATGGTTTGTTATAAACTACTGGAATACTTTATTGATTAATTATTTAGGTGAATTATATGTCATTCTTCATAATTAACAGATAGATAGATAGATAGATAGATAGATAGATAGATAGATAGATAGATAGATAGATAGATAGATAGATAGATAGATAGATAGATAGATAGATAGATAGATAGATAGATAGATAGATAGATAAATTCCTTTCAGAATGGTAAATGTTTTCTATTTGATTAAGAATAGCCATAACATTTGTATTTATCAAAGGCAGCATCATATTATATATAAAAAAGACATTAAAATTTGTAAGAATTAGGATTGTCGGTCGTTGGCCAGACTCTGAGGCTGCCATTTGTGCTTCATGTCCAGACAGCACACTGACATTTTTCAGAATGACTGTAGGTTGCTTAGGGCCAAATATCTGTGTAAAATGTACGACAAGCACCAAAACACGGTTCCAAAGAAAACATCCCCACCTAAGAATCAGGTTTGGTCCGACCGGCAGGCAAACACAGGTATATCTCGTCAAACTAGTACACCACCAGAGTGCTGGTAAAAATTAATGTTTCTGAAAAACTGCTATAAATGCTATATCACAGATACATTTTAATGCACTATTTGGAAAAGACTCCACCACTTGAACCAACTGTGCCAGTGTTTTAAAAACTGGTAGCTTGACAATCCAAACGGTAATTTAACAGATTTGGGACTTTTTTGGGAAGAAATGACACATTACTAATATTGTTATATGGTGAGAGAAATGTAGCCAGTTCCTGCATAGCTGGACTTGAGTTGGTGTGAACATGTGTTTAACATACAGAAAATGCTAGATCTCTGTGTGTGTTTTTAAATATCAAACCCTGTAGCAGTGTATGACAGAGATTTGTGATTCTGAAAGTGGGTCTGAGGACACCCAGTAGGTGTATGATTTTTATTTTTCAGTCCAGTTACTTACAAGGGTGAAAATTACATTATACGTTTGTCAAACAATTAAGCTTGACTGCTTACTTAAGTAGAATGGATTGAATCCTGACATTAGTGACTCAAAAACTAGTCTCTAGTGAATCAATTTAGACCTAGTTACAAAGATGAGGAATAAAAACCTAAATCGACAACATATTATTGTACACATTGTGCAAGTGATCATGAAATAGAATTGTATTTTGAACTAATTTTGTACTTTAAATTGTGACTGGATACAAACCGTGTAAAAAGCATAGATTTCTCTCAGACTTTAACAGTGAATCATTTGCACTCATTTTTAAACAAATATTGGTATTTCATTAGCTTATTTTTTCCAAAGAGAAATGATCATACAGTAGATAAGATGTGTACAATCTGTACAGGTTTTAATGAGCAGCATGGTTTGCAGAAATGATTTGAATGTAATGTAGGTCAAAAGAAGACAGGATATTTCATTCTTTCTGTATATATTTTTACAGCTTGGTGCCTATATCTAGTAATACTAAAATAATACTTGAGGATTACATTTATTTTTTTTGGATTCTTTTGGAAGGGTTTAGCACATATATCTACTACAGCATAACTCTGTTTGCTATGGTAACCATTTGTGCCATTATGATGGATATCTGGATTGTTCAGCATGAACATTTTGGATCTCTGAGCTGATTTCTAAGACTATAGGCTCAGCATATTTCTGCTGAAATCACAGCTGACTGAAGTGGAAGGAATTAAATCAGCATTTAAATCATTCTAGAAGAGTAGAAAATCAAATGATAACAAAACTTACAAATCAGGTACTTTATTATGCATTATAAAGTCGTAACATGATATATTACAGAATAACAGTATGAGAACTGTTTATAACATTATAAAAGCACTACAAAAGAAAATTAGCACCTACGTACAGTGCATTATGATTATTTTTCTTTAAATAAATCAAATATAACAGAGAAATTTTAATACTAAATATAACACATGTATTAAACAGAACAGAACTGAATTGGTATTGATAATATAATGTTATAAACACTTAATGTATTCGGTTAGCAATTTATAAATAAACTAAATGGCCAATAAGAATAAATACAATGTGAAGAACTGTATTTTGTGCAACACAGAAAAATCATATTGGTGCATAAATAATTGTGGTGAATTTTATTAAAGGAAAATGATTTACATTAGCTTTGATGTGTTCTCAATTATGTATTGAAGTTTCATATGTAATTTTCACCAGAAAGCAGGGAATTTGAAGTACAACCTGCAGTTTTTCCCACCAATAATATAACGCAGCTAGAAAAGTTATCTCTGCCCACATGTCTCTGTATTGCTGCTTTGTCTCTGGCTCTACATTGTCCTGTCTAGCCTTGATACTGACAAGGTTGACATCAGAGGAGAGCTCTGACACCGGGTGAGTTAGGGCTGCCAGCTGGGAGCAATCAAGTCTATTTTGAAGCCAGGGACATACAGACCCCCAGGGCCAAAGCTGTAACTAGCCTAACCTGTAGACCCTTCTCCCCCCCAAAACCTCTAGTTACCCAGCCGAGTGCTATTGATTCCAGATGTGCTAACCCCTCCGTAAAGCGACTTTACCTAAAAGGACCCTGAAATAATCACGGCTTCACAAGCGCTGATGAAGGGGCCAAAGAATGTGGCAGAGCCTACTTTAACATAAATAAGCCAACTTCTGCCCACTTCATTAGTGTGGTAAAAGACCCCAAATGGTCAATTAACCCTACTGGCTGCTTTACGGTTGACCAAAATATATTTTTCGACAATTTCCTTGTGTGCGAAAGTCATTATTTATAATATTATTTATTTATGTACATATCAAAGTAAATGATTCTAAAGTATTTGTACATTTTGTCCCATTGATGTGAATCCAGCTTGTTTACAAGTGGTAAAAAAAAATTGGTTTGTGTCTTTCCCAACATATGTAGTCCCCGAGATATGTGGTAAATCGAATGTTTACCAACTGTGTAACCTGACGTGGGATCCTGTCACAGTCCATCAGTGAGAGATTGATCAGGTTAACCACTGGTTTTGTTTAAGTTCGTGTGAGACACGAAAAACAATCTCATGAAGCTTGCGTTTGGTTCTTCTGACCTATCACAACACGCAGGCCAAAGTCATCACTGTGCTATCAGGAAATGAGTAGTGATATGAGGAATGCCCTCAAATGGACCTCTTCAACCTTACACCCCTACCCAAAACACACAAACACACACACACACACACACACACACACACACACACACACACACACACACACGCACAACACACACACACACACACACACACACACACACACACACACACACACACACACACACACACACACACACACACACACACATTCCTCTCACAAATGTTTTACTCAAAAATTGAAAATCATCACTTTATTGTAAGATTTTTATTATTCTGCTAAACCTATTTTATTTTCCAGGTCTTAGTGACCCATTCAAATATTTTAGCCAGTTTTAGAGGCTAATGGGTTTTTTTTACTTTCCCACAGTATTTTTTTTACCAGAAGACCCTACAAAAAGCTCTGTGCACCAGATGTAGGCAGCGGATGATTCATATAATTGTTCATTATGGGATAAATCACTCAAAAAACTTTAAACATCAGTGAGCCCACACACCTTTTCAACTAAGTAGATCCATTCAAATCATTCAAGCCTGTTTTAAATTTCCTGAACTTTTTTACCTACATACACCAAATCATGTACACTGTTTTAAAATATAGATTCTATCTATCTATCTATCTATCTATCTATCTATCTATCTATCTATCTATCTATCTATCTATCTATCTATCTATCTATCTATCTATCTATCTATCTATCTATCTATCTATCTATCTATCTATCTATCTATCTAATTCTAAGTTGAATTTGTTGAATTTTTTAAAATATGGACAGAAACAGAAACAACGATAAACTTCACTTCGTATACTGATATACAGTGAGGTCCAAAGGTCTAAACCTATATTATAACATTTTTAATTAGAAACATAAGGATCTAATAATGTGAAACATTTAAAACAAAAAATGCAGAAAATGTTTACCATCTTAAATATTTAATAGAAACATTTTCACTAGTGGTTTCAGACATTTGGACCCCACTGTATAAATATTCCCACATTTCAACATTCCAAATTATGTAGTGTAACAAATTAAAATTGAGACATATCACGAATCTGGAATTTAAAAAATAAACAAATCAGTTAATTAATTTATTATTATCCAGTAGTGATCAATTGGAATGTTCTATATTTTTGTAAATTTTCTGTATTTCAAAAATATTATCTAAAAAACTCTTTAGAATCATCAGAAGTTCTAAGAAGAACCCAGTTAAACACAAAAAGATGACAAAAATATTATACTTAATTGTTTATTTTATTTATTTATACTTAAGTCAAACCTTTAAATGTATTTGAAAAAAAACCAAACATACTTTGTCTGTATCTCAGGTCATGGCTCTGGGTTTATTGCTTTATTTTCCCTTCAAGTTTATATATAACACTGGCCATCTCCTATTTTCATTCTCTGCCTCCAATTACAGTTACAGAAATATCTTAAAATAAAGCAGGATTGTTAGCTGAGTTAGAATATTAGCTCAGTCTGTATGTACATAGCAAATATGTATATTTTTTTCATATTCTATATCATTTAATGCTGTAATAAAATTGGGGCATTAGTGTAGAATAGTATAGTTCCGGGGTCCTGGGTTCAATCCTCATTTTGGATTCTTTTCAATGTGGAGTTTTGTGTGTTTTTCCTGTGTTTGTGTTGGTTAACACCAGGTTAAAATAGATTAAAATTGTTTGCTGAGCTGAAATATTGGCCGTCTGTATGTACATAGCAAACATGATCCATGTACAGTATTAAACATATTGTGCGGTGCTGCCCTCTTGTGGAAGTGACAGGATGTTGCACTAAAGTTACACCTGCCACTTTTATTCTTTTCATTGTTATGATCATACATATCGCACAATCTTGTTCAGACAGTTCACACACAAGCTTATGTTGCTTATAATCAAGAGAGAGGGTTTATTATAAAGAATAACCCGTTTATATGTCACTTCTGTCCAGGTGGGAAGCAACGAAGTACAAATACTTTGTAACTGTACTTAAGTAGATTTTTCTGGTATCAGAACTTTAATTCACTATTTATTTTTCAGACAACTTTTTACTTTTATTCATTACATTTTTACATTCTATTTGGTGAAATGTCAATAGTTCCTGTGCATCACAATCTTTTCTCTGCTTTTGTTCCATATGGTGGATGTTCAGCCTGGATATATTCATTTGGTAACACAATTTGAAATTAGTTTTTTATTAATATATTAATTAGAGCTGTTAAATGTAACGCGTTAATAACGTATTTAGATAACGTTTAGTTAATAACGTATATATTAACGTATTTAATAAAGAGGTACAGTTTCTCGGGTATCACCTCGTTAATCGTCCGTGTGGAAACATAGCAAAAGGTACCGTCTGGTGTCCTGATGATTCAAGTTATTAAAAACACAACAATTACTTAAATACATTTAAAAGAATATTTTGTCTTCATGCTCTTTATTGGGTATGGTTCCACTAATAATAAACATACATTTGCATAAAGCATCCATGTTTGCCCATGTTGATTACAGTATTAAAAACTTAAAAAGTATTAATTTAAGGTACATTTGGAACAGATAAAAATGTACGATTATGTTTGGTTTAATGTTGAGTTAACTCATGACAAGCATGCAATTAATCGCGATTGAGTGTTTTTAATCGATTGACAGCCCTAATATTAATATGAAGTGACGTCCACTTGCCAGTGTTACACTAAAACAGGTAGTAGTAATGGCTACTTTTTACTTAATTACATGTCAATGTAGTCAGTACTTCAACTTCTATCAGAGTATTTTAAAACATGAGTATCTGTATTTCTACTTAAGTGATGGATGTGTGTATTTTTGCCACCTCTGCTTCTGTCATTTGTAAAAAAAAAAAAATTATATATATATATATATATATATATATATATATATATATATATATATATATATATATATATATATATATATATATATATATATATATATAAAGAAACAAAAGTAGAAGAAGAAGGAGTCGAAAGAGTAAACTGTATGCCATCTCTTCACCAAGCTTTTGGGCATTTTCCGACAGGGAAAAAATAGAAAGGGAAAAGAAGTATGAGCAAAAACACTCCGGAAATGTTTCGAAACAAACCTCTTACTGGAAATGGTTCCGTCTCCGAGCTGAAATGACGGACTTCTCGCGCCGCCCACACGGTGTGACGTCAGCGTCTCCGCCGTACAGTGCGGTTATTGTGTAATAATAAACACACTACAGATATTTCTGACGCAGTGACTGCACATTAGCTCACTGTATCACAATGCAATATTTGGAGCATTTAAAGCATGTGTTTAATGTAAATAAAACATTGTTTTAACTGGTCTCAATTTAGCAGTTTTATATTAAAATCAACATTTATATTCGTAGTAAACCTATTAACACAAGAAAAAAAGTTATTTCGTTGAGTTCTACCTACATGATATGATTGTGTGTGTGTGTGTGTGTGTGTGTGTGTGTGTGTGTGTGTGTGTGTGTGTGTGTGTGTGTCCGTGTGTGTGTCCGTGTGTCTCCTCAGGGCGGCAGGATGAGATCTCGTATGTACCACTGACAGGAAAGTGAAAGTAGAGCCTGGTTGGGAAGGGAAACAACAACACTCTACACACACACACACACACACACACACACACACACACACACACACACACAAACACACACCGCATACGCGGAAGGAGCACACACACTTCTTATTTCTCTTACATGCTTTAAAGAGCTGGCGACAACGAAAGGTAAGTTATAACAGGAGCCACAAGTTCTCTTGTGGTTCTCTCTCTTTTTATTATCAGGCATTTCCGGTGTCTCTGTACAGTAGAAAGACACTCGATAAGGAAAAAAAAAGCTGCTCATGATAAAACCCGGACTTAAGCCAACGCACTCAGCTCGTAAAAACTCGACTGGTTTTACACGAGCCATGACACCTGCGGAGAAAACCACCGCAACACGGAGAAAGACTTTTATTAAAGTGGATCGCAGTTTTTGCCGTTGAAACGGTTTTTGCTTTGGAGCGAAAGAGAGAGAGAGAGAGAGAGAGAGAGAGAGAGAGAGAGACGCTCAGAGGAAGACAGGCCTAGAAGAACAGGCCTTTTTAGGAATGGTATCTTTGGGTTGATGTGGAAACCTGTGGCTGTTGACTGATATTTAGTTTTAGTTTATTATCAGATAGTTTAGTATTAGGCCCAGTTTTTTCTCTGTTTCTAACTTATCATGGAACAATAAAAATGTTTTTTTTTAGACTGAGAACCTGACAGCCTGCTCTGTTACTTTCTGTTCCCTATCGACTGCATGTGCTGTAGTTTTTCTCTATTTTTTACTGAGGCCCACCCTGCTTTTATGCAGGACCTGGGTTATCTTCTACATTTCCAAGGTGTGGTTTAGTGCAGGAAAAAAGTATTGTTTTGAATACTGAAGGCTGCTGGTCATTTATAGCTCAATGGATTAGGTAGGTAGTGGATGGATGGATGGATGGATGGGTCGGTGGGTGGGTGGGTGAATGGATGGATGGATGGATAGATGGATAGATAGATAGAAATTTGTCAGTGCATAGGTACGCAGCACAGAAATGCAGAACATTCACCAGGAGTGCAACCGATAGCATTAAAAAAGTACTTTATATGAACTGTTTACTCTGGCTTGAGGTCAGTTTCTTAGGTGTATTTTAATTCATGGTCAAAGATAAAGGACCCTCAATGCCTGAGTAAATGCTGTAAGGACCTATGAAAGTCACAAGATTATTAGGTTGGTATCAGGAACTGTACATTTCAGAATTACTGTATGTATATAAAATGTCATGGGAAGGTAGTGTTTACATTTCAATCACTGATTTGGGAAAACATTAGCTTATTCTTAATTAGTTTTTTCTCATAGCAGTTGTTTGTGATAATGTTTTTGATGTGATACAGTATCTGTGACATTTGCATTGCACCTTCAGGGTTGGGGGTTCGAATCCCGCCTCTGCCTTGTATCTTTGGAGTTTGCATGTTCTCTGTTACTTCAGGGATTTCCTCCAGGTACTCTCATCTCCTTCCCAAGTTAAAAAACACTTCCAAATTGTCTGTAATATGTGAGTGTGTCAGATGAGTTGTCGCCCTATGCCCTGAGTTTCCTAGGATATGCCCACCTGTGTAGGATTAGTGGAAGGTGGCTAGTTGGACAAAATGTATATATTTTTTCCCTCTGTGTTACCAGAGCAAACGTGAAACGTTTCCACTTGACTACGAATGTTTGTGATGTCATAATTATCTATATAGCACCACATTTCACTATGGAACTACAGTGAGCGTTTCTTCAAAATGAACTGTATGAACCGGAAATATGGAGGATAGTTTCATACTTTTATTTTTTCCTATGAGCATTCACATTATGGATTCTATTCGGTTTTGTTTGCATTGAGAGTTGCTTCAATGGCCATCATTTTCAATTTTAATGTAATATTCTGTACAAAGTACATCATATTAATTTTATTACAATACATGTTTTGCGTTACAACTAGGAGTGGGTAATCAAGGTGTCATGGTCATGGTCTATGAAGAAATATTGTGGTTATCTAGAAAAAATATAACATTATTGAATTCGCCATCTCTGATTGCAACCATTAGCAAATCAGCACTATAACTGGGGATTAAAATACACTAAGCGGCAGGCAACCAAATGCAAATGCGACCTTTGACATCTCTCTGGGACTCCCCTCTCTATAAGACTCTATTGATGACTCATTTTAGTTATCTTTCTGTATGTATTGGTTTTGCTATGCAGCTAGCACTACTGCTGTGTCATAGGAATGATTGAAAGCAAAGCAGTCATGTGATTATAGTATATTTATTTTTGTTTTTTAATCTATAATTTACCATTGGATTTTGCAGTGTTTATTTAATATTTTTTGCCTGAATTGAATTTCTACAGGTTTTCTGTTGAACTGCAAATAATCAGGACTTTCTTTCCCGGTCACCAGCTAATTTTCACCCAACAACCTGTTTTTATTTGTCTCCCCTATGTGCACATTCCATAACTAATATTTTTTTTAACAATTTTGTTTATTTGTAGTATATCACCCATTCTATAGGATAAGAGTCTACAAATATGTTGAATCTTGTTTCGACAGTACCTCTCTACCATGGGGTTCTCAATACCTTTTAGATCTAGGCTTTAATTATGCGATTCCAAAACATTCATGGAAGGTAAAATTTTCAGCTAGACTTTGTGCCAAAATAGATTGGTATCTTAAGCATTTCTTTGTCCCAATCCAGTTAAATAGAAGCAAATCCTATCATGATTCTCCCACCATCATGCTTCACTGTGGGAATGGTTTTCTGTGGGTGATAAGTGGTTTTATCAGACCATATCACATAACACATTTTAGGTATTTAGGCAAGTGTTGATTTTTTTCTTTTGCCTTTGTCTAGACACACTGCAACAAGAGATGTTGTGCAGGGAGCATGGAGTATTCTGCCAGATATTCCTTCACCATTAATGCTGGATCCGTTTTATTGCATTATTTTCAGTAGACTGGGGTTCGCAACAACATCTGGTTTCGGTCTACATGTATCAGATGAAGGTCTGGTTAGTTTATTAATGACAAATAAATGACAAACTTCTTGATCTTAATGAAATAAACTGCCGTTTTGCAAAATGTACTGCCGGAATGTACTGCCGGCTAATAATAAACATTACAGTAACAAACTAAAAAAAGGGCAATATAATAAAAAAAAATTCTGTTAGATCGTTTTATTGGTGAAAGCGAGCACACCCTTTTAAAATTGTTGATTACGCTTTGTGTTTCACACATGCATGCTCGCATGATCAGTTAGCTGTGAGCCACTAAAAAAGGTGTTAAGTAAACAGGCAAAGCAGATTTTTTATTTTTATTCTGTTTTGTTACCTGACATTTCCAACCCACCTGCCAGCTTTTTCTTAGCAAATGATTCCTGGGCTGTGTATCAGTGACTAGGTGTAAGTACTCTCTGTACTTTTTCTCATACTGTACATGAAGTCGCAGACAACTGTGATTGACAATGCTTTTTTTGTTTTAAATATACAAATATTGCATTTATTTTTATTCCAGTAGCCTTTAAACATAGCCTGAATTTGCTCCTTATACCAGACTGGCTCATTTTAATAAAAATAAAAATTAGGAGCATTTAATCTGAAAATTCTTTTAACAAAATATCTATAAGCCATATATTAAGTTCCAAAATTCAGCAGGGGATGTAGAAAATGAACAATAGGTAAGAAATAAAATGCTCGGAGGCATTCTGTTACAGTAAATCATTCACTGATGGGTTTTATTCATTTCTAGTTGGATTTGATGAAGTGAAACAGCTACATGTTATTTCCTGTTGTTAGTTGAGTTATAGCAGCTGTAAACAGTTGTTTCCTCACCAGCCCATGCTCGAAAACCTACAGCTTCAGGTTTACCTCTAGTCCAAAGTACTGATAGTGGAGACTCCTAACATAAATGTTATTTAAGCATCTGCATTGAACAGAGATTTTATAACCAAATTCCTTGTGTAATTTACTATGAAAAATGAAATGTTTTAGAACAAGTACATTAATGTAAACCTGCTGATTACAGAATTTCAAAGCTGTACTATAAGTGAAATAAAAACAAGTTGGGACTAAGGAGCAAGTCAAAGGTGATTAATCATTTAGACTGTTTTATCATGTAGAGTGGGTAAAAAAAAAATTCACGCCTCTTTATTCTTTTTAATTCACGGGTGCAGAACAGAAATGATTGAATTATATTTTTGCGCTAGCTTTCCACAAATGCCCTGTAGTAAATTATAGGAAACCTGGGCTATATAAAAACCAATCTCCATGTTTAATCATGAATGTGTATTAATTTGTAACATTTTCAGAGCATCAACTTTACAGTTTTTTTACTGCTTGTAAAATTATAAGAAAAATACTTTTTACTTGCATTTTCTTAAAAAAAAAAAAAATTGCTATCTATCTACTGTCAAGTTCTTCATGTAGTAAGGAGTACAGGAAGTGAGTGATGTCAAAGATGTTGGTCTGCTGGGAAAATATTTAGGTTTTGGCTACACTTTCTTGAAATCAGTCTGGAATGGAAAAAGAAATTCATTAAGCATCAGTCTGTTCTCACTTTGAAATATTTTAGAGTTGTTTGCGCTTTTAGGTTCAGTAAATACGTTCATTAGTTTTTCGGTTTGCATTTTCCGTTCCCTGTAATGTTTCCAATTCATGCTTGGAGCAGGTTCTATTGCAGTTCTACAAGCCTCTGAGAAGGTATTCAGGAGCTAAAAAGGGAAGCGAAAATAGTTATCATACTGAAAGTTGAAATCTTCAGCTGTATAGCAGAGGCTTTGTACCAGAATAGATCTAGATCTGTGATAGATCTATGTGTCCCTCTGACTCGACTACAGCCCCAGGCCCAGCTGAAGTGAAGCAAGACATAGCATGATTCTGCACCACCATGCTCTACCATGTGCCCAGCCACTGTAGCCCAGACATGTGGAGAACACAGGAGATTGTTGTAATGTTTAGGAAGTGAACATGTTGTCATGATCAGGGTGCTTTCCAAGATATTCTTGGAGAGATCTTTGTTTTTTGGAAAGATGTCCCTGTGGGGAAAAATTGTCATAGAGAATGCTGAGAATAATTTCAGAAGACAAGCAAATGTTTTTTATTCTTGTTTTTATGATGTCAAGGACAACATAACATGTACCACCTTATAGCAACAAGGATATAGCCATTGAACACCAAGTCAAACCTGCATTACACATTACATAGTAATCTATGAATAGACCAAAACATTTGGTTTTACCAATTAAACAAAAGCATTAACAAAAGAATATTATGAAGGAGCAAGACTGCGGCTGTTGTCTTATGTTTATGTCTCGGTATACACACCATAGTCATATCTAAAGCCCTGCCAGGACAAACCCATATAATTATATTGTATTTTGTGTGCTTGGTCTCCTTATGGTAACTGGAGATAAAGCTGACAGGATGCACCCCTTTCTTTGACCACAAAAAAAAGTCAGGACAACCCTGGTTTCCGTTCATAATATATAAATGCAGACCATACACACTCTTAGCTTAGCCTGACACACTTAATCTTTTTTAGACCTGTTGTTCAGAAAAGAACAGAAATGGTTTTTTTGGCTGTGAATTTCTTTTATTCATCCTTCAACTTAAAACCTGCAGGGACAAGCTGGAGAATGCCAAACATAATGCCTAAACAATTGCGCTTGTTTTTTTTAAAGGTCTGTGCAAAAGCATGTTCCTGTAGGATCCAGGTTTGCATTACATAGACACTTGCATAAGTTGTTAACTTTGAATCATAGATAAAGGTGTTAAAAGCAGCACACAAGCAGGATTTGAATTTTAGTCTGTAAAATCCTAAAGAAAAACCCCAAATGTATTTGATTAAGATTTTTGCTTATTTCAGAAAGGGGTGTAACAGCTTAAAAAGAATTTTTTCTATTGTAATTTTAATGCTCTTTACAATGGATATAAAAAGTCTATAGACCTCTGGAAATGACTTTTTTGTGTGTAAAAATAAATTTCTTTTCTACTTTAAATGTAAAATACAACATTTACAAGTAAGGTTGCATAAGTGTACACACCCTAAAATAAAAAAAAAATAAAAAAAGGTATTACAACAGATGTGGTTGCTGAAGTACAATATATTGGCAATTGTTTGCAGATACCTGGTCATAAGTTTGATATGTGCTTTTTGAGAACCGCCTTCTACTTTTAGTACCAATTTGCTCTTATATTTCCCTCCACAAATGTTCCACTAGATTTTGGAGTGTGCTTGTGGAGATTTGTGCTCATTTAGCCACAAGGGTTTTAGTAAAGTCATGTACTGAGGTACTTGAGGAGGTCTGGAGTGGAATCATAGCGTTCTAATTCATCCCAAAGGTGTTCAGTAGGGTTGAGTTCAGAGCTCTATAGCCGGACATCTTTCACTCCAACCCATGCAAAGCGCATCTTAATGAAGCTTGCTTTGTGCACTGTAGTGTAGGTATACCCCAGACTAAAACATTATTGAATAATATTTTTCATTTTATTAAACCACTTAGTTTTTTGGGTAAGAGGGTAGCCTCTTGAGACACATCTTGATACTGGCAATATTATTTTACACTTTCTTGCAAAAGACATCATAGATCCATCATATTCTATGGAAATCAAGTGTTGAAAAAGGAAATTCCCTTTTTTCTTTAACTTTGTAGAAGACACCTGAATGTTTTGCCTTAAAATTGACTGGTAATAGCTATTCATCATTTCTTTCAAACTGATAAATGCCCCAGTCTGGCTGAGGCTGGCTAAAAAAATCCCTATCGCATTAAACTGATACCATCATGCCCCACCATGGGTGTGGTGTTCTATTTGATTAAGTTTGGATGTTTTTTGTGAGAAAAAAGTTGTTTTTAAATTCAGGGAGTAATAATTTATTTGTGTGTTTTTGTACTGTCCTATTTTTTTGTTTTGGAAATTCTTTTACACCTCTTCAATACATGACATACTTTTTAAGCTTTTTGGGGACCCATGGCGGCTTCTGCAGTCATATAAAACCAAGAATTTGTCAAGAAAATCCAGTAGAAGAAACAGATTATATATTTTTTTGGGGTTAATGAGGAGGTATGAGAATTACTTTTGAACATGAGATTTTGGTTCATTCCAAACATATCCACATTCCTGATTATAAAAGGTTATACTCACAGATGTATGACAAGGTTATTCTTACTTTATATTTTATAAATTTTTAATTCCTTAATGATTCCTAAATGACTTTTGAGAGTGAAAAACTTTGAACAAGATTTATCTTAAAATGTATAAATTTTTGTTGAATTTTTTAATTTTGGTTCACAAAAAGCTTTCTTAAAGGGTGTGTGTAGACATAATGTCTATATGGCTATATTATACAAATGTACTTTGAACTTTGCACCTGTTTGCACAATACATTTTTACTTTTATAGCATTTGTTAGACACCTTATCCAAAGCCGTTAAGGGTTAAGGGCCTTGGTCAAGAGCCCAGCAGTGGGAGCTTGTAGGGATGGGATAATCTAATTCTCTCTCTCTCTCTCTCTTTTTCTTAATCGCTGAGCTACCACTTCCCTCAATACAAAAGTACAACAAATCTGTCATGTGTACTTAATAGAATTGTAATAAAAGATAAAACAAGGTTACTCTTTTTACTTGCTGTATAGAATTTTAGAGACAGACATGTAAGCTTTGCAGTCAGATAATGACGTCAATGTGCAGATTTTAATTTCCCAAAAATTCTTACTTGTAGAGGTCAATACTCTATACGATTTAGGGGTATTAAATTATGGAATAATTTATCTCATTTTAGTAGAAAGATTTTCTTCTTTAAAAAGTTATAAAAGATGTATAAAGAATTATTTTATTGCTGCTTTGTAATTATGCTTTTGTTTATTGATTTTTTATGAACTTTGTGTACTCTATATAGTTTTTGAAGTATATTATTATTATTTTCTTGTTTAGGTGGAGGCTTTAAAAAAGCCCTTCAGGTTTTTTGCCTCTCCCTGCACAATATTTGGATTGTATTCTTGTATATTGTATATTGTTTATATTTGTGCAAATAAACTAATAAATAATACAGGTTTTATAATTTTTTTTTACGGACATTTTCAGGTGAAATTTGACATTTCTTTTTCATTTCCTCTTTAAAACTCCTAATATAGTCAGATGCAGTTTTCTGCCAATGTGTTTTTTTTTTTTTGGTAAGGTAATACGGCTTAAGTAACCCAAAGGAACAGTACATGAGATAGATTAACTGTCTGTTATTGCGTAGGATGCGTTTGGTATGTTTTTTCAATGTGGAAATAGGAAAACTGGAAATGGCTCTTTATTCATTTCAGATTATCCTGGCAACTGGGTTGCTTTGACACATATTAGTCCCTTTATTATATATGGGTTGATTAATGCAACTATCTCCACACTGTCACGTTTTTTTTTACTTCCAATCATCATGTTTATATACCAGGGCTGTTAATCGATTAAAATATTGAATCACGATAAATCGCACAATTGTCATCACTAGTGAAACGCAACATAATCACTTTTTTTTTTTTTTATCTGGTTTAAATGTACCTTAAAATAATACTTTTAAAGTTCATAATACTCTAATCAACATGGTCACAAATATGGATGCTTAATGCAAATGTATGTTTATTATTAGTGAAACCATAATCTAAATATAGCATGAAGACAAAATATTCTTGTAAATGTTTTAAAGTAATTGTCGTGTTTTACGTAAATCATCAGGACACCAAATGAAACGTCACTAGGTTACGTTTGGGAATGCCTCACGTTGTTCACGCTCTAAATTACGTGTAAAATCTGGCCACTAGGCAGTCATGACGTCATTGGTGGGCGACGTCACGCAAACTAGGAAGCTACAAAATAGGAGCACGATGGGAGCGACATTAGCTTCTACAAAAGGAGAAGGTAAGCGCTTCAGGGATGCAGGGAGTATGGCCTGTTGACGCAGTTCTCGTTTCCTTAGGAGTGGCTCTGATGTCAAGGTCGTAGAACCTGACGAAGGTCAGCGGGGTGGACGACCCCGCAGCGTTACAGATGTCCTGGAGTGACACTCCAGCAGACCAGGCCGTAGATACCCCTGGTGGAATGAGCTTTAACTCCAAAAGGAGTGGGAAGACCAGAATACCCATAACACCGACAAATGGCATTCACAATCCATCTACTGAGCGTCTGCTTATTAGCCGGAAAGGAAACCTTTAATGTGACGGCCATAGCAGACGAACAGCTGCTCCGATGTCCTCCACGCACTCATCCTGTGGAGGTTTGTGTCCAGTGCTTGCATTGATTTAGCTTTTCCTGGTTAGGGGCTAGGAATGGAGGAGGGCAGAATGCCTGCAAAACAACATGTCGTGAGGGAGCCGCAGGCACCTTAGGCACATACCCTGTTCTGGGGGAAAGAATAGCACTGTCCATGCCAGAGGAAAACTCCAGGAGAGACAGGCAAGCTGTCTTAACCGACAAATACCTAAGGGCCATCTCGGCCAAGGGCTCGAAGGGGATCTTAGATAGAGCCGGCAGCTCAACGGCCAAGTCCCACACAGGCACTCTGGGTCGTGTCCCAGGCCTCAGCTTCCGGGTGCTGCGTAGAAAACGTGTCACAAGGGGGTGCTTTCCACCCTACGCCCAAGAAGGTAGTTCTCTGTACTGGAGAAAGCACACTTTTCTTTGCTTTTGGTCTTAACCCCAATTCCTTCATGTGGCCACTCTGAAGCTCTGATCAAGCTAATACCAACCAATCGTCGATATAGTTAAGAATGCGAATGCCCTGAAGCCTTAGTGGGGCTAGAGCTGCATTCATGCACTTGGTAAAGGTGCGGGGTGAGAGTGCTAGGCCAGACGGGAGGACCCCATATTGCTAATCTTCAACACCCACGGTAGGGAGGCTGCACTCTGAAGCATCTCTTGTGGCAGATTTAACAGCCTGGCCTCTTGAGGCTGGCTTTTGACCCTTTCAGTACAGCTAGGGAGATCAGTACAGCTTCCCAAGCTGGCCAGGGTCTCCTCCATCTCCAGTGGGGACGGAAGGAGCCACCTGGTGGAGGGAGACTGCGCTCTGTGGGAGAGCTAACAGTCTGGCCTCCTGGTGGTGTCCAGGAGACACGGGAACCGTGTAAACCACCTCTCCTGAAACAGGGCACTCTGAATGTCAGGGCTGCTGCACCACTGCCCGTTTGTTCGCGGAGAGGACCATCCTCAGGTTGGCCGACCTCTTGGATTCGGGCTTAGAGTGTCGCCTATGGCCCTTGGGCGTCTGTTCAACCCTGGGCATCTCCCCATAGCCGCAATCCCTAAACCCTGCTATATTCCTGTATAGCGAATGTGGGGGATCACCTTGGATAGCCATACGGCTACAGCGCGGACAGTTGTCTCTCTCTCGAGAGCCGATTGAGCATGCTTCACTCCCAGGCAAACAACGCAAAGCTCATAAGCGTGAACAACGTTTTCAAAGCAGCTCAAGTTCCTGAAAGGAAACTTTTGTTATCTTTCCATTAATGAGGTGATAGTGGAGAAACTCTTCTAACTTTCATACGGATTACACAATCAGAGTATATTTGTGAATTGGTTTATTAAAAGTAGACATTTCAAGCTTTCTATGCATATATTTATGTGTGTGAGGCAAGTATTCATTAAAATTCAGGTTGTTTTATTTATCTGTCTGTAAAGAGAGATGACAAAGAGACAGAGACGGCAAAGCGTGCGTTTTTTTTGTTATTATGAGTATACAAATAAAAGTAGACCCTTTACAGATTCAAATGATGTAAGAAATGTAAGTATGTTTTGGTGTTATGAGGAAAAAATGGCACAAAAAATGGCGGTGCATTTGTCGACCCAGCGGGTTAATTGCCGGGGGTGTGCATCATGGCGGATATTAGTATTTGATTTGAGTGTTGGCGCAGCAGTAAAACATAAGTTTAGTTATACAAAATGCTTTTTTCGTTTAAATTTTATATATATATATATATATATATATATATATATATATATATATATATATATATGTTTTATATATATATATATATATATATATATATATATATATATATATATATATATATATATATATATATATATATATACAGTGAGGAAAATAAGTATTTGAACACCCTGCTATTTTGCAAGTTCTCCCACTTAGAAATCATGGAGGGGTCTGAAATTGTCATCGTAGGTGCATGTCCACTGTGAGAGACATAATCTAAAAAAAAAAATCCAGAAATCACAATATATGATTTTTAAACTATTTATTTGTATGATACAGCTGCAAATAAGTATTTGAACACCTGTCTATCAGCTAGAATTCTGACCCTCAAAGACCTGTTAGTCTGCCTTTAAAATGTCCACCTCCACTACATTTATTATTCTAAATTAGATGCACCTGTTTGAGGTCGTTAGCTGCATATAGACACCTGTCCACCCCATACAATCAGTAAGAATCCAACTACTAACATGGCCAAGACCAAAGAGCTCTCCAAAGACACTAGAGACAAAATTGTACACCTCCACAAGGCTGTTAAGGGGTACGGGGAAATTGCCAAGCAGCTTGGTGAAAAAAGGTCCACTGTTGGAGCAATCATTAGAAAATGGAAGAAGCTAAACATGACTGTCAATCGCCCTCGGACTGGGGCTCAATGCAAGATCTCACATCGTGGGGTCTCAATGATCCTAAGGAAGGTGAGAAATCAGCCAAGAACTACACGGGAGGAGCTGGTCAATGACCTGAAAAGAGCTGGGACCACCGTTTCCAAGGTTACTGTTGGTAATACACTAAGACGTCATGGTTTGAAATCATGCATGGCACGGAAGGTTCCCCTGCTTAAACCAGCACATGTCCAGGCACGTCTTAAGTTTGCCAATGACCATTTGGATGATCCAGAGGGGTCATGGGAGAAATTCATGTGGTCAGATGAGACCAAAATAGAACTTTTGGGTCATAATTCCACTAAACGTGTTTGGAGGAAGAAGAATGATGAGTACCATCCCAAGAACACCATCCCTACTGTGAAGCATGGGGGTGGTAGCATCATGCTTTGGGGGTGTTTTCTGCACATGGGACAGGGCGACTGCACTGTATTAAGGAGAGGATGACCGGGGCCATGTATTGCGAGATATTGGGGAACAACCTCCTTCCCTCAGTTAGAGCATTGAAGATGGGTCGAGGCTGGGTCTTCCAACATGACAATGACCCGAAGCACACAGCCAGGATAACCAACGAGTGGCTCTGTAAGAAGCATATCAAGGTTCTGGCGTGGCCTAGCCAGTCTCCAGACCTAAACCCAATAGAGAATCTTTGGAGGGAGCTTAAACTCCGTGTTTCTTAGCGACAGGCCTGAAACCTGACTGATCTAGAGAAGATCTGTGTGGAGGAGTGGGCCAAAATCCCTCCTGTAGTGTGTGCAAACCTGGTAAAAAACTACAGGAAACCTTTGACCTCTGTAATTGCAAACAAAGGCTACTGTACCAAATATTAACATTGACTTTCTCAGGTGTTCAAATACTTATTTGCAGCTGTATCATACAAATAAACAGTTAAAAAATCATATATTGTGATTTCTGGATTTTTTTTTTTTAGATTATGTCTCTCACAGTGGACATGCACCTACGATGACAATTTCAGACCCCTCCATGATTTCTAAGTGGGAGAACTTGCAAAATAGCAGGGTGTTCAAATACTTATTTTCCTCACTGTATATGTTTTTATATATATATATATATATATATATATATATATATATATATATATATATATATATATATATATATATATATATATATATATATGTTTATGTATATATATATATATATATATATATATATATATATATATATATATATATATATATATATTATGAGACTTATTGGATATAATAGTGTAGCTGTGTTATTGTGAAGATTCACAAAACAAAACAAAACAGGATTTGTAGACACCTGAGAAACCTAAGACTCATATGTACCTTTTAAACATCCTCTTCTGCATCCTCTGGAAAAAAAGTATTTGGAGTATGGATATGGAGATTTGTGCTCATTCTGAGACACAATGGCACAGTGGGTGAGGAGACCTGGGCTGCAGTCAGAGTTTCAATTCATTCCAAAGATGTTCGATAGGGTTGAGGTCGTAGCTCTCTTGCAGGCTGCTGAAGATCTTCCACTAAAGGCTTTTCCAATATAGCGCAAATTGTGCCTAGGTCCGCTGTCATGCTGGAACAAGTTTGGGTCTCTTAATTCAAGTAAAGGGACAACTGAATTCTATCAAATCCAAAGACAACCTACTGTATACAATAGTCTGTCTCCAACTTTGTAGTAACAGTTTGGGGAAGAATCACATATGGCTGGAAAAGTCAGGTACATATCATGGATCATAAAGACTTGATGGAAGGTAACTTGTGTAGACATGCTTCTGCAACTCAGTGGAGGTCCAATCAGAATGGTTTTCTTTTAAAACTATCAAAATCTTCTAGTGAGTTTTTTCTTACAGAGAGCACAGCACAGTTCTTATATTACACCAGACCGTGTAGTACACAATTAACAGTTGAATTAGGTGTGTGAACATAATGCAATTTTTCATAATGCCATGATGTCAATATCATGATGTACTGTATGTTTACTGGAAGAAGACATTTCTGAGCATTGAAAAATCGGGAAGGGGTAAAAAAAATCTTCTAATACAGCTCTATAACCCTAACAAGGTTGTATTTTTTTGTGACAGCTGCAGCTTCGCCTCACTATGGCGCAGTGGACGCAGATTTCCCAGAAGCTTCCTTATTTTACCAATGAGACCCTAGTGGACCTATACCCCACAGATACTTTTCCCATAGATATCAGGCACTACCTGGCCAGCTGGATTGAGGAGCAGAGATGGTATAGCTTTATTTTCTCACTCAAGCAATTCATAAAAAATGTGTTCACAGAGTGAATTACAGAAAGATAATCCCATGTGTGTGTGTGTGCTTGGTCTTAGGGAGGACTTTGACGTGGACAACCTAGAGCAGGAAAAACAGGCTCTCCAGCTGCTGGAGCGAATGATGGAGCTTCTGCAGGAAGTGGCATTTCAGAATCCCAATGTGTTGGAGAAAGTCAAACTTCAGCACATCTGCAGGAACATGGTACTTGCCATATTGATATTTCAGTTTTGAACATAATTCTGGGGTGATTTTCATAAACTACTGAGGCAACATTTGTTTATTTATTTGTCTTGAACTAAAAAGAATTTAAGAAATTAAAATCATTTGAACATCATTTGAAATTAAACCGTTATAGGTGGTGCCATGGTGTGATTTGTAGGAGTTCAGCGATAGATTTTGAACGAAAAAATGCACTTCACCTGTGTTCTGAGGTGCAGGGCTTCAGGAGAAAAACTTCCACCGGTGGTGCACGACGATGACAAAAGATAAACTCCCCAGAGAAATACAGTGGTACCTTGACCTACGAGTTTAATTCGTTCCGTGGACGAGCTCGCACATCAAATCAGTTTTTCATACTGAAAATACTTAAAATGGCATTAATCCGTTCCAACCCTCAAAATGACACCCCGTTTTTATGTTTCATGTTATTAAATTGGAAAATACATTTCTAAATAACAAATCTTGTATAAAAACATAATATAAAGAGTATGTAAAGATATAATAAGGTTTTATTTAGTGTATTTTCCTTGGAGTTGAAACGACTTGAGCTAACGAAAACGCCGGTGGGGTGTGTGTGTGTGTGTGTGTGTGTGTGTGTGTGTGTGTGTGTGTGTGTGTGTGTGGAGGGGGGTGGAGGCGATAAGCGGAGGCGGGGGAAAAACTAGTTTTTTACTATCACTCCTGTACACTACATATCCCAAAACTTTACATTTTTCACTTTTTCTTCTTTGCTTATCTTAATTTTCGTCACAATCTGACCGCTCGTACCACGGAAAACTCGTACATTAATGCCCTCGTAGGTAAGGTACCACTGTAGTTGTGAAAGGAAGGAGGAAGACAGTGAACAATTACTTACTTGGTCGGCTACTGTTTAGATATAAGCCGTTGTAATGAGTTGAGTCTGGGTGAAGGGAGGAGCTCGCTAAAACTCCAGTTGCAACAGAAATCATATAAGCACAGACAGGTTTCCAAAACTCCTGCTTTTTTATTTTTCTTGGCAGCAGTGTTATGGGTTAGTCAAAGAAACTTAGAAATGAGCATCAGAAAATAATAAGGACATAATTCTCAGTCTCACACGCGCACACACGCAGTAATACGGGAAGAATGCAGTCATATGCTTTTCCCAAAATACCGCTATGCTCCTAATAGAAGCGCAACATAGTGCATTTAGTGTCTTTCGTTAAAGCCTGTGTAAAGTTCATTAGTTTCAGTGTAGACACCTGTGGCTTATAGACAGGTGCGGCTTATTTATGTTAAAAATATAAATCTTTGTCAAATTCATTGGGTGCGGCTTATATAATGGTGCGCTTTATAGTCCAGAAATTACGGTATGTTAAAAACTGGTCACCATACAGCTAAGTAGAATTTGAGTTTACAGATGAGGCCAAAAGTTTGGGTTTTTTGCGCATTTGTAACACTTAAATGATTCAGATCATCAAGCAACTTGTAATATTACACAAATATAGCCAGAGTAAATGCAAAATACAGTTTTTAAAAGATGATTTCATTAATTTTGTCCGACTCTTCTTTAAAGAATTGTTTTGAATAAGCCACAGTAGGGTTTTTTTTTAAGCATGAATGCCATTTTTCATGAATCATGAACACTGTTCTTAACTGAGGCAAGTGAGGCCTGCAGTTTTTTTAGATGTTGTTCTGAGTTCTTTTTTGCTTACATCCAATCTCCGTAAGCATTATATACAGAGCAAACTGTCCCAAGTCACTACACATAAATCTATTGATCTGCTCTGGGATGAACTTGATCACAAGGTCAGAAAAAAACTTCCAACTAATTAAAAACACTTTTGCGAGTTTGACAAGAGGCATAACAACGTTTTTTTAACTGAATGTTTGGGGAAAAAATTAACTGTCCAGATGCCAAGACTGTATAACGGTGTAATTATTGCTAAGGGAGAATATTTAATTATAATACATTTTAACATTTGTTCATTTTTTATTTGTTCGGTCAAAGTAATTTTTTAAATGCTATTTGCTTAGATTGGACATGTGAGAGACAATTTCGTTTCAGTTTTTATTTACAGATACTTTTATTTTTTTTGGCGGTCAACAGTTTGCATACATTTTGTTAGAATTTTTGGCCTGTTTAGGATATTTGTTTGATCAGAAAATGCCAGTTGGATCAAGATTTATCTTTAGACCTAAACGGACTCCTTAAAATGATTGATGACCAGCAATTTCTTTTATTCTAATCTTAAAATAGGATATTTTCCTTAGCTTTTAGGCAATAGCAATGTTGGAAAAGGTAGATATAGTACATACTTTGGAGATTCACTGATTTCTGTTGCCTGAATCTTCACTGGTTCCTTTTGTTGTTTTGGGTTCAGTTGAACTATTTGGACCAAAGCTCCTTCATGCCTCAGAGTTAATTTGTTCTTTCTGAAAAAGCAAACGATCGTAATCTAAAACCATTAAATTTTCCTTGGCTTTAGGCGATGGCAATGTTGGACTTTTTTAATAGTGAGTGTGCGTAGTACAGTCAACTCCTGATATTTTGTGGTTCGGAACTCGGGGCTCGGAAAATTCACCAGTTCTCATTTGGAACCTAGCTAACAGCAAGTTGTGGATTATCTTGAAATTCACATGAATACGCAGCGGAATCGAATGGTCAGGAGTGTTAGCAATAAAATATGTTTTCAGTAACAAATTCGTTTTTTTTAAACACATTATTTTATTAAAGTGACATAATGTCTAGATGAATTCAGTAAGGTACCATAGGGTCTGCGGGGGGTGCGTCCAAAATTTGCAGATTTTCAGAACTCGCATTACGAGTTCCGGGGACCACTGTACATACTTTGGAGGTTCACTTATCCCCGGTTCCTGACTCTTCACTGGTTCTTTTTTTTTTGTCTTGGGTTTAGCTGTACTATTTGGACCAAATATATATCGAATCAAGATTTATTTTCACATACACATTTATACAGAGTATGACGTAGTGAAATGTTAGTTACTGTCCAACATTTAAATATGTAAATAAAAATAGAATATAATTTTTTTTTATAAATATAAAGTATAAAAAGTATAACAGTATATCAAAAGTATAAAGTTTATTGCAAGATAATAATTATTATATCATAAATAATAAACAAAAAATAGGCATAAAAAATTCTCTATATATTTTATATACAGAATTTATATATATATATATATATATATATATATATATATATATATATATATATATATATATATATATATATATATAATCAACATTTACACAGTTTACCTTTTCAAAACAAATTTTATATAAAAATAAAATAGAATAAATCAAATGAATGCAATACACTTTTTATTATATTGATTAAATTGAGTAATTAATTAAATTGCCTCAAATTAATTTGATTAAATAAAATTTAGTTAATGGAAAAAGTTTATTAAATACCGTATTTTCCGTATAAATAAGCCGCTACTTTTTTCCGACGCTTTAAACCCCGCGCCTTAAACAATGAAGCGGCTGATTATGGATTTTTCTTGTTTTTTTCCCGGGTTCACAAGCTTCAAGCCAAAAAACTGAACCCCATAACATTAGACAAATGAAATTGCCCGAACCAGTTAAAGTGAACCAATGAAACTCGAATTCAAGAGTTATATTTATATTAAGTTTGTAATCTTGTATAACAGTGTAGATTTATTCATTGCTAGAGACTCAAAGCACTTTTGTACGTCCCTCTGGATAAGGGCGTCTGCTAAATGCCGCAAATGTAAATGTAAACTCTATATTGAATCGCGCTCCCACTGAATCGGGGCGCACCACATCATAAATATGGATGAGGTTCCTCTGACGTTTGACCTGCCGCTCACTCGGACTGTCTACAGGAAATGTGAATCATTCGTCACGCTGAAAACAACCAGGCATGAAAAAACGCACTTCACCTGTGTTCTGAGCTGCACGGCATCGGGAGAAAAACTTCACCGATGGTGATTTTTAAACACACGACGATGCCAAAGGATAAACTTTGTTGTGAAATTGTTGTGAAAGGAAGGAGGAAGACAGTGAACAATGACTTTCTTGGTAGGCTACTGTTTAGATACAAGCCGTGTAACAGGCACTGTCTTTCGTTAAAGCCTGTGTAAAGTTCATTTGTTTCAATGTAGGCTCCTGCAGCATATAGACAGGTGCGGCGTATTTATGTTCAAAATTAAAAATCTTTGTAAAATTCATTGGGTGCGGCTTATATTTGGTGCGCTTAATAGTCCGGAAATTAGGGTATATTGATTGTAACCACAGAAAGAGTGAGGGTAAATGATAAATTGTGATATTTTATAGATACCAGAGTAAAATAATAGCTTGTTGTTGTTGTATTGTTCCACAAATGTGACTACCTCTTTTTGAATCATTTATGCAAAATTTTATTTATTTCTTTGTCTACTATAAACTGTATTAATTTAAATTGAACTGAAATTACAATGATACATTTATATTAGGAACTATCACAAAGCTCTCTAATGTTTTATTTTATTTCATTTTAATTTCTTTATTTTGAAAGAAGCACCCCAGCGTAAAAACGTGCCAAATCGAACATGCGGATCATGAATACGGATGATCCGCTGTGGCGACCCCTAATGGGAGAAGCCGGAAGAAAGTTTTATTTTGAACGAAGCACAATATAAAACAAAATATACAAACCACAACAAATGTGTTACAACACTAAAGAAAAAAAAACATCCATTAGACTTTATACATTCAAAAATTTCAGAAAAAGGAGCCATATAGACATCATATAGCCATCATATAGCCAGGGCATTAATCATTAATACAGAAGCTGTTTGAGTCATATTTTTTAGTTTTTTTTTTTTATTTTATTCAGCCAAAACGATAAAAAGGCTATATAGGTTTTTATAAGTGGATTTATAAGTAGTTTTCCTGAAATGTGTCATGATTCTGTATACATTTCAGACCTTCTGATTTTGTGATGCTTGCTAAGCTTACATTAAAACCATTAAAAGCTGAAGTGATTAACACTGAGGCAGAGGCTCATTGTTCTGGACAGTGTTCTGTTAGGAAAACTTTGGTCCTGGCATTCATGTGGATGTTACTTTGACATATAACACCTACCTAAACGTTGTTGCAGACCATGTACACCTCTGCCGCATTCCCTAATGCCAGTAGCCTCTTTCAGTGGGAAAGTGGTAATAATTGTGGGGGAATGGTTTGACAAACATGGATGGAAGTGCTGACTTCCAAATTTGGCCTCCAAATTCTACAAATGGCAATCTAATTAAGCATTTGTAAATCCAATTTATGGAAGTCCATTACAGGACTTAAAGCATTTGCTGTTAATGTCTTGCCTCAGCAATGCCTTTAGACTTTGTGTATTTAATTTTACAGATAATCGGTGTATACAAGGTGGTATAAAAATCTTGAGACTAGCTCTATTTACAACAAAGTACTTTATTTATCTAGGCTTACACACTATTTAATTAGAAAGAATCCTCTTTCACAGCAATACAGGACTCCCAGCATTCCTGCCAGTTCTGGAATGTGTCTTGGAAGTCTTCTTTTCGAATCGTGTCAAGTACCTTCTGCTATTCACGCTGGATCTCCGTAATGGTGTAAAAATGGGAACCTTTGAGCTGGATCTTCATCTACAGGAAGAAGCGAACTCAGCAGGAGCCAAATCTGATGAGTAGGGTGGGTGTGGAAGTGAGATCATGGCGAGAAACTCGCGTTGTCAGAATAGGACCAGTTGCACAGCTCCCGATGTACACAGGACATTGTCTTTTTGACAAACTGACTTATGAAGGTCGGTGCTCCCTGTGACTGTGCATGCAGCTTTTGCTGCCATCTGTTGGCGTGTTACAAAAGTAGTCTAAAAAATGTTGGAAACCACCTCTTAACTACTGTATTATTAAATGCCATTATAATTCGTACGAGAATTTGTAGCCTAACCTGCTGAACCACTTTTCAGGGCATCTTTCAGTCACAGCCTTTGGGACTGGTGAGGACAGTCAGAGATATTCTAAGGAAAGAGAGGCACTTGCTTCGACAGGTAGGCCAATCCTCTTTCTCCCTGCCCAGACTGAAACCACATATGGTTCCCACTAAAGCTTAGATCAGATGTGCATTTGTTAAACTGCAGACATTTCAACACATATCTGCCACGTCGCCGCCTGTGCAGATCTTTCCACAAATGCCTGCACCAGTGAATGGTACACCACAACGCCCAAGAGAAGTCAGCAGCCATGATGTGGACAACCTGGTGCTAAAGGTTTTGGAGATTCAGGCCTGTCGTCAGCAAATTCACCAACTACAGGAAGAGCTCAACTGGGAGAAGCAAGAATCTGAGCCCATGCAGGGTATGTGATATGATATAAAGCTGTGAATAGTTCTGTCATTAGTCAAAATTTCATCCCGTCTGCTTTATAGACTGGTTTGTCTTTTAATTTGCTTTGCATAAACTATATAAGTCTGTTACCGTTTTTTTTGTTTTTTTTGTTAGCAGTGAACCACTGAACAAACATGGTACAATTAGCTCCTAGATATACATATTACTGACATGCAGCTCATCAACAAAACCATCATAAACCACAATTTTTGACCAAAATGGATCTAATGTTGATAATGTTATTTCCAGCAAATACATTTAATCTTATTTTGTTAATAGTTTAAACTTGTGCAGAGTCGGTTGACGTAAAGTAACATTAATTTTAAGCTTGAATACTTTGCTCCTTGATTTGCATGAAAGTTTTTCATTAAGTATCTTCCTGTCATGTTCAAAATGATCATTTGTTTATACTTGCATAAACATTGTGACAAACGAGTGGCTCAGCGTGTTACAACTTGCCTTTCGGTTCAGCACAGTCAGAGGGAAGTGGCCTCAAATTTAAAAATGTGCTTCATTCCAGAAAGTTTGCAATTCCAATTAAAAAGAAAATTCTCTTCGAATGGTTATTTGCAACATGGCACTTAACTTTATCCTGCATTCAAAAAATTTTAAGTTTTATTAATAATACAAACAAGTACTTATAATCTCATAGCTCATTTTCCAGAGAGATATTCCAGCATGCTGAAATAAACCTTATTTATCAAACAACAATTCTCCTTTATCAGGAGACAGAAAGATGTCAGCGACATATATTCACTCAGCAGTCCAAATAATGTAAAATAAAACATGATTTGCAAGACAAGGCCCGCTTCTTCCATGGTCCAGTTCTGATACTCATGTTCCCACTGTGATCGGGGGAAACATGGACACAAATTTTTACACTGTAAGCATGCACTTTGTATTCTTACAGCTTTCCATCATAGCCAGCATTTTTTGGCATAATAATGAGCTTTAGGCACCTTTGACTTAGTTGCTGGTTAATTTACTGGTTGTCCATTCTTGGACCACTATTGGTGGGTGCTAATCACTACATACTGGAAACACCCCATGTTAAAGATGCTCTGACCCATTTATCTAGCCATCACAATTTAGCCCATGTCAAAGTTGCTCAGTCTATTTATCCTTTTTCAAATGCTTCTGTTCACTTTCTTGAATCCTATTATATCCCACCCATGGACATGTTCCACTATAAGGTAATTGTTATTGACTTCACCTGTCAGTGGATTTAATATTATTGTGTATGTTTGTTAAAATTAGTTACATTTATGGCATTTGCCAGATTCTTTAATCCAAAGAGGCTTACAACTGAGCACTTGAGTGTTAAGGGACAAGCAGTGGCAACTTGGTGGATTCCAATGCATTAACCACTGAGCTACAACCAGTCCTATGTCTTAACCACTGAGCTACAACCAGTCCTATGTCTTAACCACTGAGCTACAACCAGTCCAATGCCTTAACCACAGAGCTACAACCAGTCCAATGTCTTAACCACTGAGCTACAACCAGTCCAATGCCTTAACCAAAGAGCTACAACCAGTCCAATGCCTTAACCACAGCGCTACCTAGTCATTGTTTAAAGCACACACGAATTTGACTAATAGTTCCAGTAAACTCCTAAACAGAAATGTAGTGTTCCAAACCGCAGAGCAAGTTCTAAAATAAAGGTCTTCATTAATTAACAATTAATACCTGTTTACACTGTCATCAAATTCAGCCATTAAGTAGAGGCAGAAGTGGCAATATATCCACAATGTGCTTTTTATCCTCAACCATGAATGGATACATAAACAGGCTTATAAATGGAAATGTGTGCAAAGAAAGTGAGAGGAAAGTAAAAGGAAGTGAGTAAAAGTAAATACAGAAGAATGTAAATGGCAGTTCACATGCTTCAACAAGCATCCACATAAATATAAAAAACAGAACTTCAATTAGCTTCAATCACACAAACAATGGGTTTGTGGATTTAGTAAAAGTAATGCAGTTATGAGCAGTACACAAAACCATTCCAAAGTAATAGGATGTTTGGACAAATGTGCTTGATCTTGCTTGCACAGCTGAAGCACTTTGCTTACACAGCTGATGTACATTTGTTCCAAAACGTCCTGTTTCATTGGAAGCTGTTTTTTGGTCTATTGATATATATACACTTGGCTGTAGCTTTATAATGAACACCTGCTCATTTATGCATATATGCAATCAACCAGTCACATAGCACCAGCAAAGTATAAAATCAAGCAGATGCAGGTCAAGAGCTTCAGTTGACTTTCACACCGAACATCAAAGAGCTGTAGAATGGGACAAGAAGCAAAAAACGTCCAGTGAGCAGTGGTTCCAATTGTGGAAGTGCTTTGTTGATGAAAGAGGTCAGAGGTGCAAGCTGACAGGTAGGCCTTGGAAATTCAATGAACTACTCATTTTAGCATTGTTTGAATTTTTTTGGGGGGGATTCAGCAAACATTCAACATTTTCTTTTTATAGCAGTGCAGCAAAATATAGTGATTGCAAATCCTGATATAGCAAAAGCATATACACCACTTTTTCATGTGCTTTATTAACTATTACCCTGACTAACAATCCATTTTAGTGTGAATAGCATGCTACTGAATGGTTTCTTCTGTTTGCTTGTTTGTTTGTTTTTGTAAAGCACTCCATAAATGTGAACATTTTCAGGAGGGATATTTTGCAATGGTTTTAATATTGTCCTTGGACATGTATTGGACATTTGTTACACAAAACTCAGTGAAATGCGCAATAGCATAACACTGTTTATATAGGATTTATTCTGTAGAGAAATTGATTTTAGTGGATTTTTTATCTACTAGTATATAACAAAAAATGTGAATTGATTGAATTAAATATAAATAAGAGCACAAGCAATAGGTACAAACTTTGACCTACAGCACTCACAGTAATCTTAAGCTTTGTCATCTGTAACTTGAGTTCTTGTCAATTTTGAATTGAATCTATGTTGTTGAATCATGAAAATTGGCATGGTGTTGGTTATGATTTCTAATATAAATGTAATGTTTACATTAACCCAATATTACATGTAAAAATGAAATTCTCTTGCATAAAATGTACATTTGTAAATAAATCTAATGAATTTTAATGTAGTTTTCTTCCTGTTTACTTTTCCCTGTGCTTCATTATCCTGTTTGTGCTCATGTCCTATCCAGATATGTTTGATTATACAGTTTCAGTGTGCTTCATGATCTTAAACTATTCATTGTGTCTTTTATTTCTCTACAGGCCAGAATGAGATGGAGGTCAAACAAGATCAGCCCTTTAAACAGAATCGCATAAGGCAGCTGGAGTGGAAATATCAAGGCTTCGCGAAGGTAAACACTTAACAAATACAGCCTTTTACTAGGCATTTTAAGGTGTACCTCAGAAACAGACTTGGCACAAACATCATCATCTAGTCCTGATATGTGAATGGAGTTGTTGTGTGTTTGTGTGTGTGTGTGTGTGTGTGTGTGTGTGTGTGTGTGTGTGTGTGTGTGTGTGTGTGTGTGTGTGTGTGTGTGTGTGTATGTTTGTGCAGACACGTGTGCAGCTGCTGCAGGATGCAGTATGTAATCTGGAGCAGTGCCAGACCCGTCTTATCCAACGTATAAAGTCTTGGCGCTGGGAGCAGCTCCGCTCCACTATTGGCCGTGGATTCGATGACAATTTACTCCCTTTGCAGACATGGTGAGCTTGCAGAAACTTGCTAATCTTCCTCCTACCACAGGAATTGTCTAGTAGTCATGTAGTTTTTTGTGTCATAGTCACCACTGGCTTGGCTCATTAGAGACAAACTTTTTAATAATTTTAAAAAGTAATAATAATAATTTTATTATATATTTAATTTAAGCTTATAAACACTGTTTAGTTTACTAGCCTCTTTTTTCTTTTTCTCTCTTGAAGTTAAAAATAGTCCTGAAGACTTTCCTATAGCAGAAAACTTACTCTATTGTAACGCAGTCTGTTACTAGACAACGTACAACGTAAATGTATTAGAACAGGAGCATTTATATAAACCTACAATTAGCGATCAGAGGTTCTGCTTTTACAGTAAATGGATGACCAATCAGACTGGAGGACGAGGTTGTGTAGAAGCCTGTGGAATTCACATAAAGAAATATAGCACTTTCCTATAAAGTCCACAAATAAATAATTAATTAGTACTTTTTAAAAATGCTTTTGATGAACAATACACTAATATACCTTCAGCAATCAGGAAGTCATGAAATAATAATGCAGGAAAGAAGTGCATTGGAAATAATGGCTTTTGTACGTTTAGAGCCTCAGAGCTATTAATAACCGTATATTAATCAGCACAATGAGTTATAATTATAACATTAATAATACTATTTAGTTCAGGTAGAGGACAAAAAGTAAGCATTATAATGACACTATGTCTTCTTTCGGCTGCTCCCATTAGGGGTCGCCACAGCGGATCATCCGTCTCCATACTACTCTGTCCTCTACATCTGCCTCTTTCACACCAACTACCTGCATGTCTTCCCTCATCACATCCATGAACCTTCATTTTGGCCTTTCTCTTTTCCTCTTGCCTGGTGGCTCCATCCTTAGCATTCTCCTACCGATAAACCCCATGTCCCTCCTTTGCACATGTCCAAACCATCTGAATCGGACCTCTCGAACTTGTCTTCAAAACGTCCTACATGCCTCTAATAAACTTGTTTCTAATCCTGTCCATCCTCATCACTCCTAATGAAAATCTCTCAACATCTGCCTTTTACTCAATGCCACTGTCTCTAAAACATACAACATAGCAGGTCTCAGTCCTATAAACTTTCCCTTTCACTCTCGCAGATACCCTTCTATCACAAATCACTCCTGCCACTCTTCTCCACCCTGCCTGCACACTTTTCTTCACTTTCAGGTACTTAAACTCATCCACCTTCATCACCTTCTTCCTGCAACCACACCACTCCACTGCCCTTCCGCTCGTTCACACACATGAACTCTGTCTTACTCCTACTGACTTTCATTCCCCTTCTCTCCAGCACGTACCTCCACCTCTCCAGGCTCTTTTTAACCTGCTCCCTACTCTCACCACCATCAACCTGTCTATCACCACTACAAACAGGGTTTAGAGCCGATCCTTGATGCAGTCCAACCTCCACCTTAAACCAGTCTGTCATTCCTACTGCACACTGCACTGCTGTCACACTGTCCTCATACATGTCCTGCACCACCCTCCCATACTTCTATGCCACATTCTACTTCTCTTCCTCATACAATACCAATAATAATAGTTATAATCACACTAAGTATAGGCTAAAATGGTAATGTATTTATTTCTATTAAAAGAAGTAGGATATATGAACTGCTATGGATGTACACTGATGATCCGGTGAACTTTGTTATCAGTGAATGTACTTTCAGTCATGTTGAAATGCAAATGAGAAATGTAGCGTAACACCTATTTCTTAGACCCGTAATACTGACAGAACAGGAAAGACTGCTAATGTGTTTTTTAATACGTGTAAAATTGTATCCTTGTTGCTTTATAAGGCTCCAAAATTTGACGGTAATTACGGTTATAAAATATTAAGTCTGGAAAGCAGTTTAAAAATGTGGATGAAAGTAATTTTGTGTCACAGAGAGTATTGAGGTTCTTGTTTTTGTAGTATAATTACCGAATTAAGCACATTTATTATAACACTTGTATAGCAAAAGCTAGAGCCAAGAGCAGAGCATTTTCAGTGTTCACATTGTGCCAGGAGAACTAATTTAGAATTAAAAAAAAAAAAAACACTAAGCTAAAACATGAGTGGCATTTTGGCTACATTGTTTTGCATTTGGCTTTATTAATCACATCAAGTGTGAATCCAAATGAAATACTAAATGAACTATTGTCTATTAAGCTCTTTTATTTTTGTATTTAGGTTCTTTTATTTTGTGTTTTTTTGCTTTTATTCCTTTTTAACAGTGCCAAATTGACCCCTTTACTGTTCTCTCGCTCTTTCTTAAGGTGTGAACAGTTGCTGGGTGTGAATGGCAATTTGAGACAGGAGCTTATGCTTGTCAAAAGGGAGCATGGAAATGGTGAACAGGTGCAGAAGCTGGAAGAAAGTCTGAACTGCCTCCTGCAGACTCTTATCCAGAAGTACGTTCTTGCCTATAACAGAAATACATTCAGATTACACATAGTCTCGTCTGTAGTCTCCTATTCTGTTTTTAGACTGATAGTAATCTTTAAAGTGTCCACTGCTCAAAAAATTCAAGGAACACTTAATCATCACATTATAACACCAAATCAGTTAAAACTCAACAATATCAATTTGTCCAATTTGGAATCATTAGTAATTGTTAATCAGTTCACTTGCTTTGGTGTATATGAAAGTGACAATAGGTGCACTAGAGGCGGTTTCACAGGTGGTGGACACAGACTCTTGCTCTCTCCTTATCCTCCTTATCCAGATAGTCTGATTAGTTTTGTGTTTTGTTTGGGTCACTGTGACTACTTGAGCATGAGGCAGTATCTGCAACCCAATCAGGTGCAACCCATTTATCTGTGCTGTCGCAAGGAAGTTTGGTGTGTCTCCCAGCGCAGTTTGATCATGGAGCAAATCCAACCCAGCATCAGCATAATTTCTACAGCAGGAGGAGTCTTATCAAATTACCCAGAGCAGGGTAATGGTGTGTATGTTTATGAACAAACTGTCAGAAACAGAGTCAATGAGGGCAGCATGAGGACTCGACATGCTCTAGTGACACCTGTGCTCACACACCTCAGCACCTTGCAGCTACATTTGTATTTGCCAGAAAACACCACTGCACACATGTGCCAGTGAGAGATGACGTAGAGAATTTTGTGCTGCCAGCAGCATTATTCAGCATGACCAGTTTGGTGGTGGATCACTTAGAGTTTGAAGAGGAATATGCTTCGAGGGTCAAACATAACTGAAGTGCAACCTAGCAGTAGTCTTATTCCTGTGAGCTACCAGGATAAAACCCTCATTTCAAAAACCGCTTTTAAGACCCTTCTCTGGTGCAGTGGGCCCTGGGTTCCTCGGGTACAATGCAATGCCTGGCCTCATGCGGCATGTATGCAGTTTCTGGATAATGAAGGCTCTGCTGCAATGGGTTGATCCTAACTTATCCCTAGACATCACATACAGTGGGAACCTCTGGGATGTTATTGTCGGAACATCCATTCCAAGTAGCACAATGATGATGCCCTGATCCAGGTCTCAGAATGTATCTTGGAGCATGCCCAGACATTGTCAGGAACGCATACAAGCATGTGGGGCCCCTACACACCACTGACTGAGATGTCATGATGAAATTAATGCGAAATAAAAAAAAAATTTGTACTTAGATTTTTTGTGTGATTTTTAATCCAGCCCTCGCCAGTCCTATGACTTTGGGTTCCATTGACCATTTTTTAATTGTTTTGTTCTCTAAAGATTACAAAATGTATATGAGGAAAGATTTACAACATTAATATTTAGTTCATTGAGAACAAATATGTGATTTACAGTAATCCCGAATTTAACGCAGTGGTTACGTTCCACCGCGGTAAAGCAGAGGATTACTGTATTCCCTGCCATTTTTTGAGCAGTGCTAAAAAATAAAAGCATCTACCAGATGCCATAAATGTAACTGTATTTGAAAAAGCGCTCAGTTTGGTTATTTATCTCAGGCATATAAAAAATATAAAATAAAAAAAAAATGTAGAAGTAGCATCGAGTATACATCTCAATGTAAGTCATTGTGGATAAGGATGTAAATGTATCTGTTACTCATTCTTTTGTATGGTTCTTTAGCTCTTTGGTAGTGGAGAAGCAGCCTCCTCAGGTGATTAAGACTCAATCAAAGTTCTCCAGCACTGTGCGCTATCTTCTGGGAGAGAAAGTGGCTCCGGGGAAGCCGGTGCTTTTGAAGGCACAGATCATCACTGAGTCACAGGCTAGAAACCTAGGACAAGGGATCATACCAAAGTAAGTAAACCATATCTCTTTGTTTTGGAAATCCACAGTTTAATTAATAGATACAACTTCTAATAAAAAAAATGAATGGGGAAGTTCATACTTTTGTGCACTTTTGCCTCAAGTCATATTTGACAAAGCCAGTGGTAATTTTCTTCCGCTCTGAAAAAAAAAATCTATTGATACCTGTTTTTAAAAACATTAAAGCATTTAAATACAATTTAAACATACTATTAATATTTAATATTTCAGCAAAGCTATTGTCTATGTTTCAGGATGTAAGGGGGCATTAGTGGTTGTATTGTTCTTTCACTTTATTTTGTCCGGATGCCAGTAATGTAAGCACCAGCAAACTAGTATAGTTATGGAAACTAAAATTATTAGGTACACATTTTTTTGACAGCAGGCATTATGTTAATGCCTGTGATAAAATGGCATTATTTTTGGTGCAGATATAGACAACAAAATGGATTGTATGAGCTGTACAATCAGAAATATACATGTAATAAATTAAACTTTTAAAATTCAGCTTAGTGATTAAATACCTGCATTTTTGTTTTTTGCATTATATAGAACAAATTTATTTAGTTCATCGGAGCAACTCGTATCAGAATTTCACACAGAATGCGCATACGCTCTCTAAAAGTTCAGGTAGTGTGATATTTGATTAACTGAAATTTTTTAATTCAGCTTAATGATTACATTTGTGAACTCTTCAATGTTAAAAAAATTTAGATATGTATTTAGTTTAATAGGACCAACTTGTATTAGAATAACAGTCAAAATACCCATAAACTCTCTAAAAGTTCAGCTATTGTGATATTTAATACTAATTCAGTATTTAGGAAAAAACTTGTAAACAGTGATACAAATCATCTAGCACACCTGCAAGATTATAACCTTAAAGACAATAGTGTTTGAGTGGGACTGCGTATGTTTTTTTGAAGCTGATTTTTTTTTTCCATGTTGCCGGGGCACCTATCAGGAAGACAGACAGATCTAAAAGACTATGCAATGGTGGTAGGAATGAGGGCACAGTAAAAAAGAATGAAGACAGGATGTGATTTTCGAAAGTAACAATACAAGCAGAGGGAACTTGAGAGGTCAGAATCATTGGATGAGAGTATGAGAAGTAAAAGTCTTGTATGTGTAGATATATTACTATAAGATTATATGCTGTACAGCTTATGTTAAAGACAGCATTTGGGTTGGTGCTGGATTGTCCATGGCCAAAGAAACTGAGGTGACTGTTGTTTGGGGATTGAAGTCTTCAGGCAAGATGCGTCAACTTCTGGTAATACACAAAGATGAAATAAGACCTAGTGGCAAATAGGCAATGATAAGACGTTTCCATTTTTGGATTTTGTACCCCATTTTCTCCCAGTTTGATTATTTGCCAATACCACCACACTAAAGCTACCAAACGAGAAGGGTAAAAGCTAGTAAAGTGCTTCCTCCAAGACCCTCAAAATATTTTCTACATGCAGGGGAAAGAATAACACCACATCAACCGCCAAGATATTGTGTGTCGTTCATGACGTTGTCAAGATTCAAGCTGTAGATCTATAGAAACACGTTTCTGTTTTGCCCAGCCCTGATATGAAATTTTACAAAGATTCCATGACGTAACCATGAATGAAATTCCAATAAAAAAACATTGAAGTTCAGGAAGAGAAGGAGCACTGTACTTCCAGGAAAACAGGATTTTGTAGAGAGTGCTCTCTGACGTGCGTGCCATGGAGTGAATATAGTGTAGGCAGTGCAGATCTTGGTGGTTAGATAAGCTCAAATGAGTCAGTTGTGTAACCCAGTGGAATTGATTTTAGGGGGGAGGAGGAAATGTAAAAATAAAATCACTACAAGCTCTGAAGAGTTTCATTGAGAAGTTTGATATGCTCAGTATGCTTGATATGGATTTCAGGTGCAAGTTGGTTTACTATTTAAGACGATATCTGCCACCTTCTACCAATCTTGCTGTGGTGATAACCTTGATAACAGTTAAAATCATCATCATTTTGGGGAAATTAACTAAATACACTAAAAGATTGTATAAATCTTGCAACATAGTACCTGGTTGATATAAATAACCGAACGTATTTATTTGCCGTTTGCGGTGGTTAAAATGATAATGATCACATTGTTCACTTTTTAAATAGTCAGTTAAGAGTAATTACTGGAAAACCATGTGCAGTATTTACAGCCATACAGTATTTTCTGAGATGAGCTAAGTGTATACTATGATTACATCTCATCAATGTTAACGCTGGACATGGTTGTATTTAGCTGCTCAGTGGTAGACGAAGTACAGCATTTTTGTAAGTAAAATAACTCCTCAAATTACAGATGTGCTTGCTTTTGGAATGTACATAATTATTAGAAATTAAACTACACATATATATGAACGCTTGTACTTACTGATGGAGTTCATTTCAGTGCAAATATTGTTCTGCACATCATGACTTTTTAAAGAGCGCATTTTCTAGTGTTGCAGGCACACAGTGAGAGTACCTTTACTTACTTGCGGTACTTGTGGTCTCGTGGCAGGTTCTCATTTAATGCACTTCGTGTACTCAGTCCACTGCAGCCAAAGAACAGCACATTATTCTGATATGTAGCGGAGCAAAAATACGTACTGTAACTCTCTCCTTAAAAAAGATATGATGCGCTGGAGAATGCAACATTGGATTGCATAAATTATGAAAGTATACCATCAGTAACATTAGATCATTTACTTTAAATACATTCATCTTTGTGCTTGTATAAAGGTAGAAATATTCAAGGAATACTTTTCCTGGAGTAATATTTAGGCATGGGAAATACATTCACTATTGGGTTTTTATTTGCCATGGGATATGTTTTATTTCCTTATTTTTTTTACCAATCAATGGCATTCATTGTTCCATTTATGTCATTTACATTTCAAGTGTAGTTGTTACACCTCCAAAAGTCCGCAGAGCGAATCGATATTTGAAAAATCAAATAGAATTAGATTTCTTTTTCTTTTTATAAACAACATCTTGGTACCCTTCTTTGAAACTAAACTCTTAATGCACTTAGATAAAATTGTCCCAAGTAAATTTTGCACAGGTGCTTGTAATGAAGAAACAGAAGCGCACTTGGTGTAAATCCAGTGCGGTAGCATTACAAATGTGCATTTAACAGTTACATCTTTCCTGCTTGTCCACTCCCACGCGCACACGCACACACACACACATTCAGATCTTTGCTGCTTTCACACACCGCTTTGCCTCTGATGAGTTGAAGATGCAGTACATATGCACAGCTTATGTGGCAATAGACACACATGCACACTTGTTTAACCACCTACAGCACAAATGTTGCAATACCTCATTATGACATCTGACACCACACAGATGTGATGAAAAATCTCGCCAGCCTGCATGCACAACTGCGTTGGAGATTAACTATTTTAATTACTTTCGTCTAGCATGTTGTGTTTCACTTTTTTTACACATCACTGTAATAAACAAACTCACTTACAAACAATGACAGAACATACTGTAAAGAGCTCCAGAAACAGGTATGAAATACTGGACACTTCCATTGTATGTGTGTGTATATATATATATATATATATATATATATATATATATATATATATATATATATATATATATATATATATATATATATATATATATATATATATATAAATAAAACATAAAATGCTTGTCATCTAATAATAATGCAATTTATTATTATTACAATTTGTGATCATTAACAGTTGACATTTTTAAAACTATTTTAAATAAAATTTTAATTTGCTTGGATAAATAATATATAAAATACTATTTTGTTTATTATATTTAGTATAAAATAGAATGAATGAAATTAATGCAATACAATTTAATGAAATAGTTTACATTTGTTAGACCCTATTTGGTTAATACAGATGTGTATGTAAGTGTGTGCGCGTGCATTGTTCTGTTTGTTTTTAATTTTAATAACAATGAAAAAAATTCATTCAAAGTGCATGACAAAGACTAAACAAACTTGTGGTCTGCCACTAAATAGGTTACTGAGAGAATTTGGTACTCGGTACTTACTGTTCTGCATGTAAAAAGGATTGCATTTGGTACATGTGTGCCGAACCGAAAGCCCTGTACCGAACAATTTAGATATGAATACGTGTACTGTTACACAAGTAATATATATATATATATATATATATATATATATATATATATATATATATATATATATATATATATATATATATATATATATGATAACTAGTATTGCAAGTCTTTAAGAAGTTCACGTGCCACCCTTCTTAGACTTTACCTTCTTTCCTGTTGCTGGCCACAAAAGCTGATTCTACACTTGCAACTTGCCACCACATGCCTCATTGTGGGCCATTTGAGGGAAATATGTTGATGTGAATGTTTTCTGATTTAAGCAAAAGGCACCTAGGGTGATATCTCTGCCGCTGATTGTACCTGCAACATCCTTGACTCTAAATGTTAATTCCCACCATGATGTGGTTTATCACAGTGAACTGCAGTCACATATTGGCATTTAAGTCTCTAATCTGCACTTTTGCAGAAATTGTCCAGATAAACATTTTAATTTAGCAAAGCATTAACTGGACATTATGGTTTTTGGAGCTGCTCAGGCAATGTTTCTGGATCATGTATGCAGTTTGTTTCTTTTTGTACATTCCCTCCACTGTTCTACTAGATTTTGGAGTTTGTTAGTAAAGTCAGGTACTGATGTAGGGTGAAGAGGCCTGGAGTGCAGTCATCATTCTAATTACTCTCAACAGTTTTTAGTAGGGTTGACGTCAGAGCTCTATTGCAGGCCACTTAAGCGTTTCTACTCCAACCCATGTAGACCATATCTTCATGAAACTCACTTTATGCTAGTGGCATTGCCATGCTGGAACAGGTTTGGGTCTCATACCTGTTTTTAATACCCATTTTAATGTATTTGCAATGTTTTTCATTTTCTTATTATTCTTTATTTTAAGGGTGAATTTAAATGTGATTTCTTAACATTAACTGCAAAAAAAGTAAAAAAAAAATTTTTAAGTAAAGAACATGATACATTATATGCTACACCATTTTTTACACAAATGAAAGTTGGGATTTCAAAGATGGCACCAGTATCCTGACCACCTTCACTCTTTTCTACTGTAACCTGTTTTTCCTCTCACAAAGCCTACAGTTAGTTTTGACAGGAACATTCCTATTTCTATTGATTTACAATGCACTCTCCTCTGGGCGCTTTGGTTTTCAATACATGCTGAATGGGTAAGAGCCTGAGAAGTAAAAAAGCATTTCATTGCAATGGTTGTGTATGTGTAGCAAATAATAAAAAAAATTACTAATGGTTTATTATAATATTAAAATGCAGGACTGTATAAACAGATGTTTGATTATGTAGCTGTGTAATCATTGTGGTTAAGGAGGTCATTTAATGATTTCTGTTTTTCAGTGAAAACGTAGGAGACCTGATTAACAGCACTGCCATCTTAGAACACAACACAACCAGCAAGAGCACTTGCGCAACTTTCAGAAATATGGTCTGTATTACGCAAGCTTTACAGCACACGTTAAGTTTTCATATTTCCATTGAAAGCCTAGACAGTGCTCTTAGTTTTATATGAAATTTAGTGAGTTGTGTTATTGTGTCATTTAAAAACACTTAATTGGCCAGAATTGTGAAGTAGTTAATGTAAACAGTCAGCGTTTCTCTTTTACAGTCCATCAGAAAGATCAAGCGTGCTGACAGGAAGGGCTCGGAGTCAGTAACAGAGGAGAAGTTTGCTTTGCTTTTCACTACAGAGATAACCATCACAGGCTGTGACAGCCCTTACAATGTCCAGGTAACTTAGCATTTTTTTTATTATTGTTTTTTTTTTCCTTTTGTGCTTTCACTTATGCAGACTGCACCATATACTTAGTAATAGTTTGCATTGTGAAGCTTAAGCAGAGGATATTTCCTGTGTATCCAAAACAGTGAGTGTGTTTACGCAAGAAACAAGTTTATTTCTGAGAGCAATAACATTTTGCTATCGACTTAGTCAACATAATTACATACACTTAAATATGACTCTATATCAACATCAGAGGCATCCAATTCTCGACTCAAACACAGCCTGCTACCTCGTTTCATGCAACCTGCTTAAACATGGGAAATTGCTTCTCAATTTAAAATATCATTTTTGTCCAAAAATGCTATTTTAAATTGAGTAGCAATTTCCCATGTTCTTGTTGTTGTTGTTCTCCTTCTTCTTTTGGCTGCTCCCATTAGGGGTCGCCACAGAGGATCATCCATCTCCATACCCCACCGTCCTCTACATCTGCCTCTTTCAAACCAACTACCCGCACATCTTTCCTCACTACATCCATAAACCTCCTCCTTTGCCTTCCTGTTTTTCTCGCTCCTGGTGGCTCCATCCTAAGCATTCTTCTACCAATATACCCCATGTCCCTTCTCTGCACATGTCCAAACCATCTCAATTGTGCCTCCTTCACCTTGTCTTCAAAATGTCCTACATGCACGATCCCTCTAATAAACTCATTTCTAATCCTGTCCATCCTCATCACTCCTAATGAAAATCTCAACGTCTTCAACTCTGCTACCTCCAGCTCCACCTCCTGTCTTTTAGTCAATGCCACTGTCTCTAAACCATACAACATCGCAGGTCTCACCACAGTCCTATAAACTTTCCCTCTCACTCTCACAGATACCCTTCTATCACAAATCACTCCTGCTACTTTTCTCCACCTTGCCTGCCCTACTTTGCACTGTTGAACCCAGATACCTAAATTGATCCACCTTCTCCACCTCTTCTCTCTGCAACCGCACCACTCTAATGCCCTCCCTCTCATTCACACACATGTAGTCTGTCTTACTCCCACAGACTTTCATTCTTCTTCTCTCCAGCATGTACCGCCACCTCTCCAGGCTCTTCTTAACTTTGAGCTCTCTATTCTCACCACGTATCACATTATCATCCACGAACATCATAGTCCACGGAGACTCCTGTCTGACCTCGTCCTTTAACTTATCCATCACCACTGAAAACAGGAAAGGGCTCAGAGCCGATCCTTGATGCAGTCCATCCTCCACCTTGAATCAGTCTGTCATTGTCTGTGTCCTACTGCACACTTCACTGCTGTCACACTGTCCTCATACATGTCCTTCACTACCCTCACATACTTCTCTGCCACACCTGACTTCCTCATACAATACAACAACTCCTCTCTCTTTCCCTAAATCCACAACACACAATCCAACTCTTTCTGACCCTTTCTATACTTCTCTATAAACATTCTCAAAGCAAATAATGCGTCTGTGGTGCTCTTCCTCGGCATAAAACCATACTGTTGCTCACAGATGATCACCTCTTCTCTCAGCCTGGCTTTCGCTACACTTTTACATAACTTCATGGTGTGACTGATTAACTTTATTCCCTGATAGTTAATGCAGGTCTGCACATCTCCCTTATTTTTAAAAACCTGTATCAGCACACTCCAAAAAAAACTCTCACCTTCCAGAATCTTCTTAAACAATCTGTTTAAAAACTCCACTGCCATCACTCCTAAACATCTCCACGCTTCTACCGGTATGTCATCTGATCCTACCGACTTTCCACTCTTCATCCTCTTAATCGCTGCTCTCATTTCCTCCTTACTAATTCTATCCACTTCCTGCTTCACCATCTCTACATTATCCACCCTTCTCTCTCTCTCATATTCCGCATTCATCAGCTGTTCAAAATACTCCCTCCATCTTCTCAACACACTCTCCTCTCTAGTCAACACATTTTCATCTCAATCCATTATAATATCCTTTATAACTTGTAGCACATCCTTCCCAGCTTGGTCCCTCTGCCTGGCTAATTGCTACAAATCTTTTTCTCCTTCCTTAATGTCCAACTTCTCATACAACTCCTTATATGCCACATCCTTCTTAACCTGCTGCCACATCTTAGTGTCCTGCCTACTTTTCTCATCTCTCTGCCGATCTCAGTCCTGTTTCTCCAACATCTTTCTTCTTATGCTTTCCTGTACAGCCTCATTCCACCACAATGTCTCTTTGTCTTTCTTTCTCTTTCCAGATGTCACACCAAGTACTTTTCTAGCTGTCTCCCTTATCACTTCTGCAGTAGTTGCCCAATCATCCAGAACCTCTTCACCACCACCGAGCCCCTGTCTGATCTCTTCCCTGAACCTTACACTACAGTCTTCCTCCTTCAGTTTCCACCATCTTATTCTTTTTTTCAGTCCTTACTCTCCTCCTCTTCACCTCCAAATCCATCCTACAGACCACTATCTGATGCTGTCTAGCTACACTGTCCCCTGCCAACACCTTACTGTCTCCAATCTCCTTCAGGTTGCATCTTATGCATAGAATATTGTCCACCAAAACACTCCAGAATTTCTTCCTCTCCTTCATCTCTCAGCCCACTTTTGGAGCATAGGCACTGATGACATTTATCATGTAAGACCATGAAAGAGTACAGAAATGGAGTACCAACTATGTAATGTAATTAAGGAAAACAATTTTTACAGTGGCTGTTTTTTTACGGAGTTAAACCTATTGCATGTAAAGGCCTGATAATTTGCGTCGAACCAAATGAACTGGAATGCCCCTGAACCGAGTCGTATCAGATCAGGAGCGAGACAAAGTGCATCAAATTTTTTATTTCAAAATGTTAAGTCATCAAGATTATGTAAAGTGCATAAATATTTCTAAATATTAATTTCATCTTCTCCCACTTATCTGTAATTCGGGTCACGTGGGCAGCAGTCAATTCAGGTCGCGGGGGCAACTTCTCCGTGTCCAGGGATCGGGCTGTCAAGGCCCCCGCCTTCTGCCCAATCCTCTCAGCACTGGTCCCTTAAGGTGATGAGCCCAAGGGAAGGCGGCCCCACATCGCTCCGATGTCACGGTCCTTGATTTATTTTTCTCGTAAGGGTCCCCTGGAGCATAGAGGGTTAAGAGCCTTGTTTAAGGGCCCAAGAGTGGCAGCTTGGCGATACCGGGGCTTGAACCCCCGACCTTCCGATCAGTAACCCAGCGCCTTAACCGCTGGAGCCACCACTCCCCCACTCTGTGTATCTCTAAATATTCACTGACATAATCTTGAAGGACAGTGTGTTGTCTGGGAAGAAGCCAGACTGGCCACCCTGTACTTCAGTAAAGTGGTAAATGCCATAGGGAGGATGAATAGTAGACTAACATAGAAAATCTGTTTTGAATGGCACACAATCTACCATACTTTTTTTGCGATTAACCGATCGATTGCAAACAATGTATTGGGGACCCATGGTAAAAAAGGACAAGCAAGTCAATATGAATTTGCTGACAATGGAGGAAAAATGCGGAAAATGTAAAATGTTCTTTGACATTTATACTGAATTACAGGGTTTCTTTCATATGTTTTATTAGCCTTATTTAACCACAATCTGCTGCCTGGCTTGTCTTTGTGATATTTTCCAGGCAGCCTACCAGAAAAGTCATGTTGAATTGTTTAGTTAAACAAATGTTTTTGTTTGCTGCTTAAAAAGCATTGAAGGTCTAGGATAAATGTATTTCTCAGTTATATTACACACATTAACATATTACATTTTTAAAAACCTGTTGGATTAAAAAAAAAACTTTAAACATGTGTCCTGTAGTTTAGTGAGTGTGGTGTTTCTTTTCCTCTTCTAGGTGATCTCACTTCCCGTTGTTGTAATCGTACATGGCAGTCAGGAAAACAATGCTGTGGCCACCATCATTTGGGACTGTGCATTCTCCGAACCTGTGAGTAGTCCAGTTTCTTTTTTGTTTGATAATTATATAAAAAAAAAGCACATCAGTGCATGCCGTGATATAAATATAATTGACAGCAGCTGAAATGATGCAGCCTAAAGTTAACAGCATTCATTCATTCATTTAATTCCACAACGAATTGCCAGCACTTACCTGTGTAAGTTGTTACAGTGGAATGGAAACAGTGGAAGTGGCAGCACAGGGTTAAAGGCATTGGACTTCTGATCAGGGGGTCATGAGTTGAAATCCTAGTTTTAACAAGCTGCCACTGCTGGGCCATTAACCTCATGTATAAGTTATAGAAATGCCTGGATAAGTGTATAAATGTTAATGTAAAAGGTGAATTATATATTACAAGTGCACCAAGGCTCTGGGTTACTAATCGGAAGGTTGGGGGAGGGGGGGGGGGGGGGGTTAGAGAATGTATTTGCACAGCTCTCACAACACCATGCTAAACAGGTGTTTTGTTTTCATCCCTCTTCTCATTACCTTTAAATGGCTCTCCTAATGAATGGTGTTGTTCTGCTGGTGGCCCCAGCTTCCTAACAAGCTTGAATATGCGAAGTATATATGCGTGTTGTAGTGTATATGTGACAAGGAAAAAACCTTGTTTTTTTTTTTTTTTATCTCTTTCTGATTCAGGATTCATACTCAAGACTTAAACAGTGCTTTTTGTATGATATGTGTAATTAAAACAGGGTTTATGTTTCGTCCTCTCCACAGAACAGAATCCCGTTTGTAGTGCCTGACCGAGTGCCCTGGAGTCAGATGTCTGAAGCTCTGAACAGTAAGTTCATGTCGGAGGTGCAGACCACACATGCGTTAGACAGAGGAAACTTGCACTGCCTCGCTCAGAAGATCTTTGACAAGCCTGATATTTCAGAGGACTTCGGCAACACACCGGTATCCTGGGCTCAGTTTAACAAGGTATTATTTCTACTAATATTAGTGGCAGAGCACATGTACCTGCATGATGATGTCCAAATACTGTATCTATCAAAGGCTTTTTCAATTTAAACATTTGAGTCAGCTCATTTTTTTTTTCCACCAAAACACTTTTTTCTCTAATAGCAAAGGTTTAATTAAAACCATAATGCCCATTATACATCATAGATTTAAACTGGTGTTAGATTTATTGTCTATTTGTGCTTGAAATAAATGGGGTCTTGGTCTTCATTATTCATGTTTATGTTTTTCTTTTCTTTTTTCATACACAAAGTTTGACATACTCAATGCATAAATTAAGTTTAATTAACCATAAGTTTATTTAAAAAAAGATTTGATGGACTTGAACATTATTCCAGCTTGCTATCATTTGCACTAAATCTTGATTAGGCTTCAGGATTTGCTCTTGTTTCGTTCTTTAGCTAATATTTACCTTTGTTGCTTGGTGTTCATGTACACGCACTCCCCCGCCAGAGATTTTATTATATTTTATTATTTCTAATACAGGAAGTTCTGCCTGGGCGAAACTTCACCTTCTGGCAGTGGTTTGAGGGAGTGATTGATCTGACCAAAAAATGCCTAAAGGCTTACTGGAGCGATGGGTATGAAAGCCTCAATATTCTCAGATAAATTAGTAAACTTGTCTTTAGTATCATAATTTATTTTACTGATCTATGCTGTTGTCGACTGCAGACTCATCCTTGGCTTTATTGGGAAGCAGCACCTTCACATCATTTTGCAGGACCAACCCAGTGGCACGTTTCTGCTTCGGTTTAGTGACTCTGAAATTGGAGGCATCACCATCGCATATGTCGGCCTCAGTGACTGTACGTAGGATTTTAAATAACGACAGATTTTACATTTGCTTGATTAAAGATTTTTTAAAGGTCCATTCTGGTACCCTTAATTTCTGCCAACCTTATGCTGAAACATTGTACATTTATGTTCAATTGTTTATATCTCTCTCTCTCTCTCTCGCTCTCTCTCTCTCTCTCTCTCTCTCTCTCTCTCTCTCTCTTGCTTCCTCTCTCTCTCTCTTTCTCTCTCTCCAGCTGGATGCAGGAAAATCCAGAACATCCAACCATTCACCAAAAAAGACCTGGATTCTCTCGGCCTTGGTGATCGAATTCGTGACATCGGTTTGATCTCACATGTGTATTCACACGCACCGCAACCTGCACGAGTAATGCCAAAAAATGAAGTATTCAAGAAATTCTATACAGGCAAGTATACATGACACAATATATTACCCATTAACATCTTTATATTGGAGACAAAGGAGAGTTTCTGACTTGTTTTAGTACTTATATGTCAATACATGATCAGCTATCTGATGTCTGAAAGGTACATTTTAAAGTAGCCTGAGATTTAATATAATGTCGTCTGGTTCATTTCAGGATTGTGCAAACAGTTTAGCTTGATTTACTATTGCAGTGAAGCCAGGAGCTGGCACAAAAATTATTTGTGTCAGCAAAAGCAATTAAGAAACGAAGCGGCTCCAGAGTTTGGGAAATTATTTTACTTGAGTGTATTTACCATGCGCACAGGTTGTAATGAGAGGATAAAATTTTATTTGGGCCATGCACAACGACAAAGCAAAGAGCTTCAGTAATGCACTCAGGTATTTGTCATTGTTATTTGAGGTAAGTGTGATGACAAAACTGTCACCTGCCCAGTCTAGTTTATTACATTTTGGCTTTTCATAAAGTTTTTAAAAATAACATTTTATATAAAGCCCCTATGATTCGCACATCACAGAATGTACATATGTGATATTTTGGTGTACCGTACAGCCCTGTTTTAGAGCTATGGTATGTCTTGGCTGGATTTCTTTTGGATCAAATACTTATTTTTTCGCGGATGTGCTGAGGTTGACATTTTAACTGCTAAATTCTAGCGGCGTGTTCCTTCTGTGTTTCTCCTTCAAGTAACTGTCGAAAATGTATTACAAATCAAGTGATTCATGTGAGTGATATTCAAAATGTTTTTAAATGTGTGAATTCGAAATGTGCATTCCAAGAAAGTATTTTGTTGTAAATGTTGTACAAGTTTTAAAAGAAGTATTGCTGATATGTAAGCATAAAAACGTCGAGCATAGATTTCATGTACGCTCTTAGACACATGTATCACATTATCATGGAATTCAAGAATGTGACAGTACCATCCAGTTATGTTCAAAAAGGACACTGCCAGACATTATGGGAAATAATGAAGGGCGCAGAGAATAAATAGAGGAAGAGAAGCAGACAGAACAAAAGAAGCTAAATTAAACAAAAGGTAAATTAAATTAACATATGTATGTACCTGTTGAAGCCGAACTGCCGATTGGGCCGCTGTGAAATCCAACATGACATCACTAGATGGAATTCTAAACTGAGTGTCGATGTATTTCTGTGGAAAGGTTTCAAACCTTATAGATTACCTTGGCATGATTACATCATGCAATGAAGTAAACAAAGCTTTTTCTTTTTCCCATAGTTCCGTCTGCGCCACACCCGGACGGATATCTGCCATTCAAACTCACCACTGTGGTGGATCAGTAAGTAATACGACACTAAACGTTTGGATTTTCCCTCATTTTGTTGACAATTTGGTCGTCTGCCAATTCCCATCCACCCACCATAGAGTAGCAAATGACAGATTAATTTCCAGTAGAGTCTTGTAATATATTAAATTAAGGAGAGTTGAACAATTATATCAAAACATTTACTAAATGATTTATGGGTGTATTTGATTTGAAGTCAAGATGCTCTTGCACAGGGATTTGGAAGATATTAAATTTGTCATGTGTGTGTGTGTGTGTTCAGGGAGCCTGGAGCTGTTATAACACCTCAGGATCACTTCTACATGTAAATATTTAAACACATAAATTTGCTCACATACTCACTCTAGTGGTTGTTTCAGTTTTAGTGTTACTCTTTAAATACAGACAACAGCTTACTCATACTGCTTTGCAAGCGTTAGTCACTGAGTTGAGACTGTCATTGGCAGAATGTCTTCCACTACATAAATATTTTGACAAGTTGAAAATCATGTCTTAATCACGGTACCACTTTTTTTTTTTTTAGGCAACAGGACCCAGTGTACGATATCCAGCCGTAAGTATAAATATTCATCCAATTGTTGCACCTTAATAACACTGTCACTGGATATAGTGTATACTAATAGAATGCTCTGTTGAACATTTACTATTGCAAAATATCATTTAAAAAGACGCGCATATCATCTTTATATAATATATCCAGTGATATTTATGGCATATTTATTATTTATTATCAATGCCTTGCATCTTTGTTGGAATTTTTTTTGTTGATTTTAGATTGAAGACAATAATATTGACAATAGGTGAAATGAAAATGTGCCGGAGGCTTGGGAATAATAATTGTCTTCATAATAATAAATAATAATAATAATAATAATAATAATAAATGTCTGCTCATGTTTACACATGTGAAAGGAATTGTTTGGTGAAAAATCAGTTGGTGTTGCCAATAAGCCAAAAGTTGTTGACTGTGCATTCCGTTTTCGTATTATTATAAAGTACCATCCCCAATGTTTACTCTTGTCCATGTAGTTGAAATCAGTTATAGACGCGGGATAGCTTGGATAACCGCTGCTGTTATTTAACTCCCTTAACGCAACCTACCAAAACTTGCAAGCAGAAGTGTCCCAGAAAAATGGAAGTTATGCAGATAATATGTAGTTCCGTATAGGTTTATATATAACGTTATTTTACAAAGTGCTTTTTTTTTTTTTTTGCAAATGAGATTTTATGGCATAGCAATGCAATGGCTTAACTTTTCAGAAATTAAATGAAGACTTTCCAACTTGTAATACCGTGTCGACTTCGGGTACAAATCTATACAACATTTACTGGTATACATCTTAAATATTTTTTTAAAACCTTAAACCTTTTTTTTTTTTTTTTTTTTGCACAGTCCTGTCAACTCTTCATTTCCTTCCCCATATCCTGACACTCCA